>NW_024544769.1:1767500-2129760 GCF_018167655.1 Microtus oregoni
ATTTTTGACAAAAAAGCAAAAATTATACAATGTAAAAAAGAAAGCATCTTCAACAAATGGTGCTGGCATAACTGCATGTCAACCAGTAGAAGAATGAAAATAGATCCATATTTTTCACCATGCACAAAACTCAAGTCCAAATAGATTAAAGTCCTCAATATAACTCTGACCAAACCAGACCTGGTAGAAGAGAAACTGGGAAGTAACCTTCAATGCATGGGCACAGGAGACCACTTCTTAAAAATAACCCCAGTGGCATAGACAGTAAGAGCAACAATGAATAAATGTTACCTCCTGAAACTGAGATGCTTCTGTTGAGCAAAGGACACAGTAAAGACAAACAGGCAGCCTACTGAATGGGAAAAAAAATTCAACAACACCACATCAGACAAAGGACTGATCTCCAAAATATATAAAGAACTCAAAAAATTAGACATTAAAATTTTAAATAACCCAATTAAAAAGTGCTGTGCTGAACTAAACAGAGAATTCTCAACAGAAGAATTTCAAATGGCCAAAAGACACTTAAGGTCATGTTCAACTTCCTTGGCTATCAGGGAAATGCAAATCAAAACAACTCTGATATGCTGGAGAGGATGTGGTGTAAGGGGAACAATCATCCATTGTTAGAGGGAATGCAAACTAGTGCAATCAATCACTTTGGAAATCAGTGTGGCAGTTTCTCAGAAAACTGGGAATGAACCTACCTTAGGATCCAGCAATACCACTCTTGGGAATATGCCGAAGAGATGCTAAATTATACTACAAAAGCATTTGTTCAACTATGTTCATAGCAGCATTATTTGTAATAGCCAGAACCTGGAAACAACCTAGATGCCCCTCAATATAAGAATGGATAAAGAAAGTGTGGCGCATCTATACATTAGAGTACTACTCAGTGGTAAAAAATAATGACATCTTTAATTTTGCATGCAAATGGATAGAATTAGAAAACACTCTCCTGAGTGTGGCATTCTTTTATGTTGCATTTGTTTAACTCTGTGACAATATGGTTCTTTGACAGTCTAAATTACCCCATGGTCTAATTAAATGGCTAATAGCAAGGCATGAGAAAGGATAGACAGAGCTGGCAGGCAGAGAGAATAAACAGAAAGAGGAATATGGGAGAAAAAGAAGAAGGAGAAAGATAGAACAAGGAGAGGAGGTCATCAGGGGATAGCCACCCAGCTACACAGCAAGCCATGGAGAGAGATGTAAAAAAAGGTATAGAGAAATAGAGATAGATAAAAACCCAGAGGCAAAGGATACATAGGATAATTCAAGATGAGAAAATCTGGCTAATAACAAGTCAAGCTAACTAAGGTCAGGCATTTTAAGAAAGAATAAGCCTCCATGACATGATTTGGTAGCTGGATGGCAGATTCCCCCAAAAGGGTAAAGAGAAAAAAATCAACAACTACACATATGTAATAAAAAAAATGACACTTCAACTAAGATATTTTGTCCAATCTTTATTGAACACAGAAACATTTTAGAACATCCTTGTTCCTTTGGTTTTTATAAAGATTTTTCTCAATTAGAACGCTAGGCAATTCTTACAAAACATAGTTTTAGGAGAAGGTTTCAGTGAGTGTTTGTCATAAGTTATAGTACTCTTTATTTTGTGTCATATTGCAGAAAATCTGAGAACTATTGTCCACACAAACAAATAAGGTTTTAATATTTTTTTGTGTCGAATGTAAAATTATGTTATTTTTTGTCTAAATGGATTTGCCACTCATACATATATTGGTATCTTCAGAAAAAAACTTAGTGTAATCCTGAATACATAAAAACATTGGAACTAGCTGAGGTTATAAATAATGTTGATAGAATATACTTATGGCCTTATAGAAAGGCAGGAAACAAAAATAATGGACTGAATGTAAAAGAGACTGAGAAGTAAGTATAGAGAAAAAATATTAAGTGTTTATGTATAATGATCAGTAAAAGTTGTTTCAGGGACACCTAACATAGATGGAAAACTAATTTCCCAATATACCTTTAGGTGCTAGAATTGTCTCATGCATTTTTTGTTTCACTGAACACTAGCACAGCAGATGAACTAAATTTCTATTAGGGACCTCGCCTCATTGACTATCCCTATGCTATAACATGTATCCATTTTGCATTTCAAAGACACATTCAAAAGTTGAACAGCAGTGTACAGAACTGGGAAAACTTACCTAAGAGCAATAAACATGTTTCACCTAAGGCATTTGCTGACCCATCAGTAACTCTCTAACAGAGAAGTTAACTTCTCACACCTGGACAAGCTTCTATGGAATGAAAATTTCCTGACAATGGGCATAGAATTGCACTGATTATCTTAATAGCTGATGGAGATAAAAGAGCTAAGAGAATAAAATCTTTCAAAACAATTCCCTCTCCAGTGTTTTCTGTTAAAATAAAGAGACTCACAACATGATGACAGTGATCCTCTTTTGGAAAGCTAGCCACACATTAAAAAAAATAATCAATAGGTACTCCTGCAGTCAGCACACAATTCTCTGTACCAAGGTCAGGTAGAACTATTCTTAAACCATAACAAAGAAACCAGGTGTCAGTTTTCTCATGCAAAGGTGGAGCACAGCCCACTGAGAAGGCTCTTTGAGCCTCACTACAGGGTGATAAATAGTATTGTCTGTCTACTAATAAGGAGGATGAAACTGACCCAAACTTGAATGAAACGGATACAAACTTTTTATAGTAGAAAAATAAACCTCCATTGCTAACAAAATACAGCATAGTGAGATGAGGAAAAAAAAATCCATTCTCAATGCTTTAAGCAACATATCAGCCGTACTTTCAAAGATAATCACAATCCCCATAGCAGTGTGTTTCAAATTATAGTGTATGTTACAATTATGTAGAGTTATCTTCTCATCATGTGGTTTATATTGGGATAATGTACAGAAACTGATGAGGGCATGGTGAGGCTAATGCATTTATTTCTTTCCCAAATTTTCTAGGGAGTTTCCAAGTAGACCCTCGGACTACCATACCATGTGTAAACACTGCAATACTGACAATTTAGACAAAATCACTTGACCTTGTCTGGTTTTTTTTTTGTTTATTTTCGTAGCAGTTTTTAATTTGAGAGCATTACAATGTAATTACATCATTTCCCACTTCCCTTTACTTCCTCCAACCTCTCCATATAATTCCCTTTTCTCTTTTTAAAATTCCTGGTTTATTTAATAGTTGATTTCTGTGTGTACAAACCCATACACAAAGTTGGAGTTCATAGAAAAAGGACTTGTTGGTAACAGGGAGAAGATCAGTGAGAGTGACAGGAGTAAAAATGAGACTAATATGGATTGAATCATTACAATATGTACATACCTAAACATGACAAAATAAAACCTGTTGTTATGTATAATTGATAAAGGCCAGTAAAATTTTAAAAATATCATTTTTTGCAAATAAAGAATTATAGGAGTTATTTCATTCAAACATTATTTAATCTCCATTTGACTGACCGTTCAAGTCATAATATAAATTTTATAAAATGTATACAAGCATATTTTTCATTTCTATAAGAGAGTTAGAGAGTCATACTGGATAATAGAATTATCACTGAGCACTGAAATAATTATGTGAATCTGTTTTAAGGATCAAATAATGCTACAACATAGAATGTTACCCTCTTATTCAACTGATACTTTAATTTATAATCATCTTTTTATGCTTCCAGGAACATGATATGCTTGCATCCTAGTGAAAAAACATCAGAAATCCATGAATTTATCTAGTAAAATAAAGCAAAGTCATGACATGTATTAAGAAAGAATACCATATAGGCGAAGATAACTCCAGTTTCCACAGGACTAAATTCTTTTTTTTTTATTGAGAAAAGGAAAAAAAAAAGTTTCAGCCTCCTCCCAGCCTCCCATTTCCCTCCCCCTCCTCCGCTCTCCTCACTCCTCTCCCCCTCCCTCTCCAGTCCAAAGAGCAGTAAGGGTTCCCTGCCCTGTGGAAAGTTCAAGGTCCTCCCCCCTCGGTCCATGTCTAGGAAGGTGAACATCCAAACTGGCTAGGCTCCCACAAAGCCAGAACATGAAGTAGGATCAAAACCCCGTGCCATTGTCTTTGGCTTCTCATCAGCCCTCATTGTTCGCCATGTTCAGAGAGTCAGGTTTTATCCCATGCTTTTTCAGTCATAGTCCAGCTGGTCTTGGTGAGCTCCCAATAGATCAGCCCCACTGCCTCAGTGGGTGGGTGTACCCCTCGTGGTCCTGACTTCCTGGCTCATGTTCTCCCTCCTTCTGCTCCTCATTGGGACCTTGGGAGCTCAGTCCAGTGCTCCAGTGTGTGTCTCTGTCTCTATCTCCATCCATCACCAGATGAAGGTTCTATGGTGATATCCAAGATATTCGTCAGTATTGCTATAGGATAGGGTCATTTCAGGTTCCCTATCCTCAGCTGCCCAAGGAACTAACTGGGGACATCACCTTGGGCTCCTGGGTGCCACTCTAGGTTCAAATCTCTTGCCAACCCTAAGGTGGCTCCCTTAACTAAGAATTGTGCTTCCGTGCTCCCCGATCCAACCTTCCTTTATCCCACTCATCCTGTTTTCCCAAGTTCCTCCCACCCTCCCCTTCTCACTTTTCTCTCCCCATCTCCCCTTATCCCCATCCCACCCCAACCCCAAGATCCCAATTTTCTCCCCTGCAATTTTGTCTACTTCCCATAGCCAAGAGGATAACTATATGTTTTTTCTTGTTTTCAACTTCTTATTTAGCTTCTTTAGGTTCACCAATTGTAGACTCCATGACCCTTATTTATGGCTAGAAACCAATTATGAGTAAGTACATCCCATGTTCATCTTTTTGGGTCTGGGTTACCTCACTCAGGATAGTATTTTCTATTTCCATCCATTTGCATGCAAAATTTGAGAAGTCATTTTTTTTTTACCGCAGCGTAGTACTCTAATGTGTATATATTCCACACTTTCTTCATCCATTCTTCCATTGAAGGACATCTAGGTTGTTTCCAGGTTCTGGCTATTACAAATAATGCTGCTATGAACATAGTTGAACAAATGCTCTTGTCATATGATAGGGCATCTCTTGGGTATATTCCCAAGAGTGGCATTGCTGGGTCCAGGGGTAGGTTGATCCTGAATTTCCTGAGAAACCGAAACACTGATTTCCAAAGTGGTTGCACAAGATTGTATTCCCACCAGCAATGGATGAGGGTACCCCTTCCTCCACAGCCTCTCCAGCAAAGGCTATCTTTGGTGTTTTTGATTTTAGCCATTCTGACGGGTATAAGATGATATCTCAAAGTTGTTTTGCTTTGCATTTCCCTGATAGCTCAGGAGGTTGAGCATGACCGTAAGTGTCTTTTGGCCATTTGAACTTCTTCTGTTGAGAATTCTCTGTTCAGTTCAGTGCCCCATTTTTTAATTGGGTTAATTAGCATTTTAAAGTCTAGTTTCATGAGTTCTCTATATATTTTGGAGATCAAACCTTTGTCTGTTGCGGGGTTGGTGAAGATCTTCTCCCAGTCAGTGGGTTGCCTTTTTGTCTTAGTGACAGAGTCCTCTAGGACCAAATTCTTATTAAGGTTTTTAGATTTTTGTATTTTCTTACCAGCACTAAATCAAGAAATGAAAACCAATTTTTCTTTAAAATGGAGGTATCAATGTTCAGTCTTCAATTTATGGTTTTCATAGAATAACCCAGTTTTCTATATGATATAAATAGATGTATCTGGGCTAAGAATGTGAAGACAGATTATAAAGCTGGCCCATGATGCATAAATATAACATTGCTATAAATATTCCATGGAAGTGTAATGCTTAAGAGCTATATACTATCATGGAGTCCAACAAAGTAAATTCCCCTCTTGTTTTAGAATAGATTTTAGTGTTTGTCATTGAATACCAGATCAAATAGTTAGATAGCATTTAGGGAACATACTGGATGATAATTGCATATTATTTAATAAAATAAGAAACACAATGAACATAGCAAAATGCTTGCATTATACTAGGTGTACTGAAAATTGGAATAAGGGAGAAGACAACAGAGTTATATGTAGTTACTCCAGGGCAATATGACCATTAAGAAGAGTGTCAAGCAACATTAATCATTTATTCAATTGAATATTTTGTGAGCCTGTTTTCATAATAAGAAGCTATATAATTGCATACCAATAAGTTAAAAGTTTAAAAGTTAAAATTCCAATATAGATGTAGAGTTGTAATTTGAGGAATTCTTATAAGAACTCTTTTGTAGTTGAAATTCCACATAATGTGTAGTAGATGAGGGGTTACTTGATGATGATTAGATAGAAGAAGTGAATAAATGATGGACAATGGGGATAAAATAATGTTTTACCAGGAGGTCACTAATAGGATTCTGAAGAATATTGTCAATCAGAGGAGGAAGGGAGCAGAGGAGGAGGAGAATAATGGTTCATAGGCTGGGGAGAGTGGCAAATCTAAAGAGATTGTTGGTGAGCAACAGAGTAACATGAACACCCAACTTGCCTCTGGGGTCCAAGGTGATATATGGGCCTGGGCTGTTGCCAAGAGTCATTTCTTGGTCCCAGGTCCTTACACATCTGGGGGTCCCTGTACTGATGTTTGTGACTCCTGTCACCACTAAGGGCCACATAGAAACCTACAGTCTGTCCAATAATTTAAGCCATGTTAGTATTTGAGAGTCAGGCTGCCACTGGAGCCAAACAGAACTGGATAAATTATGTTGCCACCCTAGGCCGTGGTGTCATCCAGACCCAAAATGTGTCCAAGGACCATGTCTGGGTTCATGGCTCTACTGCTGCCAGGGTCTGTATTGAATCCAGGACTCCTGTTACCATTGAAGGCCCAATCAGATGACTGGAGTCTAGGCTGCTACTGGGACCACGCAGATCTGGGTGACCTGCAATGCCAATTAAGGCCAAAATGACATCCTGACCCTGGGCTGCTGCCAAAGATAATGTCTGGGTCCATGTTGCTACCACAGCCTGAGTCTGTGCTGATATCTGTTGCCTGTATTGCAAGCAAAGGCCACATGGATTTCCCAGATCTGGACCTGTGGTCATGTTGGTGTCTGAAGGCTGAGCTGCTGCTGTATTCATACAGATCTGAGTAACATGTGCTGCCACCAGGACCATTGCTGGGTCCATGATCCAACCACAGCGCGGGTCTACGTTGATACCCATGGCCCAGGTTACCACCAAGGGCCAAGTGGACATCAGAATCCTGGGCTACTATCTAGGGCATCATTGGTGTATGAGAGCTCTCCTGCTACTGGGACCATACAGGAAAATGATATAATCTGGGCCTAGGATGCCTTCAAGGGTTCCATGGCACTGCCATAGCTGTGGTCTGTGTTGATATCCATGACTCTTGTTACTGCCTAATGCAGTGAGGATAAGGCTGCAGAGAGTCGACCCCATCCCTCACTGCCTATAGCACTAGGAAGAAATGGCTCTGCACCTTGCCTGGGCAACACAGTACAGCTGCCCCCCTTGGCAGAAGTATAGGTGAGCCATTTTTAAAGACAGGAGAGTGGGAGAGCTAGCTCCACTGTCTGCTGTTTGGTGGCAAGGGCTAGAAAGAGATATCCCCCTTGTCCCTTACTCTCTGTCACCTACTGCAGGTGGTAAAAGCTGGTCCCAGGGTCATGAGAGTGGAAGAGCTGACCATGTCCCTCTTGGTCTGCAGCACTTGAAAGAGTCAGCCCTGCCCCTCACTGAGACAGCATAATAAGAATGATTATATTGATGTGGGCACAGGTGAATTGGCCAGCAAATATGTCTGGAAGATCTAGACCAACCCCTCATCTGCCATAATGGAGAAAGGGTGAGCGATAGCCCTCCTCCATCACCCACTCCTTACTACCTGTGATGGCTTGAAGAACTGGTCCTGAGGTCTTCAGAGCTAGAGAAAGGAATCCCTCATCAGCTGTGGCACTTGAGAGAGCAGGCCCTGCCCTTCACCTGGGCAGCACAGTAGAGCTGTTGGGCACCCATGAACCAGCTCTGAGGTCATGAGAGAAATAGCTCTGACACCTTAATATGTCCCATACAACAGTCAGGAGAGCATGTGGGCCCTGTGTCTTTCCTGGGCAAAGCAGAAGAGCTGCTCCTATTGGTGTGAATGTGGGGGAGCAGGATCTGAGGGCCTGAGAGCACTAGAACTGGCCCAACTCCTCAAGGCAGGCAGCATTGAGTAAATTGACAGGACACTGTTGGAGAGCTCAAAGGTGTAGAGACAATAACAGAAATATGCCCAACTCGCCAACCTAGCTACTACCCAGGCCCAGAACCAGGGATATGAGTTAGTCCACCCCAACACTGACCTTTCCTAGGAAGTGCTGGAACATGGGAAGGGAACAAACCTACAAATGCCAAACTGGAGAATCTATAAGACAGGACAACAACAGGGTATCCAAGAGCAATCCCAGTGTTGATAGTGTAGCAGAAGCCAGAAGCCTCAAACCAGACCAATGAGTGACTCATAGCAGTGAACATTTACAAAAAGAAATATATGGACTAAAGGGTAAATTGTGTGACTCATCAGGTTATACTACGGCTTTCATGCTTCTTTTGGTTTTTGTTTGTTTGTTTGTTTGTTGCTTTTTCTTTTCAATTTTGTTTTGTTTTGGGGTGGAGGTTGCAAGGGCAGAGAGTGGATGCTACAGGACAGAGAGATAAGTGGGACTGACATAGATGATGTCAAGTCCACAAAGAATAAATAAAATTATAAACATGAATAATGAGATTAATTGAGCAAGATACAATGAAAACACTGTCTAACATTTTGTCTTAAAAATCAACTCAGAGGTATGGCTTTCACAATGATGGAGTGAAGACCTTTGGGAATGTATTGCTCCTGAAAACACATACAAACACTGAAAGCATTGTAAAAGTCAACAATTTCAGAACATGACAAATTAGCCAAAGCTTTCTCACAATCTGAAGAACATTTATACAAGAAAGCTCCTGGTCCCCATGTGAAAAAAGGTTATAGGAATTTTATATTGCTCTGCTCATATTTAGATACTCTACATCCATGGTACATATAAAAAATATTCTTTCAATGTGTAGGTGAAAGGAAACAGATTTGAAGTTCTCTAAATTTTCTTCCCCAGAGCACTGTCACATTTTAACTTGTCTGAAAACCTCTGGTAAGAGCCCCTTACAGAGTATTCTTGTCATTTGATTTGGCTCAGGACTTGCTCTGTGGGAAAATACCTCTCCCCAAGGTAAGTTTTTGAAAACAAGAGATGCAACTGTTTAATCTTTCATTTGCCTAAAAGCTATGATATTAGTTGGTGCAAATACACATCTACCTAAATATCAAAGAGGAAATCTGATAACAACATGCTCATGGGGGTTTTCAAAAGTTCTGACATACACCTGGGAATCCAGAAATGTGTGAACATAGAGAAGTATATTAGCCCAGGAAACACCTGAAAATACCATAATATTTCATCACAAACTGTTTTTTTTTTCAAGACAGGGTTTCTCTGTATCTTTGGAGCCTGTCCTGGAATTAGCTCTTGTAGACTAGGCTGGCCTCAAACTCACAAGAGATCCACCCACCTCTGCCTCCCAAGTGCTGGGATTACAGGCATAGACCACCACTACCTGGCCTCATCTTGGACTGTTCTTGAGATCCAAAGTAAGGAAGTAACGAATAAAGAAAATTTTGTAAATTACTTACTAGATTTTGAAGATATAATACAGTACACACATCCTCAAATATACAAGAATATATGCAAGTCAACATAGAAGCAAATATACAAGACTGAGACAAAACCTTTGAAAAAATCCTGAGTAGCTACTTTATGTTTAATTACCTAACTGGACAACAGTGGCATCAATATCTTAGATGTGACAAATATCAATCTGGTTAGAATTAATATCTACTTAATAGGTGGGTGAACTCATACATGGTAATATAAATTCAGACAACTACCCATGGCTGCAGGGGAAATAGAGCCAAGAGAAGAATCTACTATTACCATTTTACTAAATTAATAAAATTTCTTACTTTTTTCCAAATACCTTATGTTAAAAGATAAGTATAGATATACTATCTCATTAAGAAACTTTTTTTTATTTTCAGAAGAGTCTACTACAGAGAAGTACAATTGGACAAAGTACAAAGAATAAGTAATGGTGGAGTGTCCATCCCTAAATGTGACATCAATAATGTCCTGAGGCTATGGAAATATCTTTTAAATAGGCCGGGGCAGATTAAAAGATGACAGTGAAGACATCTGCTAACTAGTATGTTCGAGATGTGACAGAGATGCTATACTAATGAACTATCAATAATATGACTGCCTGCCCAAGACTTTATAAGTCCCCATTACTAAATATTAAAGAATGGATAGGGGAAGGGCTCACAAGGCCTAATAGATACTTTAAAAGCTGGAGGAATTTACTTCTACTTTCTGAAAGCTACTTTTTCTTTTCTTTTTTCTTTTTTAAGGAACAAGCTCCCTTATAGGTTTTGAAAGCCTAAGTACTAAGATTTATAAACAAGTACATACAGCTAGTGCTAACTGCATACATTCTAACTAAAGAGAAGAAGATAGAGAAAGAGGTAGAGAGAGAGAAAGAGAGAGCGAGAGCAAGAGAGAGAGAGAGAGAGAGAGAGAGAGAGAGAGAGAGAGAGAGAGAGAGAGAGAGAGAGAGAGAGATCAAGCATAGATATATGGGGTATAGGAGGAATCAAAGACATAGTAGGGGTTGATTTCATGAAAGTGCATTCATCAGTTCTGTCTTCAAACTATACAATTCTTTGACATATGCTCAAAGAAATCATCTCCACAGATACTTGATAAGCTATGTTCATGACAGTTCAATTCACAATAGCTAAAATTATGAAATAACTGCATGTTTTTAAATGATGAAAGGATAATGAAAATGTGGTATATATACACAATGGAATACTATTCAGCTGTAGAGAAAAATGAAATTATGAAATTTACAGGTAAATATATGGAACTAGAAAATATTAAACTGAGTGACCTAACCCAGACAGAGAAAGACAAATGCTTCATGTTCTTTATTACTTGAGAATCCTTGATCTGAATATTTAGATGTGAATAAATCACCTTGAGTAACAGAAAATACCAGGAAACTGAAAATGGACAGCAGAGATGAGTGAGAGAAATAGTTCTAGGGAAGAGAAAAACAGGGTACAAGTGCTATAAAGAAGGAAATCAGGAAAATATGAGATGGCCTGGTAGTATAATCCTACCTTACTTCCTGTGGCTGCTGAGTTCATGAACTCTACAAAGGAAATTTAACTGCCAATTCACTTAACCAGTGTAATTTTGAGCTGCATTATATATACATCTATTTATGCCTACACATAAATTGTGTTAAAAAGATGAAGGATTGCTAAGAACATGACCTATACAAATATAAACACCATTATAATAGCATAGTTGAAGCCAACATTAATAGAACTGTTAAGACAAACAGAAAATGAAATGATAGTAGAAAACAGTGATTCCTTCTCTATAATAAAAGATCAAACTTCATATAGAGAATAAAATGACAAAAATTACATGATAGATATTGCATGTAATAGTCATATACATTACTCCCAGTATAAACAGAATAAAAGAAATCTTCTCAATCAAGTAGTCAGATTATTTTTCCAATAGATAAACCTAAGTTAAGAAAACTGGAAAGTTTATTAATATAGATCTACAGATGTCCAAAAATCTGTCAAAATGGATTAAAAATAAAATAAAAATTAGAAAATACCTTTCGTTTCCCCCATAACATGCTGGATTTTGTTTGAAAGTAAATATGATCTGATGGCTTTTCATAAACTGTCTTCATAAAACTGATTTTTTTTCTTCTAAATTTTTGAAGTGTAACAATTGGTGGGCAAACAAATCTTTCTTTTTCTGATCACCTCAGAAAGCAAAATTTTAACACGCAATTATTTAATAGGAACTAAAGATAAAGCCAAAGTAGGGAAGAAAAGAGTTCTGTCTGCCTACTTATGAATTGAGAAAATTGTCTGGAAATTATCTGTCTACAAGCTGCCATGCTTCCAGGGATGACCATAATGGAGTAAACTTTTGAAAAATTAGTCAGTCCCAGTGAAATGTTTTCCTTTAGGAGAGTGGCTTTGGTCATGGTGTGTCTTCACAGCAACTGATCACTGACTAAGTCACCTGAAGCAGATATGGTCCTAGAGAGGTAGCAGAGAGTTCTACATCTGTATTGGCAGGTAGCAGGAAGAGAGAGTGGCACTGAGCCTGGTTTGAGCACCTCAACCCTCAAAGTCAACCTCCTGTGACACAGTTCTTCCAACAAGTAGGCTACACCTACTCCAACAAGACCACACTTCCTAATGTTGCCACATACTCACTGTATCAGGATATAGGCAAAATCTGAAATGTATGACACAACAAAGATTTGACACAACAAACATGGCAAACAGCAACAACAAGCACAACTTCTGAAAATGCAGAGGAGGGTAAATCAAGAGGGGTTGATTTCATGAAAGTGCATTCATCAGTTCTATCTTCAAGCAAATTGATCAACCATATTGTCAATTTGGGAATGTAGGCCCTAACCCCTCACATCTATCCCAGACCCCAGGCCTGGTCTGGACTCCAAATCCCAGCAGGCCAGGTCTTGACCCCTCCCTGAGGGTGGGGTCAGTATCACTCCCCAGGGTATTTAAATGAGTTTTCAAAAGAGGAACATGATGGAGGTGGGTCTTGTATCTTATCTGTTGCTTTCATTGGTTAATTAATAAAGAAACTGCCTAGGCACATTTGATAGGCCAACCCTTAGTTGGTTGGAGTAAACAGAACAGAAAACTGGAAGAAAGAAGCCACGTCAGTGAGTTGCCATGATTCTCCCAACTGAAACAGGCACAGGTTAAGATCTTACCAGTAAGCTACCACCTTATGGTCGTACATAGAATATTAGAAATGGGTTTATCAATATGTAAGAGCTAGCCAATAAGAGGCTGGAACTAATGGGCCAGGCAGTGTTTAAAAGAATACAGTTTCCGTGTAATTATTTCCTGGGCTAAGCTAGCCATGCAGGAGCTGAGTGGGAATGCAGCCCCGCTGCTCTTATTACTACAGGAACACATGGTCCCTTTTGCTTCCTCATGGGGGTCGCAATTGTGGGGCTTCCCAGTTTCTCCCTCTAGGCTACGCGAGAGTGCAAAACTTCCATTAAACCTGGATATTTTTTTAATTCAACTTGTTTTGATTTGGCTTGATTAGGAATTTTTGGGTCAGCAGAGAACTTGTGTTAGGAAATATTTGACCAAACAATGCAATTTTTTGACATATGCTCAAATGTATCAAATCCACAGATACTTGATAATCTATGTTCATGGCAGTTCAAAAAATTACATACACACAGGTATACACATGCAAATCCTTGAAGAGCAAACAAATGCATGAATACCATATTCATGTTCATTCACTGGACAATTGAATACTCTAGATAGTTATACATAGGAATTTTTAATTATTTTTATTGAAATAAAATTTAAAAAACAAACAATTTAATTCACATGGAAACAGAAAAGACCCTAAAGAGTCAAAAAACAATGTTGAGAAAGAACAGAGGTGGCAGCATAATACTTTTGAACCTCACATTACAAAAGTGTTGACAGAGGTTTCTCTCCTGTCTAGTCCTACAGTTGTTCAGTACCAAAGAAATACACAGAAGTCTACATTAATTGTAAACTTGTTGACCTATTAGTTCAAGCTTCTTATTAACTCTTATAACTTCTATTAGCCCATAATTCTTATCTGTGCTAACTATGTGGCTTGGTACCTTTTATCAGCAAGTATTTCCACCTTTCTTTCTCTGTGTATGGCTTCCTCAGTGATGACAGCAGACTGACCTTTCCTCTTCCCAGAATTCTCCTGTTCTTGTTGCCCCACCTCTGCTTACTCCCTGGTCACCCCATCTATACTTCCTGCCTGGCTACTGGCCAGTCAGTGTTTTATTAAAATACAAATGACAAATCTTTATAATGTACAAGAGCATTGTCCCACAGCATCTCCCCGTTTTTTAAAGCAAGAACTCTGAATCTAATGTGTTTTGTTTTGCTTTCTTCCTAACCATTATCCATACAGCTTGTAACCAACACTCTACACAAAGAAAAACGTCCATAATCCACTGTTTGGGAATGCAGGCACAGTTTTCCAGGCCATTTCCTGCTGATTGGGGGTGATGATAATCTATTTTATGGGGATCTAAAGATAATTTAGAATTATGATCAAGTACTGACTAGAGTATTCTGTGAGGCTTGATCTTCTCAGCTAGCAGTCTTAAAACTGTACTGGATGTGGAACTCAGACATGTGGGCCATCCACTCCTATTAGAAATTTTTCAGGCCGTCTTTCTTGGTCAAACTTGATTTTTCTTAAAGCAGAATGAATCCACAACCCCTCATTTCCTGTGGAATTAAAAGCAAAATCTCTTCTCCAAAGAAACATATCTTTTAACTTAAACTTTGAAGTCAAGCCATTTTCAAAATATATATGTTTGATTAATCCAGCAACATTTATAATTAAATGTCTTTTAGCAGCATTTGTTCCTTCTTTAGCCATCAAACACAATAACATACAATATTTCGAGAGTCTGGGCAACCGGGAACACAAAAGCGTCCTTCTACAACAAATTAGCATGCTAATGTGGTCTACTAAACTCATGTTAAACCTGAGAAAGCTTGGAAAGGAATTCTAAATACAAAAGAACAGAGTTAAGCATGGTTTAACACCATGGCTCCTTTAAGAGAGGTCTTCCTGATTCAGCAGTAGCAACAACAACAACAAAAACAAACAAAAAACTCACAGGGTTTCTAAATGACAGCTTCCTGGTTAACCAGCAAAAATGGCTCTGACTCTTTTGAGAGGTTCAATTACAGAACTGGGTTTGTGGGCCCAGGTGCCTGTGTGCCCACTCAGGGTCAGAAGGAAAGTAGCTGAGACTAAGACCACAGCTCAGAGCTCCCTGCATGGGCAGGCAGCAGAATCCGGTCTCCTAGGCATGCACAAGTAAGAGAGCTTGGAGGATTTCTGCCACCATACACAGAGCTATTTCCAGGCTATGCAATGCACTTCATGGCAGATTTAGGTATTATTCAGATAAAAAAAGGTTTATATGCTACACAGTGCTTCCCAGAGTTAAGGAAGTGAGGATGGCTCTCACCAGGCAGTCTTAGATGCAGTAAACATGCTTCCTCCATGTTGGACTGGGTGGAGCCAACAGGCAGGGCCTTGTTGGCCCTTGTCATACTGACTTATAAAAGGCGGTGTTTCTGGTCAGAAAATAATTACAGATACACAATAAAGGCAGATTCAGATAAAAAGGATTTCTAAATGGATCACAGTGGTGGATAAATGTACATAGGCTTGGGAGAGAGAAGAAAAAGAGTGTAGAGAGTTATAAAAATAAAATGTTTTCTAAAAAAATAAAACAAAGTCTTTAAAGAGAGTAAACATGTAGAAAATGTAATAGGAATAAAGAAAAATAATCCTCGTAAAGATAGATTATACAAAGAGAGTCTGGATTATGTATATTATTGTGTTTTCTTTGAATTTTTTGACTACAGAGAGACATTTGATTATGGAGATTTCTTTCTTTTTTTATTTTTTTTTTTTACCTGACTATAGTATTTCTTTTTTTTTATTGAGAAAAGGAGAAGAAGAAAAAAAAACAAGTTTCCACATCCTCCCAGCCTCCCATTTCCCTCCCCCTTCTCCCACCCTTCTCCCCCTCCTCCCACCCTTCTCCCCCTCCTCCCACCCTTCTCCCCCTCCCCCCACTCCTTTCCCCCTCCCTCTCCAGTCCAAAGAGCAGTCAGGGTTTTCTGCCCTGTGGTAAGTCCTAGGTCCTCCCCCCTCCGTCCATATCTAGGAAGGTGAACATCCAAAATGGCTATGCTCCCACAAAGCCAGCACATTAAGCAGGATCAAAACCCCGTGCCATTGCAGCTGAGGATAGGGAACCTGAAATGACCCTATCCTAGAGCAATAATGACAAATATCTTGCTTATAATCATAGAACCTTCATCTGGTGATGGATGGAGATAGAGACAGAGACCCACACTGGAGCACTGGACTGAGTGAGCTCCCAAGGTCCCAATGAGGAGCAGAAGGAGGGAGAACATGAGCAAAGAAGTCGGGACCATGAGGGATACACCCACCCACTGAGACAGTGGAGCTGATCTAATGGGAGCTCACCAAGGCCAGCTGGACTGTGACTGAAAAAGCATGGGATAAAACTGGACTCTCTGAACATGGCGAACAATGAGGACTGATGAGACGCAAAGGGGATTTCTAAACTAAGCTAACATATATTCTTTAAAGGTATCTCGCTTTCAAAATATGGGTCAAAGGGATATGTTCCTTTGGAAAAGAAGTTCTTCTTTTGTTTCCACAGAGGATGGGAACCTATGGAATCCTTTCAGACTAATGTGGTTTGATGAAGAGTTCCTGAAAGGTTTCTGTGAATACCCCAAAATTACTTTGCCCAACAAAAAGCAGGATGCAGTTTGGAAAGAACTACACCCAAATTCCCAAATATTATCTATAAATATTTGTTTACATTTAAAGGAGAATATGCTATAGAGAGATAAATACTTTGTGTTGGTATAGATCTTGGTTTATTGATACAAATTTAAGGTCAACTGATGTAGGAAGGTCATTGGCTAATAAAGGAACTGCCTTGGCCCATTTTATTGGTTAGAAGATAGGTGTGAGGAGTAAACAGAACAGAACGCTGGGAGGAACAGGAAGTAAGCAGAGTCTCGACAGCTCTCCTCTCGGGAGCAGACCCGGGATGAAGCTCCGACCCAGGATGGACATAGGATAGAATCTCCCTGGTAAGCGCACCTTGGGGTGCTACACACAGATGATTAGAAATGGGCTAAATTAATATGTGAGAATTAGCCTAGAAGAGAATGGTCCAAGCAGTGTTTAAATGAATACAGTTTGTGTGTTGTTATTTCGGGCATAAGTAAGCCGAGCAGGCAGCTGGGGTGCTGGGGACGCAGCCCCGCCACTCTTATTGTTGTTCTTTTTTAAAAATGCTGCAAGATACCCGGTGGCAGTAGGCAGCAGAAATGCTGTAGGTCCCAAAATGGTGCTAGCGGGCCATGTGGTGGCAGACAGCGGGCTCTGGGAGCATCCAGTCCCAGGCAGAAATGGCTGCCGGTCCCAGAGCGGTGGCCTGAACGGTGGCGGTGGGCCATGTGGAGGCAGACAGTAGGCCCTGGGAGCAGCCAGTCCCAGGCAGAGACGGCTGCTGGTCTCAGAGCAGTGGTGGCGGGCCATGTGGCAGCAGGCAGTGGGCCCCAGGCAGAGACGGCTGCTGGTCCCTGAGCAATGGCTGGTTCCAGGCAGGGAGACACATGACGGGCAGGCAGAAGACAGAAACATGGATAGAAACGACATGCAGGGTGAGGTTGAATGTTTATTCAGGGGGTTATGGAGGAGGAAGGGTGAAGGGGGGGACAGAGAGAGAGGGGGAGAGAGAGAGAGAGAAGGAGAGAGAGAGAGAGAAAGAGAAGAGGAGAAAGAGACAGAGACAGAGAAGGGGGGAAGAGAGAAGTGGGGAGAGAGGCAGAAGCAAAGCTGCCTCTCCGAGAGGAAGATGGAAAAGAGAACAAGCTCAGGCCGGAAGCTATAGTTCATCCTGCCTCAGCGGATGGGGAGGCGAATGGGTGTGGCTTGTCTCTTAAAGGGACCAAAACCATAACACTTATTACTACAGATTGACGCCCAACGTGATGGACTAAACCCACTTTAAAATCCTGAGAAGGCTTAAAAATAAGGGAGAGAGAGTTTAACAGAGATTTTTGCTGTTTGTTGGTGGCGTGCTGTAGAGAGATTTCCTGATTCGGCAACAGTAGCAGAAAAAATGCTGTGTCATTTTAAAGCTCGACTTCCTGGGGCTGTGCCTCCATTGTGATCTCTGTCTGGCTCCTGCAGGAGACAGAGCTTTTGAATAGAGCATTTGGAGTAAAGTGCTATGATTTGTTTGATGGCAACTAGACTCGCTGTGTTCTCGGGTCTACTCTGCTTGCTAGAGGCAAGCAAGTACCACATCTAAGAGAGGCTTCCTGACTCAGCTTTAGCCGCAAAACCCTGCAGCTCATTAAGAGGTCCTGCCACGAAACACTTGAACAGTGTTGATGAAAAGCTGAACACATGCTTTTCGGTTTTCAGCCATAGCAGGAAAAAAGCTGCGCCGTTTAAAAATGCCGGCTTTCTATGCCATCCTGCCAGGGCAAACTCTGACTGTTTGAGGCAGGAGGGCTGGCTACTGAGAGAGGACTTGAGTGTTGTCTGTTGTAGCTCACTTGCTGGCAGGGACCTTGAAATGCCATACAGTTGTTGCAGTAAACATGGCTACAGCCTGTATATCCACCATGAGGCTGGAAAGCTAAGGAATGGACTGGATCTAGCTGGAAAAGCCACGCCTTTAGTCCTACTGAGATTGCTTGGTAAATTAAAGATTCATGTGGTCAGAAAAAGAGATATACAGTAAAGAGAGATTCAAAGACAGAGAAAATGTCTGAATGGTTTAAAGTGTGTTAAAAATATATGCAGACCAAAAGTTGAAGTTCTTAAAGTAAAAAACAAAAAAAGGAAGTGAGTTGTTGTGTGTGGTACACACCTTTAATCCCAACACTTGGTAGGCAGAGGGAGATAGACCTCTGTGACTTCAAGGTGTGGTAGCACAGGCCTTTAATTCCAATGCCTGGGAGGCAGAGACAGGCAGATTTCTGAGAGTTCAAGGACAGCCTGGTCTACAGAGTTTCTTCAGGTCAAAGATACAGAGAACCTGTCTCAAAAAGCAAAGAGTTAAAAGTAAAAATAAACAAAATAGAGGTTAAAACAAAGCTGCACAAAGATGAAAAATACACAGAGAATCTTGATACTGTATGCTACTATGCTTTCTTTGAATTATTTGAATGCTGAGGAAGGAGCAACAGATGCTAAAAGATATTTATTTATAAATGCTGCTGAACTAATCCAACATAGATATTTTGAATTTGGATCTAAGGATATGATACTTTGGAAAGGAGTTTCTTATTTTGTTTTCACAGAGGATGAGACGCTGTTCATTTCTTCTATTCCGATTTGGTATGATGGACCACGTCCTCCTGAATGGTTCCTGTGCACGCCTTCAAAAAATTGCTTCACTCAACTGCCAACTGAGATGAAACTAGCACACAGGTTATACCATGAAAGACCTAATTAACGAAGCCCCCATTCAGCAGGAAGCAGTTTGGAGAGAAAAAACTGCGCCCATATTCCCTTATATGGTTTATAAATGTTCTTTTACATTTAAAGGGGGATAAGATATAGGTATGAATAATTTGCATTAGTATAGATTTTGCTTTATTGATAGAGATTTAAGGTCAATTTTGTTATATGTATAAGTGTTTCTGATTTTGATTAAGGTATTGTGATTGTGTAGTTCATTTAAATATGTACTGTATAATTAAGAAATATAGGTTGTTAATGGATAATCATCGATAATAGTAAAGCTTGTAGTCATGTTAGATTTTCTAGATATATAGAGATATATTTTAGATAGACATTCTTCATGTCTTTCAAAGATTACAGAATAGGACATTTGATGTTTTAATAACTGAGGACTTTTCATGACAATGAGACACTCTGCTCCTGGCAGCACCAATCTACTTCAAGAGGAAGATGGGCATCGAAGAGGCACCTTATGGAGTTTGATAGCCATTTGGGCAAGAAACAGCTCTTGCCTGGACTATTGCATAAACTGGACACAGAGAACCCGCAGAGAGAGGACTACTGAACATGCCTAAGGTGAGATGATCTTTCGGGGATCCTGATTCATGAAAGAGTCTGCGAGACATTCTGCAGGCCACAACAGATAGTGACTGAACTGACTTTGAATTTTACTGCTTTATGGAAGTGTCTGCTGGATACCATGGGCCTGAAGGCTGAAGATGGATGCCCCAACAGTACAGAGGAACCTTGGGTGACTGTCCAGGCAGTGAGATGTCTCTGTCATTTCTAGAATTTAAAAGTTGCTTTTTTCTTGTTTGCTTAGGTTGTATTGTATCTTTCTGGAGTCTTTGATGGAGTTAAGAATATTTAGTTATAGTTATAGTTTTCCTTAGTAATGATAAAGATTATTGTAACTTTTACTTGATAACTGTTTTGTTATATGTAATTTTGCTTTGTTAAAGTTAAAGCATTTTTGTTTAAACAGAAAAAGGGGAAATGATGGAGGAAGGTCATTGGCTAATAAAGGAACTGCCTTGGCCCATTTTATTGGTTAGAAGATAGGTGGGAGGAGTAAACAGAACAGAACGCTGGGAGGAACAGGAAGTAAGCAGAGTCTCGACAGCTCTCCTCTCGGGAGCAGACCCGGGATGAAGCTCCGACCCAGGATGGACATAGGCTAGAATCTCCCCGGTAAGCGCACCTTGGGGTGCTACACACAGATGATTAGAAATGGGCTAAATTAATATGTGAGAATTAGCCTAGAAGAGAATGGGCCAAGCAGTGTTTAAATGAATACAGTTTGTGTGTTGTTATTTCGGGCATATGCTAGCCGTGGGGGCGGCTGGGTGCTGGGGATGCAGCCCATCCGCCCCTTATTACTACAGTCAACTTTGTTATATTTGTACTTCTGCTCTTGATTAAGGTATTATGTTAGTACAGCTCATTTAAAATGTAATGTATAAGAAATATAAGTTAATAGATATTCATCTATAATAAGTATGTAGTCATGTTAAATTTTCTTGATGTACAGAGGTATTTTTCAGATGGATAGTTATTCTTCAAAACTTCCAAAGACAGCAGAATATGGCATTTAAAATGTTTTAAGAATTTAGGACTTTTCCTGACAGTGAGACATACCTGCTCCTGACAGCACAGATTGCTTCAAGAAGAGGATGCGCATCAAAGAGGCTTTTTAAGGAGTTAGCTAGCCATTCGGGCAAGAAACTGCTTGATGCTCTGCTGTATAAACTGGACATGCAGGACCCACAGAGAAATGACTGCTGAACTTGCCTAAAGGTGAGACAATCCTTCGGGGTTTTTGCTACATGAAAGAGTCTGCTAGACATTCTGCAAGACACAGAAAAAAAGTGACTAACAAACTACCAATACATGTGGAACTGTATTTGAAATTTCCTGCTTCATGGAAAAGTCTGCTAGATAATTTTGGACTGTAGGCTGAAGATGTATGCCCCAATGGTACATAACATTGGTTGGCTGTCCAGGCAGTGAGATGTCTCTGTCAATTCTAGAGTTTTGAAAGTTTCTTATAGCACACTTCCTGTTTACTTAGGTGATATTATATCCTTCTGGCATCTTTGATGGAGTTGAAGAACAGAGAGATATAATTATAGTTTTTCATAGTTATAATAAAAGATAAAATATGTATAAATGTTGCAATGTAATTTTTGGTTGATAACTGTTTTGTTATATGTAATTTTACTATGTTAAAATTAAAACCTTCCTTTTTATTTAAACAGAAAATGGAAAATTATATGGGAGGTCCTTCTGTATATGTGTTGCTTTTATTGGTTAATACATAAAGAAACTGGCTTGGTATGACATGGCAGAGTAGACCTAGGCAGGAAAAAACTAAACTGAATGCTGGGATAAAGAAGGCAGAGTGAGGAGAAGTCATGGAGCCACTGCTGGAGACAGATGCCAGCCACCAGCCAAAACCTTGCTGTTAGGCCACGAAACTTATAGTAAAGTAAAACATGCTGGAGATGGGTTAAATTAATATGTAAGGGCTAGTCAATAAGACAATAGATCTAATAGGCCAAGCAGTGATTTAGTACAATTTCTATGTGGTTATTTTAAGTCTGGGTGGCCGGGAACAAATGATCAGTCTCCTACAACATAAAAGCTATAATATTTAATTATATTAATATAAGGACAAACAGAAAGAACAATATAACATAATAAAAAGCCAATAAATTCATTTATGAAGAGTTAGATCATTTTTAATAAAATTACTTGCAATTTTATTGTTAGTTTTCTTCCTGATTTCACCAGGAATCCAGGGAAATAAAATTTCTCAGCATATCTGTGGAAGCATTTTAGGAAGAATAAACTGAGGGGAAGACATTCAATCAGAAAGTAGTACTTTCTTGTCATATCTCAGTTTTAAAGACATTCCAGGGAAAAGCATTTCTCTTTGCTGATCTTGCAAATGTCTTTGCTGTCTTGCTTGTGTGTGTCTATTCTATTGCTTTTTGTTCATACCAAAATAATAACAGAATGCAGTTTCTTCACCCTTCCAACATGGACTAAAGATCAGTCTCACTCCATGAATCCTGCAGATTGTCATGAACAGACTGGGACAGTTGAGACAGAAACCCTTGTGAATTGAGCTAATAGTTGATTTCTCAAGGATGTACACTGTTTTTCTACTGTGCAGATAGCCATTGATGGACTATTTATCTCATACTGTGTAAGCCAATCTAAAAGGTTTTTTTTTGAAGAATATAATCATTCTACTAGTTCTTATCTTTTAAGAATCCCAACTAGTTGCATGGAAAGATGGCTCAGTGTTTAAGAATACTAACTGTTCTTCCCAGAGGATATGGGTTCAATTCCCATCAGTCTTATGCCAGCTCACAAAGGTCTGTAACTCCAAGATCTGACACCCTAACACAGACATACATGCAGACAAAACACCAATGCTCATAAAATAAAAACAATAAATTATCATTAAATAAAAAAAGAAAAGAAAAAGTCCCAACTAACAATGTAGTGAGAATAAATATAGGAGAATGATACACTCTTAAATAAATAGTGCTGAACAAACTATAGGATAATCATGAAAAATAAGAAAATTTTTACATAATATATAAAATAAACTCAAAATAAATTTAAATTTTATATGTGACATGAAAATATAAGACTCTTAGAAGAAACAATTGATGATTTATTCATATTCATTCTTGAATATTAACCAAAAATATAGTGATAAAACAAGGTTTTGTGCATGAGAGGATACAGTCAGCAAAACAAAGAAATAAACTATAGATTTGTAACATATTAGTATTTCTTTGATTGTTATTTTCAAGTTGATCATTTAATTTTAAATAACTGATCTAAACAATATAAATTTATTTAAAATATTAACTTTGATTTGGAATATAGATAGTTTAAGGGAACAAGAAAATTAAAACAATACATTTAAAAATACCCATTAACACAAAACAAGGTGATAGTGAGCAACAGTCAGGAAAAATGACACAAGATCTAAAGAAAACAAACTTCAAAATATAAAGCAACTTTCAACTAATTACATTAAATATACTGATTAAATAATTCTGTTCAAAGGTCAACAATAAAGAAATAAATTCCTTTTAAAAAATGTGTATGCTACATACAAGAGGCTGTGATGGAAACAAGTCTTCCAATTCTCAGTATTAGAAAATTGCATTGAATAACTCCACCAGATTTTCTACTCTGAACATTATGTATTATATGTTGGTGTATGCATATTGAAAAATTGTAATATTTATCTGAAAAGTCTTGGTTAATAGAGTATTTGGAATATTCACTTATTTTCTATAGAAACATATTTTAACTATTTTTTATGTTGTTGGTGGAGTATGTGCTATTGGTTCATTATTATGATTACTTTTAATGATCCCAAGGCCCTATTTCCATCCTTAAAGAGAAAAGTGCTTAGCCCATTGTGTGAACTATTTATCAAGGTACAACAAAATGACAAAATAATGTTTAAAGTTTAGAAAGATATATTTGTTTTAAATCTTTTCTTGTTTGGTTACCAATAAACAGCTTATGAGAAACAAGGAGCTAAGAAACTCCATGCATGACAGTTTCAAATAATTTTAGAAATTATAATATAATATAATGACATTGGTTGGATGCTCTTAGTATATCTGGATATAGTGGTATACAATAGAATGTACTCATGAATTTGAATTCTCAACATATTCATTAGATAAAGTAACCTAAGATTTTTAAGTATGACCTGCAGGAGATACTTATTGCCTGAATGCTTAGAAATGAAATTGCTAAATACAAAATGCAGAAATTTGTCCCATGGTTGCCTGAATGTTAATCTCAAAGCTGCATCAAATATCTATCTACATTTCAACTAAGGGCATTAATAAGTATTAAATTGAAAGTTGTTTGGCATTAATTGGGCTCTAGATATGTGAAAACATTTTGATTGATGAATTCTCATGGAATCCTTTCTTTCTTTCTTTCTTTCTTTCTTTCTTTCTTTCTTTCTTTCTTTTTTTCTTTTTTTTTTCCTGATAAGAAAAATTTCCAATATCCTTGTGGATAAGGCCTTTGCAGAGACAATTGATTTGACACTCTCATCTATAGAAGAAGTGATCTCTTACACTTCAATAGCATAATCACCAATTGTAATTGAAAAGGTTAACTCAGTATTGCCTTAGAAAATGGTATTGCATTACCTGTGGTAGTTGTTATGCACCAAAGTGATGATTCTTCTCAAATCAACCCTTAACACTTCTCTTAGTTTCTAGATCTAATTAGTTTTAAGACCCATCAGGCCCTAAAGGCAAAGTACCAAGTGTAATTCATGAAGAGTTGTACAACAATCTAAAGCAACAATTTCAGTGTTTTAATTGAACTAAGTAGAAATGTAAGTAACATATAGGACATGGATATTATAAGTATGAAATAAATATTAAAAAATTATCAAGTGTATCAGATGGAATGTTTTTAACATGAGACTCTTAATCAGAGATTTGATATCTAAAGCTATAGTTCAGGCAATAAAAAAGATTCAGTTTGGCTGACTTATTGAAACAGAACTAATGTGTTTGTTAATTAGAAAATTAGAAAGATCTAATGTTATTTTCTTTATTATAAAGGATTAATTTTAATGGCTTTAGGAAATTATACTGTGAGAGTATATTTACAAATTTAAATGTATTAAATAGTATTTTGTTGAGTGTCCACAAGCTTGTATACTTACTGTAGGTTCTGTTGCTGTTAATATTTAGCTTCATTCCATTGTGATCTGATTAAATACAAAATTTCATTTAAATTTAATTATATTTGTTGAAACTTGTTTTGTGCCATAACTTGTGACATGTTTTGAAGTAAGTTCTGAGGGTTACTGAGAAGAATATGTGCTCTTTAGTGTTTTTTGGAATATTCTGTAGATATTTATTCAGTCTATCTGATTTAATATGTCATTAATTTTAATGTTTCGCTCTTTATTTTTGTCTTGATGATCCATCTGTTGGTGAGAGTTGAGGAATGAAGTCAATCACTATCATTTTGTTTGGTTGATCTGTGATTTTAGATCTAGTAATACATCTATTATGAAACTGGGTGCATACATAATTAGAAAAATAATATCTTCATTGTGGATTGTTTCTATAATGAATGTGAATATGAAATTATTTTTCTTATCTGACATCACTATCTTTGGTTTGAAGTATGTTTTGTCAAATATTAGAATAATCATGCCTTAGTTTCTTAGTTTTTCTCGCTACCCTTTTACACAAAGGTAGTTTTTATATAGCTAACATAATTTGGTTCTAATATAACCTGCTAGTCTTTGCCTTTTTATTAGGGAACTGTGACCATTAATATTTAGCACTCTTAGGACTGAGTATTTAAAACTGCTTGCTGCTTTCCCAGAAGACATAGGTTTTATTCTCAGCACACAGATGGCGAATTACAACAATTTCTAGCCACAGTCCCAGGGTATCTGACACTCCTTTTTGACCTCTGTGGGCACCAAGTCCTGGATTTGTTCATGT
Organism: Microtus oregoni; assembly: GCF_018167655.1. Classification (NCBI taxonomy): domain Eukaryota; kingdom Metazoa; phylum Chordata; class Mammalia; order Rodentia; family Cricetidae; genus Microtus; species Microtus oregoni. The sequence goes on from NW_024544769.1 coordinate 1,793,278, forward strand.
TCCTACATGCAGGGGGAAAGCACATACATAAAATAAAGGAAATTTTAAAAATTCAGAATTATTAAGTCTTGCTAATATTTTTAATTTTGAGGTGTTTTCCTAGATTAATTTTGATGAGCAATCTTGGCACTGTTTATTTATTTTCTATGAATCTGTAAATGTGTTATTTTTTCTATTGAATAATAATTGGGTCAATGAAGAAATCAAACAAGCTGAATGAAAATGAAAATACAACCTATGAGATGCATGGAAGACATTCCTCTTCAGAGAAATGTTTATAGTGCCAAGTGCTTATGTTAAAATAATGGAGATGTCAGAAACATTTTACTTAATAATATACCTGAAAGTCATAGAAAAATTAGAACAAACAAAATCCCAAAAAAAGAGTACACAGGAAGAAACAATAAAAATCAGAGAACATATAGAGGTATGGCTGGGTGGTAGGGTGCTGACCTAGCATGTGTAAGGACCCAAATTTGATTCCTGGTATTTCCCTCTTCCTCAAAAGATAAGGGTAGAAATTAATTTAATACAATAAAAAATACAAAGTCAGTGAAATGAAGAGGTAGTTCTTTAAAAAGATAAACAAGATTGTGAACCCTTAACAAATTTAGGCTTAAGAAATAAAGACAAGTTTCAAATTGATTCTTTATTTTTCATTTATAATTTAACAGATACCAACGAAATTAGGAAAAAAATGCCATAAAGACGTGTTTTAAAATCTTTATTGCATAAAATTGGAAAATGTTAAAGAAGTGGACATATCTCTAGAGAAATATAATATACTAAAAGTAAGCCAAAAGGAAATAAATGATTTAAACAGACCCATAACCAGAAATGATATGATTCTATAAATATGAGACTCTAATGACACCATCAAAAGTTCTCAGAGATAATAAAATGTATTCAGAAAAATAAAAAGGCACAAAATTAGCACATAGAAATTCGTAGCTTTCCCATACTAATTATAAACAAACTGAAAAAGAAGTCAGCAAGCAACAAAATTGCATTCACAAAATGCAAAACTAAATTAATTGCAAGGGAATAAGCCTAAAAAATAAAATGAAATGTCGCTGGAATAAAAGCTATAAGGCCCTAAAAAAAACTGAAGAAGACAGAATTCCGTATGCTCATGATTAACCGGATAAATATTGTAAAAATGTTTGTCCGACTTAAAGCATTCTAAATATTCAGTGAAATGCCAAACAAAATACTAAGATCTTTCTTCATAAATATAGAAGCAACAATCTCAAAATTAATACAGCGTCATAAGACTAAGGATGTACAAAGCAAACCTGAACAAAAAAAGAATACTGCAAGAGGTATTACCATACCTAATTTCAAATACTACTACAGACCCAGAGTAATCAAAACAGTTTGGCACTAGCAAAATAACAGGTAAAAAATCATTTATTGGAATAGAAGATACAGATATAACTTCACATAACTACAGTTAACTGATTGAGCTCCTTTTCAACTTAGAGTAGTTTCGGCTGCATGTATGTCTATGCATTACTTGTGTCCTTGTGCCCATGTAAGCTAGAAGAGGGCATCAAATGTCTTGGAAATGGAGTTACAGATGGTTGTGGGTCACTGCGTGTATGCTAAAACTCAAACTCTGGCTCTCTGGAATAACATTCAGTGTTCTTAACCACTGAGCCAACTCTCAGCTCCTACCTATGTCGTCTTTGACAGCAAGTCAAAAAATATGTGCTGAAGAATAGACAACACTTCCAAAAATGTTTCTAGGTAACCAGGTTTACGATAAGATAAAAAAATGTGGAACACATGTGTAATGAAAATTATATCACTATAAAGAAAAGTGAAATCATAATTTTAGAGGTAAATGTATATCTACATCTCTATCTATCTTTCTATCTATCTATCTGTATGTATCTCTCTATCTCTCTTTATATATATATATATATATATATATATATGTGTGTGTGTGTGTGTGTGTGTGTGTGTGTGTGTGTGTGTCTGTGTGTCTGTGTGTCTGTGTGTGTGTGTGTGTGTGTGTGTGTGTGTGTGTTGAGGCTAAAATAATGTCATATGTTTGTTCTCATGGGGCCTAGATTCAATTATTTTGTTGGTTGTGTGCAACATGAAAACTAGAAAATAAGAAATATACCATTGGCAAGGGACACTTAATATGAGGACATAGACAGTACATTATAGATGAAGTGAATATCACTGGGTGAATTCTTAACAAATAATGGTTTAAGTAGGTAGTAAAGTGATGAATCTAGGGAAATCAAGGGCAAAGTAGAAGGCTTAACCAATCTGAAATGTACATAATGAATTTACTTGGTAAACCATATTCTTAAAACCAATTTTTAAAAATATTTAGAGAGAACAGTAGAACACATATGGTATAAAATAAAACTGAGCTAAATATTTATGCAGACTTGGAAATAGGAGGTAATAGAAAGGAAGAGAAAAGGATAGTTTAACCAAAAACTATGATGTGTGAAGAAGTCTTATAAACCCCTCTAGTTTTTAAGCTAATGAAAAGTACAATATTTTAAAAAAAGAGCTTGAATGGAAGTACCCTACATTAGTAAACAATAGTGCTTCTTGAAGTCATGAGATAATAAATGATAATCTCTGTTACAGACACTCAGTCAAATGCTTTTATTTGCCCACCATAATGAGTTGATAAGTCTATATAGTAAAGACATTATACACTGGTTGCAGAACACAGAGAAGTCAATCTTGAACTAACCAGCAAACACCTGTTGCTAGCTTTCACACTGCTGTAAGATACTGGGAATGCTGTTTGGAAGAAAAAGATATGAATGTTCTTATTAAGTGCTGAATCTGCCAAGCATGATGTGTCCACTGGTACAACCATGGACATTCCTTATGGAGGTAATTAACCACTTTCTTGATTGGATTTGAGGCATATTCCACAATATTGAGTTCATGTTTGGTACTGTCAACATGGAAGAAAAAAATCTCACAAAACTTGGGAAGGGAGGGTGGTTATAGACACTAGAGGAGAGTCCATTGTGTTGCAAAATGGTTATATGGTCAAACTACCTTCTAAATATTTATGTCTATAGCCATAGACCATGGATTCGTGCTGCTTCCAAGATTACTTAGAGATGCTTCTTATTGCAGTGGGTAGAAGAGTTAACATTAATGTAGAGTTACATTACTGATCCAAGTGCTGAAAAGTGACTATGAATGTTCAACTGTAGATGGGACCTCTACATTCCATTCTCCCAAGGCTCAGGGAACATTACACAGAAGGTGGAAGATGTAATAGAAGATCTAGAAGGCGTAAAGGAGAGGCATAATACTGTCTTATGAACATGACATTGCTGCTACACACACGGACGCAATGCAGCTGTATAGCTACTTGTGCATTATCCATGCAATCATCTGGTTATGATAACTGGCTCCTCCATGGATACCAAGTCAGCCTTTTTTTCAGGCATCTGTCATTGCTTAATGGGGTCATAAACAAAGCAAATATAGTGCCAAAATTAAGGAACAAGCAACCAATGTGACATAATTTCAGCAGCATGAACTCACACTCAACAAATGTGAGAGGATATGACCACTGCTCACTGCCCAGTCTGCCTGATATGAAGGGGAACCAAGAACACTGAGGGCCTAGATATGCACTTATTCTATAGGATTATTGGTCAGATGGTTACAAGGGTGATTACATTGGACTGCTTCTATTATGGAAGGAGAATAAAATTTTCCATACTACATATTTTCTGTGGATATGTATTTGTCTTTTTTATGCAATACTTTTGGTAAAATTATAATATATAGATTTTAAAAATATTTGATGTATTACTAAGATATTTAACTTTTTTAAATATTAATTTTTATTGCTTAACTAACTTCAATGACAGAACTAGGATATGGATTATTGTTCATAGTATTAACTGGTATTAGCAAGTTTCCTACCATCTTATGGAAGATGCTTGATAGAACACTCATTCTTTTGGAGATGCAGTGCCAGCAAACTGAGAATAATTGCAGAAGCTATGTCTTTCAGGATGATTCTGTGAGTTATGCACCAGCATCCAATATATGATACTGCTTCTGGTAGTCAAGATTCACAGAGCCAAGAATCAAAAAAGTAGACATGAAACTAGCACTACTCACCATTACCCCTCCTGAATTCCTAGCTGAATATTCCTTCCTGTTTCTGTGACTATGTTCAGCTAACTTAGAGGTCTTACTTCCAGAATATAGAAAATTATTGCTGGTTTTTCAGACACATACATGATTCTTTGGAAATACCAATTAAGACTGGTACATGGTCAATTTGAGTTTCTTTTGTATTTAAGTAAAGTAGGTAAAGAATGAAATTGTAGTGTTTCCTGGGTTATTAGAGTTAAAGAGAAGTTGGAATAGTATTCCACATTGGAATCAAGAATGAAAAAAAATATGTAATATGAGAACTACATTGATATCTTTCCATGTTCTGTTATTAATGCTTATGGAAGAGGCACAATTCAATCCAGGGATATTTATTACCATTCCTTATACAACTTGTTCCTGGAAATCTGAGTCATTGTGACAAGGGAACCAAGAAAGATAGACACTAAGAAAAACTGGAATCAGGAGGGTTGGTACTTAATCTGAGGAAGACCTACTGCTGAGCAACTGTGAACTTCAGCATATCATTATGTACAGAAGAGTGGGAAGGAGTTAGCTACTTTCTGTAGGAGGTCTACTCTTGGTGAATAATGTTCTTCTGTAAGTATCTGGGTGGAGGAAAATTAGGTTTCTGGTTTGGCAGACACGGGTCAATAGTTTGTATTTGCATTTGAAAGAGATGCTTGATCTAGGGAAGACTTTGCCAAATTCTTATGGGTCTGAGGCATTGGTCTTGAAATAATTATATCCATGTCATAACTAAACATTGACTTGGGATTTCATTTGGTTATTGAACACTAAATCAGTTCTTTGTTGGTTCCCCACAATTTAAAATCAGTGAAATCATGTAGGAATTAAGGTTTAGTTTATGCTGTCAGGTCAATTGGTGATTGGTAAAGGGAAATAGAATTATAAAGAGATAGGAAAAGGAGTTATAAATACAAGATGAAATGAGGTGAACACATAACAGAAACAAAGTTAGCTAATTTCATAGTATTTCTTCAATTTTATGATTAAAGTATATGTATATAAAATACTGATTATCTTTTTTCTTTTTATCCTGTGTACCATTATCATGTAATACTAGTTTAATTAAATTTATATTAGGGTTTAAGTATTGTTAAGATTACATAATAGTATTTCATTACATGATATCAAGAAAGGAACAAAGTAATCATTCAGGTAATTTTTTCTCTTATGCAGAAAAGTTTTGTGAATTTTTAATCATGTACAATATAATTTGATCAGATTAAGTGAGATCATATTCATACTTTTGGAGATTATATATCGTTAAAAGAGATGGATATGGATATCTAATTGAAATGAATAGATACATAGTGATTAATTTTAGGTTCAATTGCAATAAGAAAAAGGATATCTAGATAGTGATGTGTTACCTTTGAGTATTTCTACAATACTGTTTGAGTTTTAAACTGAGTAAAGATAATCCTCCTTGCTAGTGTGTGTGTGTGTGTGTGTGTGTGTGTGTGTGTGTGTGTGTGTGTGTGTGTGCCTATGCACATGCACACATGGGAGGAGTAGCCTCCAATAGTCTAAGGGATGAAATATAACAATAAAGGAGAAAAAGGGTACTTTTTTCTTAGTTGAGCTGAAAACTCTGTTTTCTTGCTGTGGAAAATTGCTCTTATACACTGTAAAGATTTGTCACTTGTATTGTTTTAATAAAACATATACTGACCAGTAGCCAGGCAGGAAGCATAGGTGGGGCAACCAGATTAAGAGACTTCTGCAAAGAGAAATATTGAGATTCAGATGCAGAAGAAGCAAGATGAGAATACCTTACTGGGAAAAAATTCCAAGCCACATAGCTCAACATAGATAAAAATTATGGGTAAATTTAAGTTGTTAGAGATATTTAGTAATAAGCCTGAGTTAATAGACCAAACAGTTTATAATTAATATAAGGCTTTTTGTGTTTCTTTGGGCCTGAATGGCTACAGGTCCCAGTGGGACAGAAATGTCTGTCTATAAATGACACCCAAATGTTTGGCAAGAATTTCCACTTAAAGCCTCAGAAATCCTTTTAAAAAAGGATTCTAGACAGACAAGAACAGAGTCAAATGCAGCTTCTTGGTAACCACCTTTTCTCTGGTAGGCTCTGTTTACTAGAGGCAAGCAGAGGTGTGGATCCTTTAAGAGAGACTTCCTAATTCAGTATTATAAGCAAAACATTTCAGCTCTTTTTTAGAGACTCTACCACCAAACCCTTAAATGATGTTTGTGAGCAGAGGTGCTGCTCCTTTACGAGAGGCTTCCTGACTCAGCATTAGTAGCAAAAACCTATAGCTGTTTTAAGAGGTTTTACCACCAAACACTTAAATGGCATTTAAAAGCAGACAGCAATAGCCTTCTTGGTGATGACATGGAACTAAAAACTCCACAGAGTTGTGACAATAAAAGTGGCTCCCATAAGTACCTCTTTCATGAAGCTAGACACTCAAAGGCTAAGAAATGGGGTGGATTCAGCTGCCAAAGCCCCAGCTTTAATCCTAGACATATCACTTAACAGATTAAAGACTCATGTGGTCAGAAAAAAAGATATAAATATACAGTAAAGACAGATTCAGATGCACAAACCTTCAAAGAGGTTACAGTGTGTTAAAAAATATATAGTTTTGGGAGAGAAAAGAAAAAGCATAGAGAAAGTCCTTAAAAGAAATAAAGTTGTTTGGCCTGGCTGTGAATGCCTTTAATCCCATCACTTGAGAGCAAAAGGCAAGCAAATCTCTGTGAGTTTGAGACCAGCCTAGTCTACAGAGTAACTTCCAGAATAGCCAAAGATACAAAGAGAACAGTGTCTTCAAAAAACAGATTTTTTTTTTAAAAGTCATATGAAGGTGGAAAATACTCAGATAATCTGGATACTGTATGTTATTGTGTTGTCACTGATATTGTTTGCATGCTGAGGAAGAAACAAGAGTTGTTAAAAGACATTTGATTTTAAATGTTTCTGGGCTAATACAACCTATATATTTTGAAAATTCCTTGACTTCAAAATTTAAGTCAAAAGGTATGTTGCTTTGAGGATGAGATTCTGCCTCTATTTACACAGGAAATGAGAGGGCTTGGATTCATTCTGGGTTAAAAAATTAGATTTGATCATAGAAAACCACCTTAAAATTCTGCAAAATGAATGTATGACCCAGATGATCCAATGTTTCAGAGCATGTATGTTGTAGTTTCCTCTGAGTTCTATATCCAAAACAGCCTCAAGACAACTGCTGAGATGATCCAGCTACACTGACTTCCCCAGTCAGGATTTTACCATAATCCCAAATTTTATTTAGGTCCCCATGAGATTATCAGTGCTCCCTGTCAGCAGACAGTATCCTAGACAACTATACTCACACTTTAAAAAATGGATTGTGGATGGCTATCTTTGTTTAGCATATTGGTTACAAGATGCTGTGGATAATGGTCAGGAAAAGTGCTAAAAAAAAGGAAATTTGTTTGTTTCAAGAACAATGGCAATGGGTTTTTGATCCTACTACATGTACTGGCTTTGTGGGAGCCTCGGCAGTTTGGATGCTCACCTTACTAGACCTAGATGGAGGTGGGTGGTCCTTGGACTTCCCACAGGGCAGGGAACCCTGATTGTTCTTTGGGCTGACGAGGGATGGGGACTTGATTGGGGGAGGGGGAGGGAAATGGGAGGCAGTGGCGGGGAAGAGACAGAAATCTTTTATAAATAAATAAATGGAAAAAAAATTAAAAACAAGCAAAAAAGAAAGAAAATGGAAAAGAAAAAAAAGGAAATTTGATATTAGATTCACGGTTTGGTTCTTGTTTTGAAAGAAAAATGGGGGAAATGCTGTGGTATGATGCTCTTTTACACAATGCTAAGGGAGAATGCTCTTGTACACTGTAAAGATTTGTCACTCATATTGGTTTGCTAATATACTGATTGGCCTGTAGCCAGACAGGAAGTATAGCCTAAGCAACCATACTAGGTAAATACTGGGAAGAGGAAAGGCAGAGAGACAGTCATCATCTAGAAGCAGAGGAAGCAAGATGAGAATGCGTTTTTGAGAAAAAGTATCAAGCCAATATGTCTAAACATAGGTAAGAATTATGGGCTAATCTAAGTAGTAAGAACTAGCTAATAATAAGCCTGTACTGATAGGCCATAGAGTTTATAATTAATAGAAGCCTCTGTGTGGACTGAATAGCTGTGGACCTGGGTGGGACAGAAACCTGACTACATTTTCTTGAGCTTTAACACTTGGTATCATTGGTTCTCAGACTCCCAGATTCAATCCAGGACATAAAGAATCAGCTATTCCTTTCTTTAGAGCTTTAGATGCCCACAGGATTGAATCAGGCTTTTTGTTCGTTTGATTGGTTGGTTGGTTGGTTGGTTGGTTGGTTGGTTGGTTTTTGTTTGGAGGTTTCTATTTTTTGTTGTTATTTTACAAACTCTAACTTGAAGGTAACCAATGATGAAACTTCTCAGACTCTATAATCATGTGATTCATCTTCTACAGTACAAATCTTGAGAGGAATGTTAGAATCATATGTGGGCCTATGTCTAAATACGTATTCATTGATAAGTACCCTTATATAACATCTTTTTGTTTCTGATTTTCTGTATAATATTAATAAATGCTTAGTCAAATAAAATTACAGTTGTGTTTTCTTTCAGATTCAGTATGTGTCTAATTTTGCTTACACATACACATATACAAAAACACACACATACACAAACATGTACACACACTTTTTAAATTATATTTTAATGTTGCATATACTGGTGCTTTGTACTTATAACTGAAGATTTTCTACTAGGAAACTCCAATAATACGTAACATGTGGCATTTGTATTTCTGGGTTACTTTAATTAATATGATCTATTCTAGTTCTATCCATTTACCCACAAAATTCATGATTTATTTCATTTTTCTTTACAGCTAAATAATATTACACAGTATATTTGTACCATTTTTTTGCCTGTGCACTCCTTGTGTGCAGTGTTTGTGGAGGCCAGCAGATGCCATCTGCTTCTCTAGAACTGAAGAGCCAGAGAGTTGTGAGCTGTCCTGTGGGTCCTGGGTATTGAACCAGGTCTTCTGGAATAGCAGCCAGTGCTCTTACCTCTTGAGCCATCTCTCCAGTCCCAGCTTTGAGTATAAAATCTCAACATGTGGTTTTATGATGTTTGCCTTTGAGTGAGGATTTATATTTCAATTTGGAAACTTGAAAATAACTGCTTTAGAGGAAATTACTAGAATGATATTCATTTCTTAAATTATAAGGAGTAATTGGTATTAAATTTCTCAGTGGAGAGACATAATCTATTGTGGAAGGAATTATGTAGCATAAACACTAAATATTTGATGCCTATCAGTCAGCATTACCACATATATTTTGCTAAGTGTTAAAATAATCATATGAATGAAATTTCTTCGTTATAGGAGAAAAATATGTTTATAGTACTATAATCACACAGATTTTCATTGACAGGAAAAGTTAATATACAATAATTTAAGTCAGACTCAAATGAATCACTGAAACCAAGATTCAAATCATTGCTAATCTGCTAAAGATTTCATGCATTTTGGCCATTCTAAGAAAATAGCACTCTCTCCTTTACATGTAAATTAAAAAGAAAATAGATACAAAACTAAGAACCTCTTATGGGTTGTGATATTAGCCAAAATGTTGACAAAATTAAATTTTTGTTTGAATTTTAGATCAAGCATAGTAGACATTTGTTGTACATTTTAGTAAAAGTTAAGATAAATAAGTAGAAGCTGTTCACTGATCAAGAGTGAAAAGTTAAAACAGCAAGACTCCTAAAATTAACAATTTGCAATCTAAATAAAAATTATAATACAATCATTTAACATTGTAGGGGGAAAGATATTGAAGTCCTTAACTTTATTCATATTCAATGTTCAGTTTCAGAATGGATTAATAACTATCGTCAAACTGTTTTGGTAAATGCCATCCCACCCCATAAGCTTCACATTAAGATGTGCTGACTCATTGGTTTCGGCTATAACATAAGAATCTGAATTTTTAAACACAACTTGAGATAATGCTGACATTCAAGCTCAAGAGATGCTAATTTATATGAAGATGAAATGACATATAACAAAACCAACTTCATTTGAGAACAAATGGAAACTCTGTATAAATTATTGACTATAAGGTTATATGTAGATATGTACCCCCCTATTGATATCTGTGTGAGATAGCTGATGCAATAGCCAGAGGCTGGAGAAGAACAATGCGCCACAACCTCTCCAGCATAAGTTGCCACCAGTGTTTTTGTTTTGGGCCATTCTTACAAGTGTAAAATTGAATCTCAGAGTTGTTTTGATTTTCATTTCTCTGATTTCTACTATGAGGTTCAGTGTGGTTGGTTTTCTGTTGAGGTCTTTGATCCATTTCGACTTGAGTTTCATGCATGGTGATAGATATGGATCTATTTTCATTCTTCTACATGTTGATATCCAGTTACTCCAGCACTATTTGTTGTGTATGCTTTATATTTTTTTATTTTATATTTTTTAATTCTTTATCAAAAATTAGGTATTCACTCCTTCACTGCTGGTATAAACTGATATAGCCACTTTGGATATAAGTATGACAATTTCTCAGAAAATTAGAAAACAACCTACCTCAAGATCCAGAAATATTACTTTTGAGTATATTCCTAAAGGATGCTCATCATACCAAAAGAAAATATGCTCAACTATGTTCATAACAGCGATATTTGTCATAGCCAGATCTTGGAAACAACCTAAATGTCCCTCAACCAAAGACTGGATAAAGAAGATGTGGTCCATTTACACAATGAAGTGCTCCACAACAGAAAAAAAAATAGTGACATCTTGAAATTTGCATGCAAATATTTGGAGCTAGAAATCATCACATTGAGTGACGTAATCTAGACCCAGAAAGACAAATATATGTACTCACTCATTTGGGGATTTTTTTCTTTTTTTAAATTTAACTTATTTTATGTTTTAAAAAAACAAAGCAAACTATCCTTTTTCATTTCACATACCAATCCTATTTCCCAGTCCTTCCCTTCCTTCCATTCCTTCCACTTACCCCCATGACTCACCCCCATCCATTTCACAGAGATGGTAAGGTACATTACTTTGGGGAAGGTCCAATTCACACCCTACTCTATCTAGACTGAGCAAGGTATCCATCCAAAGAGAATGGGTTCCCACTAAAGCCTGTAGAAGAAGTAGGGATAAATCCTGGTGCTGCTGCCAGTGGCACCAGAGTCTGTTCCAGCCATACAACTCTCACCCACATTCAGAGGAATAGCTTGGACCTATGCTGGTTTGTTCCTTGTCCTTCTGGAGTTGGTGAGTTCCCATTATCTCAGGCAAATTGTTTCAGTGGATATCCCCATGGTCTTATGGCTCTTAGACATAAAGCAGAAAAAAAAACAGCCTATAATTTATAATCCCAGAGAAACTAGACAACAAAGCGAACCCTAAGAGAGACATACAAGGATCTAATCTACATGGGAAATAGAAAAAGACAAGATCCACTAAGTAAATTTGGAGTATGGGGATTATGAGAGAGTGTAGAAGGAAGGGGGAGGAAAGAGGGGATCATACAATATATATATATATATATATATATATATATATATATATATATATAGCTCAATAAAAACAATAAAAATGAAATTAAGATCTATAGTCCCCCCCCCCCCGAAAGTAAGTGGCAATGGGCAACTTAGAGAGTTTGTGGTGCCACTGATTGTCGGACCAGAAGCAACCCCTAATGAATAATCTGGCTTTTTGGAGCCCATTTCCTATGAAAAGAAACATTGCTGACCAAGGCAGGAGAGGGAGAGCCTTGTTCTTGCCTCAGTGTGGTGATGTGACAGAATTTGTTGACTCCCCATGGGAGATCTCACCCTCTCTGAGGAGCAAATGGGAGATGGGGTGAGGGGAAGGTGGAGGGAGTGGGAGCGAAGGGAGGGAAACTTGGTTTAGTATGTAAAAAAAAAAGAAAAAAGAAATAAAATAAAACAGAAAAAAAGAAGATAAAATGCTAGAAAAGAGGAGGTCATACAGAGGTAAGGTAACATGTTGAAGCCACACATTTTTCTTAAAGATATTGTCAATTTCTGGTCCTTGGCAAGAAAATTGATATGCTGTCTTTCCACTCCAATGCATATACTCAAATATGTGTCTTTGTTATGAGTATAAAAAAACAAGAAAAATATTCCGAAATATAGTTTTAAAGTCAGCCAGGTCACGGAGGGTTACCAATAGCACTGGAAGTAGGGGAATAGCAGAAATATTGGCATCTATATTTGACTACACAAATAATAAATATGTAGACAATAAGTGTCCTGTATAACACACACAAAAAAATGAACATGTGAACTAGATCTTATTTCCCTCTAACAACTTTTGTCAAGCTTCTCTATTTAAGGAATCAAACCCAGGCTAAGCATGTACTTGCTACTCCAAGACACACATTTCAAATTTCTGACTGATGGAAATATTTTAGCAATAATATGGTGTTATGCAGATGAATAACTTATAAGATCATCATTCAACCTTCATTTTTCCATTGGGATAGTCAAAGGGCTGTGCTAAAAAAAATGACTAAGCCACAGGTGGTTGACATTATATATAGTACTGCATAACACCTATCCTATTGTGCTGCAAAGAGACAAATGAATACTTTCAGAAGGAAATGCTATTATTCTATCCTTTTACAAAAATTTTATGTCCAAAGTGTGAACATCAGAGGAAATTTAAAGAATGAGATTAAGTATAAAAAGTAAGAGAAAGGAGTGATAGAGAGAAGTCCACAAACCAAGTTATTACAGAAAACAAAAAATACTTACAAAGTAATTGTGTATTATGTACAGAATAAAACAATAGAAATGCTAACGTAGGTGGTTGAAAATGAAGTAAAATTGACCATCAATTTAAAAACGTTTTTATTTTATGTATATGGGTGTTTGCATATATATGTGTATGGTATATATCTAAATGATATTTTCAGAGATGAGAAAAGGTGCTAGATCCAGTAGTTGTGAAGTTATGGATGGTTAGAAGCCACTATGTGGGTTCTGGCAGGTGATTTAAGGTCCTTTCAAAGAGCAAGTACTCTCAGTTCTGAGTCATCTCTCCAGCCCCTAGAGAATTTCTAAATACTTTTCAAAATATTTTTTCACTTTTTTGAAATTCAAATATAATTACCTCATTCCCCACTTCTTGTTCCTACCTCCAACTTCTCCCAGGTCCTCCCGTTCTCCCATGGAAACTCACTGCCTCTTCCTTGTTATCTGTTTTTACCTAAGTATGTGTGTGTGTTCATACATATATGAATAAATACCACATGCATCAGCTGGTTATTTAGTAACGAAGGTTAGCCTTTTTAAGCATATATGTGAAGTCCTTGGTAAAGACTAGTCTTGCTCTCAGCAGGAGTATGGTACCTATACCACCTGGAACCACGGTCAAACAAGGGTCTGGAGATTAAAAAACACACAGAGACGTGGGTCACTCTTAAAGCAAGAATTTCAATTTTATTATGTTCCAAGGCAGTTTATATAGTGCTTTCCTTGACTGGTATCCATGCCCTAGCTCTCATGATTTTTCTACTGAAAGCACACGAAAAACCACTTTTTTTTTTGTTTGTTTGTTTTCAGGAACTCATGAGGGCCCCATACTCAGAGCAGCTTCAAGCATAGAAAAACAAGTTGTTTACCTCCATCAGGCAAAAGGTCAGAGAAATTCTGGGTCTGAGATTCTGCAGCTCCCAACATAGGAGTTGGGTTGTGAATGTATCAGTAACTACTAGACTACTCAGTTTTTGATTGATTGTGGTTTCTGTAATGGTCTCCATTTTTGCAGAGAATTTTTCTTGATGAGGGATGAGGATGACACTTATCTGTAGGCATGAGGACAATTATTTCTAGTGTAGTTAGGGATTATGCTGATTTAATAAAGTGATGTTTGTTCTCCTCTAAGAACCTGTACTTCACTAGCCCTGCGTGGATGGCTAAGCTTCCAGTACCAAAGATGATGTCCCTCTTGTTGAAGAGATATTAAGTCCAATTTGTCATAGACAGAACCTAGAAACAACCTAAATACCCTTCCATCAAAGAATGGATAAGGAAAATTTAGTACATTTGCACAATTATGTAGTACTACACAGCAGGAAAAAATAACATCTTGAAATTTGCAGGAAAATGGATGGATCTAGAAAACATCATTTTGAGTGAGGTAACCCAGGCACAGAAAGACAAGTATCACATGTACTCACTCATCAAGTGGTTTTTAAACATAAAACAAAGAAAACCAGCCCATAAATCACAATCCCAGAGAATTTAGACAACAATGAGAACACTAAGAAAGACATAGAAAGATCTAATCTACATGGGAAGTAGAAAAAGACAAGATCTCTTGAGTAAATTGGGAGGATGGGGACCTTGGGGGAGGGTTGAAGGGGAGAGGAGAGGCAGGGAGGGGAGCAGAGAGAAATGTAGAGCTAATAAAAATCAACAACAAAAAAGAAAGCAGGAACCAGACTAACCATTACTGGTCATTCAGATTGTCAAGGACAGATTGCAAGATCACCTGAGTCATGCAGAACAAAAGAAAAATTTGGAAGACATTTTCAAAACCATCAAGAGTCAACTGACAATGACCCCAAAATGATCCAGATGTTGGAATTATCAGAGCACATTTTAAGTTATTTATTATTTTTGAGATTATAATATGATACATAATTTTCCCCTTCCCTTTCCTCCCTGAAGACTCTTCCATATACCCTTCCTTTGTTTTATAACAAATTTGTGACCTCATTTTTCATCAGTTGTTGTTCCATGCATATGTATATACATATTTATTCCTAAACAAATAAATACCACTTGCTCAAAAAAAGGAAATTTCTTGGTTATTGTCAACTTATGTATGCACAACGGCACCTTTATAGTTATCATCCCATGCTGGTAAGTTCTGTGGTTCATATGCATCATAGCTGGGTAAATCTGTTAGTTTTTAATCATGAGTTTTAAAAAATCTTTTTCAGTGGGTACTTTTATGCTACCTGATCATAAAAGGCAAGCATTTAGAAATAATGCATTTCATTTGCATAGATGCCCACAGAGAAAAAGCTAAAGAAGGCTAGATACTAATTATAAACACATACCCAATTATTTCTGAACCATCATGTATATATTCTGACCACAAGGACCTTTTTGTCACTTTTATAAAAATTGCCTACCGTTGCTTTGTTCTGCTTTCTTTTGTCTGCCTTTCAAAGAACACACTACAGAGATGTTTTCTTCCCAGAAAACCCATCAAAACTGAGCCTCTCAATTTTGATGTTCCAGTCATTTTCAAGTATATTCTAAAATTAAAAACTTTGACTTTAATACAATATGCAAATAAAAGATTCACAGTCCAGATAATACCAGTTAAAAAGATTCAGTTTGTTTGATAACCCAGTATTCTATAAATACATGAGGTGTGGAGTTATTAAACATTCATTTTATTTTCCTTCTATGTAATGGAGGCTGTAAAATGTTGGTTAAATTCTTTGTGTTTCTCTCTTTCTCAATCTTTCTCCATCACAATTGAATTGTGATACTTGTTAAACTCTGGCAAAATAAATTTTGTTTCTACTAGAGACATTCAGGGACACTTTTATGGGGTCTGTATGAGTGGATTGTTCTTGTAAGCTAAGTGTTCACTATATACATAGTCAAATATTTATTTCCTCAGAACGATGTTCTTTTATCTGAAAACTTCATATGGGTCTCAGACAATGTCTTTCTTTTCCCACTGTGAGCTGGATTCTAAGTTTAAGAAAGAAAGCCCCTCTGATTCTCTTCCCAAGAAGACTATTTGCTTGGAGAGGTTAACATTCCATGTTCTTAAACTCAACAAGGCCAACTGGACTAGGTCTGAAAAAGCATGGAATAAAACCGGACTCACTGAACACAGAGGACAATGAGGACTGCTGAGAAGTCAAGAACAATGGCACTGGGTTTTGATCCTACTGCACTTACTGGCTTTGTGGGAGCCTAGGCTGTTTGGATGTTCACCTTACTAGACCTGGAAGGAGGTGGGAGGTCCTTGGACTTCCCACAGGGCAGGGAACTTTGGGCTGATGAGAGAGGGGGAGTTGATTGAGGGAGAGGGAGAGGGAGGGATATGGGAGGCGGTGGCGGGGAAGAGACAGAAATCTTTAATAAATAAATACAAAAAAAGAAAGAAGAGGGGAAATGTTTACATACACACACCTAAGTTTTAATTTTCAGAATTCATTTCCATTATGTGGAGGGTGACATAAATCATCATATTGTACAAAAGAATGAACATTTGAGGTAAAAGAAAACTAATCTGCTCATTTTTAAATATACAAAGGTTCTGCTTTGATCCAGATATTTCAGATGAAATTTCAGATTAATATGAGTAAACACAGATAATGAGACTTTATCAGTCAGTATCTTTTTTACCACATGGAGATAACAAGATAAAGAAATAGTGGACATAAACAGGCTTCCTAAAAGTCTTAGAAATCTCAAGAGAAGGTTTTCTCTCAGTTTATTTAGTTGTTATTAATTGTGAAGTGTAGTGTAATACTATTCATAATTAAATATATCTAGAAAAAATTATAATTCAACACTTGACATTTGTTCATACATGCATTGTTGTATACTAGGATTTTGATGAGAAAATTTCCAACAAAAATTAAAATACCTCTTATTAACTATAACCTAGGAGGATTTAAGTAGATATACAGGTATAAGTTATTAAAGTTGAAACTCACTTTAAAACAAGAAAGCAATTTTAATAAATTACTCTTAAAACTTATAAACTGAATTACAAACCCAAAGGTAGAAATACTCATATATTTACCTATAAACTTTACCCATATTTGTTTTTCCTTTTTGATATTTTTTTAGAGAAACCTTTTTAAAAGGGCCCAATAATATATTTTAATTCCTAAATATTTCAACATGTTATATATTTTCCAAAGAACAAAAACATTCTACTTGATCTGAACATAATTTGAATGTACTTCAAATAACTAATACAAATTAATAAGAGCTAGTATGTAATTTACTTTTTATCTTTCCTAGGTATTTTTTCCTTTTTAGTTTGGGTGACAAACACAGACACCATATTCTATATTATTTGGCTAGAATGCCTTTATTCTTCTCTATTCATTAATGATCCATACCTCCCATATCATTTTATTCATTTGAGTTCTGAGGTATCTTACTATATTATTGTACTATTATTATAATGTTAATTTTTAATATGTTGTTGATTGATGGCTACCTTAGTAAAAGGGAATGAAAGTTTACTTAAAATTTGTAGTATGTAAGGATAAAATTAATATTATCAGCCTGAACTATTTCATGAAAATGAGAGTAAAAGAAGAACATATTGATTAGTAGCTTCTGTAAAAAGTGACATGATACTTTTGATAGTTATATTTTATATTTCCAGGCCCTTCAATATTTTTCAAATATTTACTTAAAGTTTTACTTTTAAATTTTGACAAAAAGTCATTTAAACAGTGTTAAAAAAATCAATACTCAAAACGTTATTTATCTCATAAATTATAATTTCTTAGTAGTTCTTCTTTTCAGGAGACACAGTTCTAAAGTTAGAGGGCACTCCAAAGAGAGAGATCTGTTTTCTCGGTAATGACATATACATTTATTCAGTAAGGTAGTTTCTCCAAATGTTAGCTTCAGCTTCAAGGCATTTTCCCTGGACATATTGTAGAAAATAAAACCATTTGAATAAATCCTCCATTTTTTTCATCATACATAATCAACCATGGGTGTATCTTATAGTGATAAGTTTACTATAATGTGAATTCAGAACTTATTCAATATTTGCACAGTTATCATGTATAATATTTTTACTTGATAAGCAGTCATATATATATATATATATATATATATATATATATGTATGTATGTATAAAGGTTTCTCTGTCTATCCCTAGATGTCCTGGAACTCCCTCTGTAGATCAGGCTGGCCTCAAACTCAAAGTGATCCATGTGCCTCTGCCTGCCTAGTGATGGGATTTAAGTTGTGTGCCACCATGTCTGGCTTTGATCTGCCATTTTATATTGCCATTCCTCAACTCCCAAACTAGGTTTGGGTTTTTCAGTATCACTAACAGAGAGCTAAGAGGAAGATGAGTTGAGAATGTCCAATTTAGTTGTTTTGTTCTTCAATAACTGCAAGAAACTAAAATGGCAGGAACAAAGAAATACTTCAGGAGGCTCCATTCAGACTCCCTACCATTCCATGACTTTGTATACTTCTTTCCATATGAACTTTCAATGTGCTTTCTTGTTACCTCTGTGTTCCTAGATACATCAACATGTTTCTCTAAGTGTTGTAGCACTTAATACCAGGCATAGTGTCCCATACTCCCTGGTGAATTATTATATATTAATAGGCAGTTAATTCTTAAGCATGTATATATATATATATTATATATATATATTCATTCATATATATATACATATGTGAACACAGAATACATATATGAACCCATGTTCATTTAAAATGTATTGTATACCTAAATACACATTAAGAATTCTTTATGCAGCCAGGCTGTGGTGACACACGCCTTTAATTAAAGCACTCAGGAGGCAGAGACAGATAGACCTCTGTGAGTCTGAGGACAGCCTCGTCTAGAGAGTGACTTCCAGAACAGCCAGGACTATACAGAAAACCTCTGTCTCTAAATAATCAAATGAAAAATAATTCTCTATGCATTAAATGAATTATCAATATATGTTATAGTATTATTTTATCCATTTTTGCATGAGGATGATAAAAATAAAAAATATATTTTAGCAGAAGGATCTTATGTAGACATCCCAGATGAAAATAAAAAATATTATTTACTAAGTACTAATAAGTGGGGAACCATAACTTAAAATAGTTTTATCTCCCTCAAATATCCTGGCTATAGAAAACTGTGCAATGAGCAACTAATCCCACAAGAGGAATTCATTTATATTCTTTACTATGGTATCCAAAGAACCATATTTAAAATGCTATGTTGAGTGAGTTGACCAAGATACAGATTCTTAGCCATAATACTTAATTGAGAGCACAGAAAGCACTGTGTCTGTATTTGAATATAGTTGAAGGAGTTTGTTAGTAAGTCTTTGTATTACTGTGATAAAACACCTTAGAGAACATTGAAAGGAAGGAAATATTAATTTCAGTTCACAATGTTATAAGTTCCCAACCATGGTTGGCTCAATCCTCTGTTTCCATGCCAGTGACGAGGACAACATCATTGCGATAAAAAACAGTCCTTACTTTTTGATGGCTAAGAAACAGAGGAGGAATATGCTTGTGCAAGCCTCTTTGTCACTTCTTCCCCGAAGCCTACATTCTTTGCCAGATGTCTCAGAGGTACGTTTTATTAATTTCATATAATCATTTCTTAATCCAATCAAGTTTAACTTCAAGGTCAACAAATCCTTAACCTGTCAACAACACCTAAGCACATCTTCTCATGTAGT
Source organism: Microtus oregoni (assembly GCF_018167655.1). Taxonomy (NCBI): domain Eukaryota; kingdom Metazoa; phylum Chordata; class Mammalia; order Rodentia; family Cricetidae; genus Microtus; species Microtus oregoni. Next base: position 1,812,938 of record NW_024544769.1, read on the forward strand.
AGTTTCCAAATAAAAACAAGAAGTTGCCTAAAGGTGAGGCAATCCTTCAGGGTTCCTGCTTCATGAAAGAGTCTGCAAGACATTTTGCAGGATCAGAAGAATGTGACTAACAAACTTCCAATATAGGTGGAACTGTCTTTGAAATTTCCTACTTTGTGGGAAAGGGATACTATGAACCTATAGGCTGAAGATGGATGCCCCAATGATACAGAAGAATTTTGGGTGACTGTCCAGGTAGCAAGAAGTCTCTGTCAATTCTAGAGTTTTGGAAGTTGCTCACAATGAACTAAGGTAATATTATATCCTTCAGGAGTCTTTATAGAGTTGAAGAATTTATAGTTGTAGTTTTTGTTAGTTATAATAAAAGATAAAGTAGATATAAATATTGTAACTATAATTCTTGCTTGATACTTGTTTTGTTATATGTAATCTTTACTATGTTAAAGTTAAAGCCTTTCTTTTTATTTAAACAGAAAAGGGAGGTGATGTGGGATTTTCCTGTATGCTGTGATTACAATTAATGAATAAAGAAACTGTTTTGGACCTATAAAAAAAATAAAACATTAAATAGCAAAAAAAAAAGAAGTTCTGCCAAATACTACTATCTTGGATACAACAATAAACATACTAATTCTTTTCCCCAAAGTCTCAACAGCTCCATTATTGCTCAAATGTTCAAGTCCAGTGTCTACACTGTGAAACAAGATACTTTGTCATATGTATCTATGGAATTAAAATGCATTATATACTTCTAACATTCAGTGACATGAGACACTCAATTCAAACGGAAGTTTAGGAGGTTTAGAGACATTAAAAAAAGAGGAATGAAATTAATTGAAATCTAGTAGGACAAGCAAAACCTTTAACTCCATGTCTAACATCCTCCTGCTTCCCATTTTTATTTCATGGGAGACATTAGTCTATTGGATTATATTGTCTGTATTCAACATCAGTCTCTTTAATTATCTATGGAAATGTCTTCACAGACACAATCTCAAGTGTGCTTTGCTATTCTCCTTGAAGAGACTTCTTCCAATTAAATCCACAAAATAATCCCATGTATGGATAAATTGTGTAACTTTGTTTGTTATTTGACCTGTACATAGATTTTAATATATGGATTATCTTTAAAGGGTATTTTGTATAAAATATATGTTTAATAATTTTGAGCCTTCTTTCATATACTGGAAAAACTGAAGCTTTCTCCATGAAAACATAAACAGGACACCTCTGGTATTGGACCATCATTTTACCTTCTAAGTTAATATAATAGTATAAAAACAACATGGAATCATTTTGATTCAAGGCCATGAGAATATTTGAATATTTTTATTTCCAGTATTGGAAGTCTACCATCATGGTCACTCCTGGATAAATGAGAATGGTGTAGCCTTATTGCTCCTTCCTAAGTTGTGAACATGTCCCTCAAAGGTCATGTGATATAACATTAATTCATAATGCAAACTGTTGTGAAATGAGGATGAATGCTCTGTAATTAGTATACGAAGCTCTACTTTCATAAATGGGAATTCTGTTATTGTCAGAGTTGAACTGGTTATTTTTGAGACTTCAAAATTATAAGTCAAAGAAATTTCTGCTCACTATAAAATAATCAAAATGTGGCAACCTGTTAAGGAAGCATAAAACAAACTAAAACATCCCTGTTGTGTAATCTGACAAGAAAGTAACCTTCCAAATATAAGTGGATAGTTGACTGACAGTTGGTTGCATAGATGGGACTGAACCCCAAATAAATCAGAACTGCTCTTTAGATGAGCCCATCCCAAATTTCCAACAGACAAGATCATAATGTTTGGACTTGTTTATAGAGTAAAAGTCAATTGATGCAGTGTTTTTGATATTCTCCTTTTTAATCCACCAAGTTGAGTCCTTACTGAATATTAATTTACATGAGCAACATTATGCCATTAGTTAGAGGGAAGATAAGAAAAGAAGCATAAGCACGTTTTTTTGTTCTCAGTATGATCAAAAATACAAATATTGAGGGATTATATACAAGCATAAATAGGATTCCATAAGAGTCCTTCTGTGGGAATGTATTAGACCTTTGAAGATGCAAATTCACCTTTCTTAGCTTGCTTGATCCCTGAAGTTCCTAGAGACAGTGTCATCACTTTCATGCTTCTATAGCAGTAACTAAATAATGCAAAGTTGTTAACAGTTTATCTCAGAACAATCTGGTGAGAGGGCAAGAAGTCTCTCATTTCCTTGCTCTGTGATTTGGAAGAAACTAAACTACTTATCTTTAGTTGAGTGCCCTCATCTATAAAAGGAGATGTCATAGTTGGGGTGTTGGATGTACTCTGAAGGCCTGTTTGTTAGAAGCTTGGTCCGCAGAGCAGTGATAGTAGAGTGTTGATAGAATGTTAGATAGTTGCTGCCTCTTGAAGGATCACTGAATCTTTGAGGGTGTGTACTTCACAGTGATTGTAGTCTCTTTTCTTTTTCGTTTTGGGTCATGATGTGAGCAGTTTGTTCTAGCACATGTTCCTTTTTTCTATACTATAGCACTGCTACCAAAATCAACATCCCAACGGAGTGGCTCTATCTATCCATTCTTTGACATTCGCTCTAACTTGGTGAATCAAAGTAAACCTTATGTTTTAGCAGCTAATAATTATCTGAAATTGTATAGTAACACAAAGCATACTAGCAAAAGGGAAAATAATGAAAGTGCATAGGACTATTATGATGGTAAAGACTGGTAGAAGCAACATGTAGCCCAATTATTGATGAATTTTATGTACCTATTATAATACTATTCAGGTGACTTTTATTATTATTGGTATAAGTTTGGGAAAATAATATGATTTAGATTTGAAGAATTTTGTAATTTTGAACAATCTTCCCTCAGGAAAATGTGTTCAAAGTAACCTTTTCACTCATTCAAAAACTCAAATTACCATTTGGAATGCTTAAAATATTGTATGTCCTTCCTACTACTGCTTTCTCTTTTTATTTTATGATTTTAACCTAAGAGAACGCACACTTTCCTCTGTAGTGATTTTGTTTCTCAACATTCTCAGTTTGAATGTCTGAAATGCAAAGTGCATAGAAATGGGGGAGCAGGGAACTATTGTGGTCAATTTTGCATTTAGCATGTGGGCTGTGGACTTGTAAAGCACACTGGGATGCTGTGAAATGGCTCTCTATTGTCAACAGTAAGTGGTGCTAATAGGCATGCCTGTGATACAGTTCTCTGGGCTGATCCACCCTATTCCCACTTTCTGCTCTCTATGAATTACTGACTAGTAGCAGGATAATGAGTCCCTTTCCTCAAATACTCTTATCTCTTTTATCAAGACAGCTACAAAGAGCTGCTAAATTTTGACTATATTCTTCTAAATAGTTTTCTCCATTTCTTTCTTTCTGTTCTACTTTGCTTTCTTGTTTTCCCCAAATAATTTTCCTTCCTGAACAATCTTACCTATCACCATGTTTTTATTCAAGCAGCAGGCATACTGCTGTAACTGGAATTCTTTCTTTTCCCCAACTGTACAAGGGACATCATTTGCAGATCGTCTAGCTTGTTAGGGAAAGCTGCTTGTTCGTTACCCAGCTGCCGAGACGCCCGAAATAATCACGGAAATCTGCACTAATTGCAGTACTGTTTGGCCAATAACTTAAGCGTTTTTCTGGCTAACTCATATTTAAATTAACCCAGTCCTATTATTCTGTGTTTCGCCACATATCCGTGGCTTCCCAACAAGGTTCTGGTGGGCTCTGGCAGAGGTGTCTATCTCCTGCCGGTGGTTACATTGCTTCTCTCTGACTCTGCCTATTCTCTCTACATATCTCTGTCAGCCTGGCTTACTCTTTTAAGCCATTGGCTGAAAACAGCTTCTTTATTAACCAATAAAAGCTACACATAGACAGAAGGACTTCTCATATCATTGACTAAACTAAATTCAGGGGGTTTTGTTGTTGGTGGTCTTGGTGGTTGTCAAATTTTGATTGGCAGAACTCCACATTTACACTTTATTTCTTACTTGCCACTTCCCTCCACTGCCTGTGTGGCTGTTTCCTGACCTTTTTCCATGGCATAAGTTCTTTAGCATATGAAGGCACTTTTGAGAAAAAACTGAGATAAAATTAATGTATAAACTCCTTTCCTTCTTATATCTGCTTTATATATTTTTGTTTGTGTCCCAAGAAACATATCACTGTAGAGATGTAAATGATTCATTTAAAATTTCTGACAAGGCCTCTATGAAATTATATCTATTTTTGTAAATGACACACTTATGAAGTCATAAGGTCATAGAGCTTTCTCTCTTCCATTCATTTAGTTCTCTGTTCTGTTGCTCTGGACTTAATTAGCCTGGCTGCACATCAACACCCTTCAATGTTCTTGCCTTCTCTACAATGTTGCACAAAAGTCCTACACAAAGTGAACAGGGAAAAATAAAGCATCACTATCTATATTCATTTGCATTTGGAAATTACCGTTTTATATTATTTGCATATGTTTGCCTAATAAGAGTGATCCAGGCCTGGTTACACACCAACCATAAAGCATGGAGCTGAAACTTTCTAATTAGACAACCTATCCTTTGTATAAATTATCATTCAAAAACTGAGAGAGATCTATAACATGACTGAGCTATCTACTGTCTGCGTATGTATTCCATTCAAAGGAAATGAAATCAGCAGTAGATATCTGCACAGATTTATTACAGCACTGTTCACAATAGCTGTGGTATAGATGTAATCTTAGTTCCTTTCAATAGGTGAATGAATAAAGACTATCTAATACATATTAAATAATACTATATTACTCTGAAATACAAAAGACTGAAATTTTCATTTGCAACAAAATGGATATAACTAGAAGTCATCATGTTAAATGAAATAAACTAGATGCAGAAATAAAAGTGCCATAGCGATATTTACCATATTTTGATATGTTTTCAACTACTGATTTTATCCTTGTAGTTTATCAAGCCACATGCCAGGTAACTTAACTCACAAAGTCATGCTAAAATAGGTAGTCTTTTATATAAAAATGTTTACTTTTGAACATATTATACTTACATGAACACAATGAAATATAATCATATCTATACATATTCCTGCTCCAACTCCTCTCAATTTTCCTCATCTAACTTACCAACTTCATATCTTTTTTAGATAGCTTATTATGTTCAATTAACCCCACCCAAATATGCATCAGCTATCCACTAGAACATAAAAAAAACTTTCTACAGAATGTGTCTTCAATAATGAATGATTCACCTTCCAGCACTAGTTATCCATTGTCAATAGCTCCTCAGTAAGCCAGGACAGGGGTGTGAGAGATCACTCGCATATTGTCTGAGAGGATTTGGTAGACTCAGTCTTGTACAGGACTTTTGCAGGTACCAGATCTGCTGTGAGTACATGGCTTTCACAGCCATGTGAAGTCTATAAGAGAACATTTCATAGCACTCTAGCTTTTATATTCCTTCTGCTTCGTCTTCTTCAATGTTTTATGAGTTAGGGAGTGTAGGTATGCTAATATAGATGTCCTGATTATTGCCAAACTTTGAGTCTCTTATTCTTAGCATTTTGACCAGTTATGCATCTCTCCATCAACTAAAGACCACTTCAAAAATATCTTTCTCTGACCAATTCTGAGAGTAGCTCAAGCCTATGGATATAAAAATAAATATTTAGATAGCAAGCAATTAATACTGTTACTTTCTAAGTTTGTATGGATGTTTCTCAAAAAGAAAAGAAAGAAACCTAAAAATAGAACTCTTTTATGACTCAACTCTATCACCCCGGGAAGTATATCCTGCAGACTTTTTACTCCACTGGGGTTACACTTACACATTCATGTTCCTTCCTGCTCTGTTCACAATAGCCAGGAAATAAAATATATTTTGCTGTTTATGAACAGAAGAATGAGAAAGAAAAATGTGGCACACACAATGGGAAGTTAATCAACTTTAAGGAAAATGAAATCATGAAATTTGGAGGTAAATTTACAAAACTGGAAAATATTATACCAAATCATATACTCAGGTCTAGAAAAACTAATACCTTCATTCTTCCTCACACAGAAATGGGAATTTCAAACCTTTGGGTTTTTTTTTTATATTTAACTTGGAGTACAATTAGAAGCCAGAAAAAAAAACAGAAAGCACATTGCAGGAAGGCATTTTCATGGTGGGGGGGAGTAGACTACAGGCTAAGTGAAAGTAGTGAGGAAGAATACTGGGGTGCAAAGGGCCAGAAAGGGATAACTATGGGAACATTAAGGAATTCAGGTTGGGGGTTAAAGCAAAGAAATTGGATCTGAAGAACTATATGGAAGCCTATTTTATAATCCAGAATTTAAAAAGTGGGGGGATAGTATAACTTATGTGGAAAAAAGAATGAAGAACACTGAGGGTTAAAACATTAAACTGAAACAGAAGTGGGAAGATGTGGAAAAGAGAAAGGGGTAGCAGGTCATTTAACCAAAACTAGGATATATGAACAAATACTTAATGAAACCTACTAGGTAGTAAACTAATTTCAGACTACAACCTAAAAAAAAAAAAAGTGTTTGAATTACCCTAAATTGGATGGACAATGTTATTCTCGGAAAACAGAGATTTTTAATTAAACTTGTAGTGCTAAGTATGTAATATCTTCCCATAAGCTATTGTTTAGGGAATCACCAGAGGTCTCGCCAAAAACAGACTGCTATTGACCTTAGTTATCCGCTATAACTATATACTAAGACCCTCTTGTTAAGTTTGCCATATACTTTGGCTACAGGACATTAGAAATCAATCTTAAACTGTTCAGGAAGCATCTCCCCTGGTGGCTAGTGTTCATAGTGCCTGAGATGAAATAGGCTGCTAGGAGAAAGACAATTTTCCCCAAGCTTAGCCACTGCAAGTTGTAATACCAACCTTCCAGGCAAGAAGCACCTATTTTTGCAATAGTGGCATGACTGCAATAGGTTATTTAGGCACTTTCTGATCAGGTTAGAGGCAAGCTTGACAGGGGGAGATTTTATGTCTGGCACTGTAATTCTGGTAAAATACCTACGTCTGGAGAGGCCATAGGCCTTAGGGTAGAACTTGCTATTGTTATTTTGCTAATGTAAGTATTAATCCCATTTTACATAAGAAATTAATGTGTATAAAATAACAAAGAAAGCGAATAGTAAAGACCAAATTTATATTTATATTTCCTGATCCTTGTAGAAAGCATCACTAAATGTGAGAAATATAACTGTACCTGATTATACACTTTCTCCTTGTGCCTTATAACATCTATAGTTCTAACTGAAATTGCTAGGGTTAATAAACCACACCTCTGTTGAAATTCTCCAAGGCTGATTGATTGGTTAGAATATCATTACTGTGGATAAATGAAGTATTATAGACAGTTCCAAAAATTCATTAGCTCTTATTAATTACCTTTAAGAGCTTTTCATTGATCACCTCCTAAGATGTATATTTTAAAGTGGGAATGGGGTGTAGGATATGGAATACTATAAGTGTCCTTTGATCTCAGCATAAGTTAATATGTTTATGTTTTTGATAGAATTAGAAGCCTGATTTCATATACACATACATATATACATACACATATATTATACATGTATATACATAGATATTCCATAAGTATATTGAGACTATAATATGCATGTATGGTAGAAAGAAAAGTAATATCACCACATTAAAAAATAAAATGTAGTCAGTTTATTACATTATATTTGATTATCTCAAAAGAAAAAAATCTGATGATAATTAATTCCAGGCCTAGACATACTTTTATTTATTCTGAATCATTCTACACAGAAATGTGTTTATTTCTGATTCCCATACTTTTTCTTACCTCATTTTTGTTGCTACAAAATAATTTCACTATTTGTAATTATTTTATGGAGAATTTTTATTCATTCTTTTGTTTTTGTTGTTTTGAGACTTGTTTTTTTGAATAGCCTTGGCTGTCCTGGACCTATCACTGTAGACCAGGAGGGCCTAGAACTCAAACTCACAGAGATCAGCCAGTCTTTGGCTCGGGAGTGCTGGAAATAAAGGCATGCACCAACACCACTCAGTTTTTAATCATTCTTAAATATGACTTTTAACTATTTAAGACATAAGCAGGAAAAGTTTTCCTGAAGAGCTGACTTTGTGACCCACTGCCCCCAACTGTCTCATGTTTACCTCACCATTTCCCACACCTACTTTGCTTTATGAAATGTAGAGATTTTATAATACATACTGTTGCATTTTGTTATGCAATTGTTTCTAGTATAACATCTCCCTAATCAAAAGTATGGTTCTTTATATCTTCTGAGGCACTAACAGTTCTGGCTTGGTGAGACATTCAGAAAACCTTCAGCAATTTTTGAAATTGACTAAATTTATATAACATAGAGTTTATTTCAAGGTATCTGAGTTTAATCCATTCTAAAATATAGAGAAAATGAACATGAAAAGCAGTCAGATAAAGGCTTTTCTGTAATTAATATTTTCCACCTTTGACACTGTCTTTTTAGGAAAATGAACATCTCTAAATTGCCTCAATTTATTTAATTGAATCAACGGGACATATTAATATCTCTTGCTAGAAGTGGGCACAATGGAGAGTGATGCCATATTACTGAATATTAAGTAATGTCTAAGGTTAAAATGAAAAATATAACAGGAATTTTTACCACATATAGGTATTCAAATGTGCTTACAGAATTCTCTCGGAGTTCTTGCTCACCTAATCTATAATATTATTCAGATGTTTGCATATGCAGTTTAGTATAATAATATGATAATGTTTGCAAAGAAGTACCACTGTACTGCTATTTTCTTTTAGGTGCAAAAATCACTAAATTGAAGAAAAATTGTTTCGTAGACAAAAGAAAACCTATCTTTTGTCTTTCCTATAACTCTTCACCTAGTCCAACTGTAAACTTTTGTAATGAGCTCTGCTACAGTAGTCCCTATTCTCTTGAAGTCTTTGTGAAACCTGCCGGGTTCAATCTCTTTGAATTTGAACATAAAAATTCTGGTTTGCCAGACATAGAACAATTCCATTGTTGTCCCCAGGCTTGCTTTCTCTGGGATATCTCTTGATAGATGCAAAGAAAACTGATCAAATACTTGGCTTATAAATAATATTTTGAAACACCATATGACACAGAATCAGTTGGCTTATATTTGTTATGAAAAGCCATGAAAGAGAATTTCAGAAAAACTTCCCTTCATCAGGGTTCCAGCATTTTTGGGGGTATGCAGCTTTTCCAACTGTTTTATCTTCATTATATAAACATTGTTCTCTCACTGAAGGACTCACATAACAGATAATGTGCTTTAATCAAAAGTGGAGCTTGCAAGTTATGTCTTCCAATGAAACAGAGAATTTCTGTCTGGATGCCAAAACTAAAACTCCTAGTTTTGATTTTCCTGCTCAATGGTAAACTAACCAGACAACATATATTGAAAATATTAACTAATAAAATTAGGCAAATGGTTTTTAGGAGAGGAATGAGTATATTATTCTTTTTCTGGATCATTTAAGATTTGTACATTATTGGTCTTAACCTCTATCAATGCTTATTTAGGAAATGGTGTTAAGAATGACATTAAATTATTAAATTCCTTTTGTTCTCTAATTATCTTTGATATTACCACTATACATAAAATCATGTTTATGATTCTGAAAATTATATCTCTATTATGTTTCATTTTATGTTATAAGTCACGATGTTTGGAAAAGTATTCTGTGATTACTTGAAGTCATTCTGATTGTTCTTAAGAATACAAGAGGATTTAGATGACTGATAATAATGAGGAAGCAAGTAACATTTTAGATGGTGTCACAGTGTAACTGAACAATAAATGCCTTATTAGGTTGTCTAGAATGTCCACTTCAACCAAAAAATGTTGCTTAAATTATGGATTGTCCTTAAAGGGGGTGGAGGTTAAGTAAAGATAAACCATAGTATGAAATATTGCCATGAGGAAAATAAAATAGTTGGAAAAAATCACTCTGTTGAGTTATTTTTGGTATACTGGTCTAAATCATGTTTTGGGCTTATTAAAAAGCCTCCACACAAAAAACAGTGAATTCTGAATCGTATGTAGCTGTATGTTGTAGATTCATTCTTACATTGAGTCTTTTCTATCATCGTTGAAACTCTTGAAAATAACTCCTTCCAATACCACAAGCAATAAAGTGAAAGATACAATAGAAGTGGGGACTATTCTGTCAAACAGAAGGCTACTTTAAAATGCCCCTAGTTATCTTTATACGATGAAAAGATACTTACTGTATTTGGTATTTCATTTCTTCTAGATCCTGAATCTCTGAGAGAGGAAGAGAGGAAGAGAGGAAGAGAGGAAGAGAGGGAGAGGGAGGGAGGGAGGGGGAGAGGGAGAGGGAGAGGGAGAGGGAGAGGGAGAGAGAGAGAGAGAGAGAGAGAGAGAGAGAGAGAGAGAGAGAGAGAGAGAGAGAGAGAGAGAGAGAGAGAGATTGAACTGAGAGTGTAAGTAATGCAATTGAATAATGGAGCATAAGACAGGAGGGATTGAGACCTGGACATGATACAAGCATAATGGTATTACTTTGCTTCTGGATCTATCAAAATATTTCCATAGTAAAATATGCCCCCTCAGGAAGCATTGACAGATGGAGTAAAGTAAAACAATCCACCATACCTGAGAACTGTGCACAGTGCCAGCTGGACCCATTTAGAGACTGTGAAAAAATGTCAGTCATTATTAAGGGAAGTCCTCTGAGACTAAGAAGCAGAAGATTGGTTTGAAAATGCCTCCCCTGAAGGGGTTCTGATAATGTACTGCAAGCTAAATCTATGACCATCACTCATTAACTCCTGTGCAAGAAGATCATTTTATGTAATGCAGCTCCCGCTAATACTGATGATCCATTGATTGTATTTCATGAACTACACAATTCATTTGGAAATACAAGGGGTAGATGCTTGCTCGAGGCATTATATAATACTACTCTCCTGAGGATTAATGTGTTAGTATTTGTAATGCACACTGAAGATGAAAATTGCTGTATAAATAATAGCCATTATCTTGTGGTACACACAATAGCAAGTACTCCATTAGGAAAAGGGAGGGCACAGTAATATATGACCATGGTAAGCAGTCAGATGTAGACTGGAATACCAGCAATATTCTGATGATACCATCCACTTAAAAAAGCCACTTCCTTCAAAATGTGGTGAAGCTCATTAAATCATATCTGAAGAAAGACTTCATGATTAGCTGGCAGAGGAATAGAAAGAGGGAGAGGAAGAGAGAGGAAGGAAGTAGTCAAGAAAAGAGGGAGGCAGAGAGAGAGAGAGAACACATGCGCAGACACACACACACACACACACACACATACACACAGAGGAACCTTTTTTTGCAGCCTCACTATGCATACAAGTTTGAAACAGGTTGTATACACTCCAGTCTGAGGCTGACTTTACCCCCAAAAGATTATAATAGTAATGCTTTGCTTACTTCCAGCTTTGGTAACACAGTGGTGTGAATGAACAATGTCCTTAATATTGTCACAACCTCCCTCAGGCCGCTGACATAATCTCTACAGTGACTGGAGGAAGTTGTAAATGACAAAACTCAAATTTAAGTTACAGTTTACATGTGATTGAAGTACAAATTTACTCAGAAGCCTTAATGGAAACGTGTGACATTCAAAAAGTTTCACAGATCTGTCTCTCATTCCAAGAGTGAGCCACCAGAAGCTGTGTAGAAGTAGCTTTGTGTTTAAAAAGCTTCTTAAAGCTAAGTAACCCTTCAGACTTGAGCCTCAAATCTCAGAGAAGCTGTGAACTGGAATCCATTTCTAAAACCATTTCACTTAACTTTTCAGATTCCACATAGCCTTTGAATGTTGGCATACATTGATCATCTATTGCTACAGTCATTCAAAATTGCAATGGCTTTAATAATCTAGAAGTAAGAAAGGCAGATACAGAATAAATGAACTGTTCTAGGAAAGGGTACATGTCAAATAAAAACCACATGTAAATATTTATGGATATTGGACTATTTAGTCAGCCTGACAAATTCTTCTGTTTCTTCACACAAAAGCAGAAAGATACAATATTATATGTTACGAAGAGTACAAATATCGATATAATTAACATGTATAGTTCTTAAAATATAATCCAGTACCATATATTTAAGAAAATAGGAATTTTTCTCTCTCCTCTGTCATTAAATAAGTCTCATGAATTTTCAAAAATTATTGTTCCCATAGTCTGATGATATGATTTCCTTGGACTAAAACACATATCCATATTGGTAAATGTCTTATAGGAGACTAACAATGGCCTTTGACAACAAAGGAATTTGACTTGTGAACTGGACTTGTTTGTACCAGTAAAAGGCCTCAAATGTTGATGAAACACTATACATAAAAGGATATTTATTTAATAAATGATTACAAACATTTACAACTATTTTTATCATCATATCCCAAATGTAGAGAAAAGAATTATTTATTCTTAAATTTTATTTGTATGAATGTTTTGCCTGCATGTATGTTTGTGTTCTTTGTATATGCATGGTGTTTATAGAAGCCAACAAAGAGGGTCAAATCCTTTGGAACCGGAGTTACAGCTATTTATTAGCTACAGTGTTGGTGCTGAGAACTAAATCCAGATCTTTTGCAGAAGTGGCAACTGCTCATAATTATTTACCCATTTCTCTAGCATAAAAAATATTTTTATATGTGATTTAGAATGAATATATTGACAGTAGTACTCTATAATACTAACTCTGAACTCATGAAAAGCATCCTTGCTTCCTCCCTTTTCCTCACCTCTCACATTCAATTCATTAGCAAATTCTGTGAAATATCTTTTTCACACATATTTCTGAGTCTACCTACTATTGCAATTTAAATTGCTCCAATCCTAATCCAAGCAAAATTCTGTTGAACTTCCACCTGTGTTAACTTTCTTTCTGTTCTTGCTGTTTACACTTTGTTCTCCACACAGCTGACAAGTTAACTGTATTCTAATATAAACCTTCTAACGGCTTTCCATTTTAATTATAAGCAGTTCCAAATCTCACCTTATTATTAAATTGATTCAGTGATGTAACCTTTGCCTAACTCTTTGATTACATAGTATTTTATGAGTACAAGCTGCTCAAGTAACATTGACATTCATTATAACCCTTGACTACTATAGTCCTGTTTTTAGTGCAAGGGAGCTTCATTCACTGTATTTTCCTCATGAATAAAATGTTCATACATGTTGTATCTTATTTCAGTCTTTTATATTAATTTTAAGGTAAATAATGACTCTTTTTTTTTGTTTTTTCGAGACAGGGTTTCTCTGTGGCTTTGGAGCCTGTCCTGGAACTAGCTCTGTAGACCAGGCTGGTCTCGAACTCCCAGAGATCCGCCTGCCTCTGCTTCCTGAGTGTTGGGATTAAAGGCATGCGCCACCATCACCAGGCAAATAATGACTCTTTACAGGAATCTCCACATACATATCTCATTGAATTATTGCATGCATATAACATGTTGTCCTTGGAAACTATTTTATTCAATCTTTCTTTGAATATCTATTGTTATATTTCATAAAATGAGTTTTATGCTTAGTCCTGAAGCTCTTTGTTCAGTAGTATACACTCATCATCTTTTAAGGATTAATATGACTCAAAATTATCAGTTACTCCATAAACATTTTTAAATAAATGAACCCCTTTCCCTATAAGCAACAGTTAGGAGGTCTAGATGAGTATAGTCTAGATCAGGATAAAACATATCCGGTAAGTATTAAGAGACCACTATTTAGAGAGTGGTTATTCACCATTTTTCCATAACATAGAACTGTGGTTAGGGAAATGAAGCCAAAAGGAGTTAGATAACAGAACAGTATATAAAATGTTTTGGTAAAAATTTGTCCCGATGATGGACCCAATGGCTTCACAGAAAGTAAAATTCTGTCATTAGAAATATTCAAACAGAAGGAAGAAACCAAAGGCCAGAAATACTATCTATGTGTTTCTTTACAGGGAGTAGAGTTGGACTAATTCAGCAATTTCAATATATCAATCCAAAAATGGCTGGGATATACAGAACATCTGGAAGTGCCCAGATGACCTGAAAAGGGGAGTTACAGTAATATGCACTTCCAAAAAGATTCGTATGTTTCAATGGAACCTTTGGGAGATTCTAAAAGAAACATTTCCAAAGTACTCATTATTTTTATCTACTATTAGACTATAATCCCATTCAGTAGAGATGCTGGATTATCAATTCTTGTAGCATTATAATGCATAATAGGAATTCAATAAATGTTGTTGAGTGTATAGAGTATTTTCAACTAGTTACATCATAATATTCAAGTATCCTTTGTACAAATCAAAAAAGCATTTCAAATGTTTCTATAAAAAAGGGAATGGAATTTACACAAAGAATCAAGCTCAAAATGTGTGAAAAATTTGTCTTTTCCCACTATCAAGAGTTTCATAAAATTAATGCTAATACTTGGTTTTATTTGTTTGCTTATTTTGTTTTGTTTTATAGCAGTAAGACATGGAAGTAATAGGAGTTCTATTAGCTGTAATGATTCAGCTAGCCAACATGACTGACACTTCTGGGTTCCAGGGCCATGCATGGGCAGACAAGCCCTCAAACAGAAGCACCTAATGGCCCCAGGAATCTTAAAGGACTCTGGACTTCATGTGACTCACATGGTTGCATCATCTATGTATGACACAGCTGTGTGAGCTCTTGCCTGTATGTTTGAGCTCCATCATCTGCATATGACATAACCAAGCCATCCCCCTGTGTGCATGCATTAAGCAGCCCTTAAAAGCTGGAGGTGCCATCTTTAGTGCTCTCTCTCTCTTTCTTTTCCAGGCCTGTACATGCTCCCTCTAATAAACTCCTAAGCAGGTTTGTTGCATGTTGCTCGTTTCCTTCTCACTTGTGCCAGGTGATTTCATTGGTGTTGTGAGGTCAGGAGGCTCTCCTGCCTCAAGCCCCTCTCCCAGGTTTGGGATCTGAAACCAGGTTTTTTTTTTTTTTCCACAAAAACCATGTGTTCCATCTGCCTGAGCACCACCTCTATGCATACCACTGGCTTCAGTTGGTGAGTTTCCCCGTTCTGGTAAGCTTAACCATTTTTCTGAACCTGAGGAATTGGCTGTTGAGCTCCTGACAATTTTCTGGTCTTCCTAGAAATGGGAGGACAGCTCCCAAGCATGGCCTTCATGGCTACAGTT
Source organism: Microtus oregoni (assembly GCF_018167655.1). Lineage (NCBI taxonomy): Eukaryota > Metazoa > Chordata > Mammalia > Rodentia > Cricetidae > Microtus > Microtus oregoni. The sequence goes on from NW_024544769.1 coordinate 1,828,165, forward strand.
GAGCCCTTCGCTGACATTCCTCCCTGGATTGCTTCCCTTAGCTGAAATCATGTTTGGACAACCTGGAATCAGTCCTCCCATGACTGGGGCCCAAAAATTCCTCAGATTTTTCTTTCTTCTTTTTTTCCTTTCTTTTCTTTTGAACCACTCATCAATGGCCCCCACTGTGGCCTTCCTGGCTTCTGAGTCACCCCAACCAGAACCAATCAAGGTTTAACACCCCACCTGTAGGTAGATGACACTCTCCTACAGGCTCTGTGGTATTCACACACTGCCTATAGAAAGGAAGCATCCCCATATAAACCTTGTGGTATCATTGTTTTCACAGTTTCAGCTATGGGTAGCAAGCCATCCAAGACCATCAATCTAGCCTCCCCCTTGGGATGCCTTTTATAGGCCCTGAAAGCCCAGGCCTTAATGCCCTACTTACAGATTCTCACACTTGTCCATCTTTGTTTAAAAAAAAAATGGCCTTGTTACAATTTAGATAACAATTTAATGTGCCCACCTAATGGCACCCTTTACCCTGATTTCTAATTTCTTTCAGTGCAAAGGCAAATGGAAGGAGTTTCCTTATATCCAAGCCTTTTACTATGTAAGCTGTAAGCCTAAGCCCTCTGTCCTTGCAAGTTGTTCGCCTGCTCACATGTTCCTGGCTGTGGCATTGGAGCCAGAATAACAGTCTACTTTTGCTCTGGACCCAGCTAATGAACTCCTGCCTTTTCAACCTCAGTGGGCAGCAACCCCCATTTCTTTAGCTCCTACCTCCATTACCGCAGCTCCCACCCCTGTTCCTTTAGCTTCTACCCCTACTCCTTCAGCTCCTACCCCCATATCAACTCCTGCTCTGGACCTCTGCTAAGGAATCCACACCTTCCCAAACTCAGCAGACAGATATTTTTACTCCTCTACTTCTTGCTGCCTCACCACCTCCCTCCGCTTGCACTTGTGCCATGCAGACTCCACTGCCCTCTTCAGCTCTCCCCCTCAACTAACTACTCTATCAGCCCCACTGGATCATTCTTCCTCTCCAGTACTTGGCCACAGCAGCTGCCCGGCTCTGGCACCCACCTTTACCCCTTCTCTCATATGTACACATGCTGCTATGGAACTCAACCCTGACCAAGCCAAGCTGGCTGCAGTTCTCCCTTTGCGAGAGGTGGCTGGCATAGATGAATTGGTTAAGGTACCTATCTCCTTCCTCTTGTTTCTTTCTCCCTCTCAGAACTCTTTCATATAGAACAAAAACTGGGTTCCTATATGCCTAATTCTACCTCTTTCATAAAGTAACTCCAATATATTGTCCAGTCTTATAATCTCACTTTTCATGATATCTATATGATTCCATCAAATAACCTACTTCTTGAAGAGCGCAGGTGAGTTTGGGAGCAGGCCAGACTACAAGCAGACAAGATTCACCAAACACTTGCAACACACCCTCTGGGGGCAGAGGCGTTCCCCAAACAGGAACCACATTGGGATTATTACACTCAAGGTGGAATTTTAGCTAGGGACCAGTTTTTGACTTGCCTCTTGGCAGATCTCCATAAGGCTGCCCTCAAGCCAGTAAACTCTAATAACCTCTCAAAGGTCATTCATGGTATGAAGGAAAATCCTTCTGCATTTTTTAGAATGCCTCACTAGAGCACTGTTACAATATACTAACTTAAATCCAAAAACAACAAAAGGCAGACAGTTACACATGACTCATTTTTCTTTTCCGTACTACCCTGACATTAAGGCTAAACTTAGACATTTAGAGAAAGGCTCCTTGACCCTGCAGGCAGAAGTCTTAGAGTTGGCTTTTAAGGTGTACCATGCAAGGAATGACAAAGCCCACAATCATCACTGTCACATGCTAGCCATGGCCCATCGACTGTCCAAGGTGATAGACTGCACAATCTGTTTTGCCCATGATACTCCCGTGGCCCCCCAGGGTTAAGAACTGCCAGACCCACATTTCAAATGTGGTAGAGCTTGTCACTGGGCCCGAGCGTGCCCTAATCCTCATTTTGGTCCTGTGACACCTTGTCCAAGATGCCATAGGGAAGGACATTGGACAATCAATTGTCCTCATGTACTTAGTGGCATGGAGACATCAAACCCAGAAAATTCCCAAGTTGACCTTCTAGATCTGGCCATGGACAAGTGAGGCTGCTCAGGCTCCTTTGACCCAACCACAACCGTCATCTGTAACAGGGATCCACAGGTAAACATCATGGTATCAAGACAGCCTATCTCCTTCCTCTTGGACACCAGAGCCACATACTCTGTGCTGAGGAAATTATGGGGGCCTACTTTTCCTTCTAATTTCCCTATTTGTTGGGGGTAGGGGCACAGCTTATTTACCTCAGGAGACCCCACCACTTAACTGTGTTTTTAGGAGTACTTATCTCACTCATTCATTTTGGAAGAAATTTTTTTTAGCAAAAGTAGGAACTTCCATTTCATTTGTTCCTTCCATTTACCTTACATCAGACTCAGCAACAGCTCCCCTCATCCTCCTTCTAGCCTCCCAACCTCCTAGCTCCAATATGTGTTTTCTTCTACCAGCTTCTCAGGTATACACCCAAATTTGGGACACCCAAAATCCCTCTGTTGCTAAACACCATTCTCCATCATTATCCAAGTACAAGATCCCAAGAGCTAATATCATAACTTCCCTATTCCCAACCACCAAGCAGCAGCTCCCTTCCAGGAAATGACTGGCAACTTTATTTTCCTCATATGCTCAAAGTCAGATAAGTTAAATATCTCCTTGTTTTGGTGGACACCTGATGGAGGAGAGTCATATGTCTATCTGTTGTTTTCATTGATTAATTAATAAAGAAACTGTTTGGCCCAATAGGTCAGAACATAGGTGGGTGGAGTAGACAGAATAGAATGCTGGGAAGAAGGGAAGTGAGGACAGACTCTATGGAGCCAGCCACCAATCAAACATGCTGAATCTTTCCCGATAAGCCACCTCGTGGTGCTACACGGATTATTAGAAATGGGTTAATCAAGATATGAGAGTTAACCAAGAAGAGGATAGAAGCTAATGGGCCAAGCAGTGTTTACATGAGTACAGTTTCCGTGTAATTATTTTGGGTGTAAAGCTAGCCATGTGGGAGCCAGGCGGGATGAAAAGCAGGCCTGCCCGCAGCTCTTTCTACAGACACCATGTCTGGGTGGATTGATTTGGTCCCCACCACTAACAAGAGGGCCCAGATAGTTTCTGATTGTCTTCTCTGAGAAATTATCCTCCAGTTGGAATCCCAACCTCTCTTCAGTTGGATAATGACTCAGAGTTTACCTCCCAGATCTCTCAAACTTTATTTAAGGCTCTTAACATTCCCTGTCACTTTCATATCGCATACCATCTTCAGTCTTCAGGGCAGGTAGAACAAACTAACCATTCCCTTAAAAATGTCCTTGTTAAGATGTCATAGGAGCTTCACCTTGACTGGGTAAAACTTTTGCCTCTGGCCCTTCTTAGGCTTAGGGCTATCCACAAAAGCCCCCTTTTCATCTCATCCTTTGAACTCACGGATGGGCAGCCAGTTTAAACCCCCGATCTCTCACCTAAAACCTCTCCCCTTCTTAATCACCTGCTTATTTCACTGTTATCCCATCTTTGCTCCCTATTATGGGATTTTGCCGACTATTCATTACCTCAACCATGTGCCAATTCATGAACACCACTGATTAAAATTGGAGATCAAGTACTATTCTCTCCTCTAGACCAATGTCCATCACTCTTTACCCCTAAATGGCAGAGTCCCTTTAAATTATTTCTTGTGACTCCCACAGATGCCAAGCTTGAGGGACTCTCTCACTGGATCCACCTGACTTACCTTTAAAACTTTTACCCTTCCAGATAAAGATACCCCCACATATACAGTAACTCAAACAGGGCTCTGTTACCTTACGTTCCAGAGGACACCAAGATCAGTTACTTTTTATGCAGTTCCAGAAAAATAAAAGTTTAATCACCATACTTAATCCTCCTGTGCCAAAAACTCCATATACTCTCCATCTTCCTCTTTATCCTATCTGCTTTACCAACTTCTGTATATCTCCAATGTCATACTTAACTTTCCAGATTAACCACTCAGGTGTTATTACAGGGACCATCATAAAACATAGAGCCAGAGGTACAAGAATTGCCAAGAGCCTGGGTGTTAAGAAACAATAATGAGTTTGGGTACATTCATATCCCCAAACTCCAAAACTCACAACACAGACTTTAACCTAACAGGTTTATCACTGACTGCTGCAATGTCTCCTGGATGATAAGATAATATCAAGATGCTGAAGAAAACAAGTGCCTTAATATTTGCTTCAGGTAAAACATTGGGGGGGTCTAATAATTTTCCTTTCTAATAATTCCCCCTTCTTTTCCTCCTTCCTCCCCACCATCTTTCATTCCGGCACTATATCATCATAATCATAAGCTTTTAATGTGTCTAAACTTTATTTCTTTTCAAACATTTTTATAAGCTCCAGGAAGCCATTTGGACCATCTAAATGAACCAGAATGGGTGTCATTTAATTCTTCCCTTATCATTCCTGGTCTCAGGAATCCCTGGGAAATTCTCTCATCCACCCCTCCCACACACACACACAAATCTTCTATCTACCATCTTGGGACTCTCCTCCCTTAATCACCAGGATATAAAATGTTTTCCCAGACATTTTCTGCCTTTCCAGCATCTTGTGAGGTCCAAGCTGCCAGCCAGGCAGTTTCACAGAGCCTGGAGAAAACACAAAAGAAATCAGCCATCCCAGGACATGGTCAAGCATCTCAACTCTCTGATGCCCACAAAATCAGCAAAAAGTATTCTCGAGAGATCTGGTGATGTCCACAAAATCATCCTGAAGCAGTCAGAACAGACCTTACAATGCCCCATTCCCAACCATTAAAAAACCCCAAACTCTCCAAATTTTTGCTCCATTCCCACCCATTAAAGACTCCAAACTCCCAAATTTTTGTACTAAACAAAGGGGTGGGATGTAATGATTCAGCCACACAACATGGCCAACACTTCCAAATTCCAGACCATGCATGTGTGGAGAAGTCCTCAGGTAGAAGTGCCTAATGGCCCTGAGAATCTTAAAGGACTCCGTGTGACCCACGTGCAACATGGATGCATCATCTATGTATGACGTAATCATGCCATCCCCTTGTGTGCATGCACTAGGCAGTCCTTAAAAGCTGGAGGTACCATTTTCAGTTCTCTCTCTCTCTCTCTCTCTCTCTCTCTCTCTCTCTCTCTCTCTCTCTCTCTCTCTCTCTCTCTCCACACACACTGACTTCCCCAGGCCTGTACATGCCCCCTCTAATAAACTCCCAAGTGGGTTTGTGGCATGTTCTGTGTTTTCTTCTCACGTGCACTAAGCTTCCTGGAGAGGTCTGTGCTTTGACAAATTGTGTGTTAACTTCTAATTTTCATGCTAGATATTATGGTATTGGCCTGTTAATGCTTGTAACTGTTTTAGTTCACTATGAAGATCTTATTGATTAGAAAGAGGTTAGAACTTATCTGAGAAAAATTTGACATAATGCCAATGAGTCTTTAGATTTGATATGTTTAATGAGACAAATTTGGATTTTGATGCAGCTAAAACTATTAAAGACACCCTAGACCAATTTTAAAAGTCCATCCCGAAAAAAAAAATTAAAAAAAAGACAAAAAAAAGTCCATCCCATATTGGCTACCCTCCACCCCTTTATTAAAAGATATTGTGAACATAGGAGCATGTATATTGCATATAATTATTTAGTTATTTGTGAACTCTTTCTATAGAAAGTTGGCTCAGAGGTACACAGCACCTAGCTGCACACCCTTCCTTAACAATTCATTTTCATAAGCTAGTAGTCAAGGACAGGTAAGATCTTTTTCCCTCTAGGCAACTTTAGACAAAATATACTTTATGGAATATCTGTACCAATGACAGGTAGTCTGGAAAGTGGAAGAAGGCCACTTAAGCTAGGTACAGTCATCTTCCTATAGCAGAAGCAAAGGTTTTATTAAATAAATTAAAAAGGGAGGGATATGTTGGAGCCCACAGAAATGGATCCATTCCACTTTGACTAAGTGTCTGAAAGTTCATAATTAGTTTTGCTCCTTTCAAGGCTATTGACAGGAGATTTAACTTAAGGTGTGACTAAGCAAAGATATCTTGACCTAGGGTGGGCCTATGTGGTGATTTGGGTACTAAGACTGCCTACAGAAATGTATCTGTACCCATTGACTAAAGGAACAAGAATTCAGACCTAGTCTTGCTTCTTCAATGCTATTGACAGGAGATTTAACTTAAGGTATAACTTAAAGTGTGACTACTAACAGGGTGTCTTGACCTAGGGTGTGGCTACTTGATGTTTTAGTATTAAAGTGATAATCACTTTGTTTTATTCCTTGTATCATGATAAAAATAAAGTTCTTTGCTTTCTTTCCCTCTTGTGGACTAGGAATATTTAAAGATCATTAGAAATAAACATGGGTGGATTCAATATTCTCTGGATTGCTCTCCAAGTACAATCCTATGTCTCTGTATCTCATTTTTATCCCTGTTTCTTGTGCCTAACATTTCTAATTCACATGCTCCTACCCTGGAACACAGGGACCCATCGAGGCTGGACTCCAACAAAGACCACAACAAATTTTCTACCAACTCTTTTGCTTAAAATAATGGAAGTTTATTCTTTATGACTTCTGGGCATCAAAACTCCAAAACAAAGGTATCAGAAGGTCTACAATGTTAGAAGAAGGGACAAGAGAGATATCTGAAGCTGCTATGGATTCTTCCTTTGTTCATAGGAACATAGCTTTAACCTCTGGCTCCATCTTTATGTGTCTGTCCTTACTGTGTGTTGTGCTTTGTTTTTCTTTCTCATATAATCAAGTCATTAGTCACTGTATTTAGGACCCATCATAAAATCAAAACCCTTTAATATTCTTAATTCATTTTGTTTGTTTTGCTTTTGTTTGTGTGAGAGAGACAGGATCTGTCTGGGAAAATATGATTAGTCTCAAATTTGTTATATAGCCAAGCCTGGTCTTGAAGTTACATTATTATGTTGCCTCTGCTCTAAAAGTTTTTGGATTATATGTATGATCTACCATGCCTGGAATTTTCCTAGTTTTTAACTATTTTTTAATTATTGTCAATATTATAATAGCAATATATACTTTGGACCAGACACTGAGCTTAGTCGTTCCCATGACTCAAACATCACAACAACCTTATTGATAATAGCTTTTAAATTTTTTGTGATTTTCATTCTATACTCTAAAAAGCTGGGCCCCAAAGAGTTCAAATAAGATAGCCAATCATATACAAATTGAAAGTCATAGATTCCAAATTAAAAGACATAGTTCTAGAGATGGTATACTTATCAACATATCATTTATCTCTTTTTCCAGTATATTTTGTGTCATATGCTCAGTGTAACTGAGTACATGAATAAAACAGGTCAATGCTATTGCAGCATTCACTTTTTGTTCAGAGTCTCAGCCTATTTCTCTGTTCTATCTTTTGACTGTGTTGGTCTCTGTATAACATTACTTCCTTCTTTGTGCCCACATGTCAGTACCGACATACATGCCATTTTTCAAGGACTTCATTAATGCATCTAGATAGGCCTATGATAGAAAAGATTTTTAAAGAGCCACATCTACGGGGAAATATGCTTCAGAACCTTTTGTTTTTAAACCACTTCAATTTAAATCATAGTCTTCTCAATCTACTTGTGAAACAAACTGGATGCTGCCAAAAATAGGCTGAAAATGTCCCACTAGGATTATTCATGTGCTAAATCAAGTAGATATCATCTTCTCTACTTAGGCTTATATTTTAAATAAGTCAATTTGTGTTTTATGCTTCCAATTCATACCCAAGAAGGGAAAGTACTCTATCAGCCTTGATTCCCCTTTATCTTTTAGAAAGTAAAAATTAGTGTAACATTTCATCTCTAAACAGACAGGGATATCATTTTGAAAATACTTACAGGGAATTAGAGGTCAAGTGTAAATTTGTCTTGCATCTGTGATCCCTAAAGTAGTCAGCAGTCAGTCTTTGCAAACTGGTGGGGTCAATAAGCCTCTCACAGACTGTGAATGGCCTCCCCTGGTGTTATAAAGTGTACATCCTGTAGGGCAGTATCTGGAGACTCTGGTCAGGAGTACTGATTTAGTGTAACAAAGGGCCAATTCAAAACCACAATTGATTACAAAGAGTACAGATTCACCACCAGTGATATTTCAAGTTTTAGTAAAGTCAAAGAGACTGCTCCACTGGCAGCTTGTTAAACTTGATAGTAGTCTGACCTGGCTTTGATGAGCAGAGGGAATTCTAGTGAAGGGCAAAGCTCAGAAATTTGGAGTTTTATCTGAACCTTTTCTCAATTCTTCAAATCTCCAGGTGCTAGATACCTCATGGGAACTAGCTTTCTTTTGAGATTTTGTTGTAATTTCCATTAAAGGTGGTTAAGAAGGGGAAAAATATCTTAAGAGAATAACTTAAGGCACTCCATTACTTCGAGTAACAGCAGGAAATCTGGCCATGCAGAAAGACTTGCTAGATCAAAGCCAGTCCTACAAACAAGGAAGTGACCATGCTGCTTATGGGCTTTTAGTGGTGGGGCACTTTGTGCCTGCCTCTGCCTCCATTTCTAGACAACTGCTGCATAATCTCACCTGATTAGCCATCTCATCTATTACCTGCTGTGATACCTATGATTTTCTGTTATACTTGATTAGCGCTTCTGTTTGGCTATATTTTCCAATAGTTAACATTTAATTTATTTCAGAAAAACTTCTGCTGGCTATTGTTTGGATATCTAATTCCCCATATGTGAAGAAGTTTAGAAGCAGAATATAAGACATGCTAATGTTATGCCCAGATCACACAGTCCCCCCTCAAACCAACTAGGAGACTTGAGTCCTGCATGTAAAAGCAAAGAGCCTTTATTCTTACACAAGTTTGTAAATTTGGTCTCTCCTTGTGTCCAATATATTGGAGTGATCAGAGAGCTCGAAGCTCAAATAGCATTGGGTTTTTATAATAGTAAAGGTGGGGGGAAAGGATTTCAAAGATTTATAACCCCTGATTGGCTGACATTTGGTGTCCTGATGAAAAGCGCTGGGTACGTATTGGCAGTTGATCCTTTCCACAATGTTTGGAATTTTAGGAATTTTCTTCGGATGTTCTGTTTCTGGGTGGTACCTGGGTAGTCTCACTTTGTGATCTTTATTGGAACCCGGTATTGCCTCAGGGTAAACTACTAAGGGAAACTCAGGCCTCAATTGAGTTTGTCATGGCTGGGTCCTATACTATGATTTATTAAATATTTAGTGCATACCAGGAAGAAAGACTCCAGTATCATTTGTGTCAGTGCTGGAAATCAAACTCCGGACCATTTGACACCAGGGCTTATGCTATAAAAGTAGGTTGAAAATGTTCTTAAGGTCATTAACATATTCTTGCTTATATTGGACACACTGAAATGTATACAATATGATTTTTCTCTTCTCTTTCAATCTTCATTATGTACATCACATCCTTCATTAGGACAAAAAGACCTAGAACCATAAAAGAAAGAACTCAGAAGTTGTTCTAGATCCAACACTTGGGAGGCAGAGGCAGGCGGATTTCTATGAGTTTGAGGTCAGCTTGGTCTACAAGAACTAGTTCCAGGACAGACACCAAAACTACAGAGAAACCCTGTCTCGAAAATCAAAAAAAAAAAAAAAAAAAAAAAAAAGAACGAAAGAAGAAAATAGACATAATTAATTGCTCCACAGTCTGCTGCAGTCATTCAGCTAATTCCTTATTCCAAGATTATAATTTATTTACACATGTTTATGGCATGGACAAATTATGAAGTTTATTTCAGGAATTTGTTATCAGTTTTAATTGTCACTGCAAAAAAAATTAAAAATGCACTTAATTCATGAAGTAAAAGGGTCATTGTTATTTCCATTTTATAACAAAAGGAACAGATACAGTGAAACAAAATGTCATCATCCCCTTGAGAAGAATCATGGCATCAAAGAGCCAATTGGATTTAAACTTATCTTTAAAATTCTGGCAGCTTCTGAATATTCAGATTTTTAGCTCACTATGGATTCTGGAAGACAGTTTTATTTTAAGTTTCTTAAATTGTTCACTGCAAAAACTACAAAAAAAATTGTAGTTGCATATAACTCTAAATTGTAAGTAATGTGCAGCTACCCATCACTTAATCCCCACATGACTGAATTTGATTTTAAAAAAACACCAAAATATTTGCTGTATGATGCACAACTGCCCATGTCTATTCTCCCAGAGATTGATTTGAGGGTTGTATATAGGAGATTACATTTTCACTAACCTATTTCCACCTAACCCTGAAACACCTATCCTAAAATAAATTGATACTTTTCTTGATATCAGAAATGTCACAGATAATCAACAATGTTATGTTTCATGACCATATAAAATCAGAGATTCCAAACCAGTTGCTAAGCAAGGGACATATGACTGTTTCATGCATTGTGGAAACTGATAATAGGCAGTATTTGATTTTTTTTTTTATGTTCGCTCTCTATTAGTCTTTTACAATCATGTATGATGTTAACAGGAATTACAATTATTTAGTATCAGCCCATTGAACAGACAAGATAATAAGTATTATTGAAAACTTAATCATTGAATTAAGATCACATTGATTTGGGGTATTTTTCAAATTATGTGATCTTCAAAAATCTAAATTAAATTTAATCTTCCACCTTTGGACATATTCTTTTGCCTCTTCCTTAGAGAGCAGAGAATATAGGGTTTTATTGATGTTCATGTTCATTTTTCTCTTTTAATCTACATTTTCTTTCTCAACATAACATAATACCAACAAGAACAAAAATAAAATAAAATGAACTTTCCTTCATGGTAGAAATTCTCCAGTGTAGATAGCTAGGTTAAATTCAATACCAGGGCAAAAGTTCAAGTGTGTTGATATTCTAGCCACTTTCAACTGATATTTTTTTCCTCCTGTATGCCTTTTCAATCTGTCTTTTCAAGAAGAAATGTGAAAAGAGGAGGCTGATGTAATGTCATAGAAATCACAAACCACAGATGTCCATTTTATTTTCTCTCCAAGCCATTCTTATAGCTAACAATAAAAAAGACAGGAGTTAGAGCATCTTTGTACTCATGCTGTCTACATATCAGTTGGAAAATTTTCGCATTAGGAGGAACTTGCTAGGACATCTTCAGCTAAAAGTATAATTAAATATGTCAGCTTTTTTTAGTGGCAATTCTTTTCTCTTCATATTGCTAGGTCCTCTTACCCTATAGTTCATCTATTTACATTGAACAGATCTCTCTTTCTGTCTCTCTCTCCTCTCTTTTTTCTCTCTGTCATCATTTATAAAGGTCTTTAAGTATTGACAAAACAGGAGCTTTTATTAGTTTATAGCATCTGAATTATAACTGAAATTCTGCTTAGAATACAGAATTGCTGGGCTGTGTAGACTTTCACCCTGGCTTTTCCTTTAGCATATATGATGAACATTTAGAAATTTAAAGGCTATTTCTTTCTCTTGATCCTTCAGCATGGAAAACATCTTACAAGATGTAAATAGAAAGCTTTTATCATTTTCTAGCCTTAAGATATTACGTAACCAAGGATCCACTATATATCCTACAAAATGTTAGCATATGACAGTGTAATTATTTCTAAAGAAAAAAGACTAAAACAAAAATATTTCTTCTAATATTGACAAATGTTTGGGGAAAATGATTGTTTAAATTATTTTATTTATTCTCTTTTAAAACATGGATAATTCTATGTATTTTTTTTTTCATTTACAACATTTTCTTTTCTACATTTCCATATATATCTGTTAACACAGGGAGTCAGACCAGAAACTTTAGTATTCAAGTATAGTCTCCTCCTTTTGTACCACAACTATGTTTTATAAGGAAGTTGGTTTCCTTTACAATACAGTTTGGTTGCTTGTTAGTAAGTATATTTTCTGACTCCCCAGAGGCCTTGGTCCACTGACAACAGGGAAGGCACTACTTGACAAACACAGGAGGAACTGTGTTTATGTGATATGCTCCTTGTGTTTCTTAGAAAAAAGTGACAGCACAGTGTGAGAAAGAAAATTTCTTGGAAGAGAGAGATGTGCAGAAAATAATGATGGAGTCTTAAGGATCTGTAGCAAGTTGGGTTTTTTCTCTAAATACTTAAATCAATACAGGAGCAAGAACTAAGCACTTCATACAGTAGTCAAACAAGTTTTTATAAGATTATTTCTAAGCTTCCAGTACACATTTTCTTTCAGAATCAGAAATTTCTTCCTTTTGTAATTTTTGATTAAGTTTTGCATGTCATTTCATAAAGTTGATTTCATAAAATGAGAAGAAAAAAGCATATGAGAAAGCATGAACCATAAGGAGTTCCTTACTGAGATCCTCCAGAGGCAATGTCTGAAGACAGGACTATAGTTCTAATGGGCTACCACATGCTTCAGGTTTACAGACTTTCAAAGTAGGAAACAAGCAGAGGCTCTGCCTTGTCTCCAACTCTAAACTGGACTGATTGCTCATTAACAGCCAAAGAGGAATTTGGTATTTGTAGTACTGCACTGCAGAATCGCAGCATCATAAGTGTTATAAACATCAGGATCAGCATTACAAGCATCACAAGCAACAACAACACCAGCATCCGCCTAAAGAGCTTCCACCCACAATCCTTAACAAGTAATGCCAGACTGAAAAACTCTGTAGCAATGCTAGGGAGTTTCTGATTGAGTGATGTTGAATGAGGACTGGATCAGGTCAAGTGTGATATATTTTTTTAATTTTTTTGCTCAGAAGGGAACCTTAGAAAGAAATGGGATTTTTATTTAATCCTTCAAGTTCTGTTTATTTTAAAGAGAAACTTTTATGAAATGGCTAAGCTAAGTAGAATACAAGCATTTAATCAGTAAAATGCATGCCACAAACTGGAATGTAATATAAAATGGAAGGTTTTCAAAACTGAGACCATTGACTGCAAAATGTACAAGCTCTCAAAATTCTACCTGGAACAAAACTCTGTCATCTACACAAGCGTCAGTTGTTCCTGGGAAGCACTTTTGGATACTTTACAAAAGTAAACATATTTTTTCCTGTCTGTGTTTGTTCTAACTAGACACTCATATTTGGTTTCCATTATTGACTCTTCAAGGGATGTAGCACACAGAAATTAAATAGAGGTATACTCATCTATTTGCTTGCCTCATTTTAGTTAAAATTGTGATAGAAGCATTATATACAGAATTTCATGTATGGATAAGAATAACGTTAGAAGAAAATGCAATTATTCAAATATTAGTTACAACACAAGAAGCTACTATGCTAATTTTCTTTATTATTATTATTTATTTATTTATTTATTTATTTATTAAAAATTTCCACCTCCTCCCATTTCTCTCCCACTTCCACTCCCTCTCCAGTCCTAAGAGCAATCAGGGTTCCCTACCCTGTAGGAAGTCCAAGGTCCTCCCCCCTCCACCCAGGTCTAGGAAGGTGAGCATCCAGACAGATTAGGCTCCCACAACGCCAGTCCATGCAGTAGAATCAAAACCCATTGCCATTGTCCTTGGCTTCTCAGTCAGCCCTCACTGTCAGCCACATTCAGAGAGTCCAGTTTGATCACATGCTTGTTCAGTCCCAGTCCAACTGGCCTTGGTGAGCTCCCATTATATCATTCCCAAGGTATCCGTGGGTGGACACACCCCTCACGATCCTGACTTCCTTGCTCATAGCACAGATAATAAGAGCAAAAATGAATAAATGGGACCTCCTGAAACTGAGAAGCTTCTGTACTGCAAATAAATAAATAAATAAATAAATAAATAAATAAACAAACACTCTCATTAATACAAAAAGGCAACCTACTGAATGGGAGAAGATCTTCACCAACCTTACATCAGACAAAGGCCTGATCTCCAAAATGCGTAAAGAACTAAAGAAACTAGACATTAAAACTCTAATTAACCAAATTAAAAAATGAGGTACTGAAATGAACAGAGAATTCTCAACAGAAGAATTTCAAACGGCCAAAAGATACTTAAGGTCATGCTCAACCTCCTTAGCGATCAGGGAAATGCAAATCAAAACAAATTTGGGATACCATCTTATACCTGTCAGAATAGCTAAAATCAAAAACACCAATGATAGCCTATGCTGTAGAGGATGTGGAGTAAGGGGAACATTCATCCTTGTTGATGGGAATGCAAACTTGTGCAATCACTTTGGAAATCAGTGTGGCGGTTTCTCTCAGGATCCAACAATTCCACTCTTGGGAATATACCCAATAGACCCCCAATCATACTACAAAAGCATTTGTTCAACTATGTTCATAGCAGCACTATTTGTAATAGCCAGAACCTGGAAACAACCTAGGTGTCCTTCAATAGAAGAATGGATAAAGAAGGTGTGGCACATATATACTTTAGAGTATTACTCAGAGGTAAAAAACAATGACATCTTGTATTTTGCATGCTAATTTTCTTGAAGATAATTAAAGATCAGGGTTTAATCTCCTGTCTGAGCAGAGACTACCCAGAAAACAGCATGGATGTGTAAATTATGTATTGACATGCTTGGTTTTCAATTTACCATTAGTGCATTCTTTTCCAATTTATCCTTAGAAACATGCATCTGAAAGGGAAGAATATTTACAAAATAAAATGGGATAAAGTGGTTTGACACGGACATATGAAGTGATCTAACAGATTTTAAGTTTTAACTAAAGAAAGTGGCATTAACTTACATTTTCAAATGTGAGCAAACAGAGAATGCATGTTGGCACATATCATGTTCCAGAATTTTAATGGCCAATCAGCACTTGCTGAAACAACCCAGAGATGTGATTCCCTATAACAACACTATGCAAAATTGCAGCATATTTGTATATTCCCTAAAATGAAAAACTATGTTTGTTATTTTGTACTCTCTTTTGACTTAGACCTAGATTAACAAAAAATATGCTAAATGTCATGGTTTTTAAGTAAGCATGGATACTGAGTCTCAAAACGTTAGTAATATATTCATAGCCTCATCATTTGGGTCCAGTTGCTGAAGACAGCACCTACATAATTCATTGAACAAGGGAAAGTCAAGCTGGTGCCAAAGTAAAGCCTTCATCACTATGGATTAATGTACAAGGTATTAGAAGGTACTCTGCATGATACCAAAGGAGAAAGGAAAGTAGCAACTCAGCTAAAAACTCTACAACCTATAATGGTAACCTGCAGGCAAGCTATGCTAGTGCAGTAGTTGTACAAAGCTTGTAAGAGTAACCAACCAATATCTGATTGGATTTAAGGCCAACTCCATGAGATGTCTAGAACCCATCCATGATGATGCTCAGTTGGTCAATAACCTAAGACTAACTAGGCTAGAGACCTAGAGAGAAGCCAGTATTATTTTTCTGATAAATGAGAATAGCAATAAAATGACTCCTAATTAAATTCTGATGCAATTATAGGTCAGTGTCATCCTGTCCAGTCATTATCAGAAAAGCTTCCTCCTACAATATATGGGAATAAATATAGAGACTCACAACTGGACAATGTGGGGAAAGTGAGAGACCTTGGAACATTTTGTCCTACATGGAATGTCTCTATTAATTCCCTCTCCTCACATCTCAGATAATCTTGCTGAAAAAGAAGCAAAATGACTGTAAAAGTCAGAGGGGATGGAGAACACCATAGTGATAAGGCCTGCTAAAGACAACAGGACCAGTTCACATATGAATTCACGGTAACTGTGCAGCATGCATAAGGCTTGCACAGTTCTTGGCAGGGTGGCATCCCAATGCTGAGAATGGAAGTAGAAAAGCCCACATCCCTAACCTAGAAGTTATCTTCAAATGAAAATGACTCACAAATGAAAAAATTGTTTTCTCCAACTGCCTTAGTTAAAATTTCTATTGCTGTGATGAAAAACCATGACCAAAATTCAAGTAGAGTAGGAAAGGATTTATTTGACTTATGCTTCCATATTGTAGTTTATCTTTAAAGTATGTCAGGACAAGAATTGAAGCGTGACAGGAACCTGGAAGCAAGAGTTGATGCAGAGGTCATGGAATAGTACTGCTTACAGACTTGTTCCTCAAAGCTTGATTTGCTTGCTTTCTTATAGAAACTAGAATGACTAGTCAAGGAATGGTGCCATACACAATATCTGGGCACTCCCCCATCAATCATTAACTAACAAAATGTCTTATGGCTGTTTCTTATGCAGACATTCTCTCAAAGGTTCCCTCCTTTCTAGTTAGTATAAAGATGACATAAAATTAGCCAGCATACCAACAGAGTCTCACTGGGTATACAAACCACTCTTAAGGCCAAGTCCCATGCTCAGCAGTAGATGGTCAACAGAAAATAAACTTAATGGTATTTTGAAGGTTTTTTTTCTCATAATGATTTCTCTCTCTTTCCCTTTTTCATCATGCATCTCATTTTCTCATATATAATATTGCTTCGATTTTGTGGGGTTTTTTTTAGAATTTCTCTATCTGCCAATATGTGTGTCTCTGTCTACAAGTATTTTTTTTGTGTCTTTCTCTTTGTTTTTCTGTTCATTTGGTATTTTTTGTCCAATTTAGGCTCATTTGTTTTTATTTTATCTTATTTTTATTATCTTTTCTCCATTTCTAGATCCTTGTTTGATTTCTAATGAGATAGAGAAAGAAAGAGTATGGATTTGGGTAAGTGGGGAGGGGAGAGGATTTGAGAGGAAATGGGGAAGGAAAACCATAACCAGAATGTATTATATGAAAAATGAAAAAATTATTCTCATTATAAAATGAAAATAGAAAAGTGTATTCATAGACTACTAATGATTATGTATACGGACATGCAATAATGATACTAACAATTCAAAACATATTTAAAACAAAGAAATTAAAATATATACATGTGTAGTCGGACATTTCTCTCCCATTTGCTTGTTCCCAAATACCTGATAGCCACTTCCCAAATTAACACACAGAGAATTAATATTATTTATAAATACTTGGCCAATATATCAGACTTAATACTACCTAGTTCTTACATTTTATGTTATTCCATATTTCTTATTTACACTCTGTAACATAGCAGTATGTTTTCTCAGTACAGCATGCCCATCATGTTCTCTCCACATCTGGCCAGTGTCTCCTCACTCCACCCTTATCCTTCCCATCATTCTTAGTTTGGTTACCCGATCTATACTTCCTGGCTGGCTACCAGTTAAGTAGCATTTTATTAAGCGAATTTAAGTGACAAATCTTTACAGTGTATATTACAAAGCATTATTCCACAGCATACATAGCTCTTGTAAATGCATACTATGTATATTAGTTACATTTCTGTTACTATAAGCACCATGACTAAAAATAGCTTTAGGAAAAAAAGGTTTATTTTAGTTTACCATTTCAAAGGGATATTCTATAATGACAGGAAAGGCATGTCCTGTTGGCAGGAATAGGAACCTTGATGATCACATTTTCATTTATACACAGGAAGCAGACAGAGGGAGATCAGGAAGTGGAGTGAGACTGTAATCCCTCAAAGCACACCACTGCTGACATATTTTTTCTAGCCAAGTTTCACCCCTTAAACATTACATAGGCTTTTACATAGTCTCTGCAAATACTACCACAACTAGGGAACAAGTAGTGAAATACTTAAACTTATGTGGGACATTTTTCATTCAAACTACCACACTATGTAATTTTAGATGAACACATTTCATTAAAAAATATTGAATACATTCAAGTGTACAATTTAAAGTGAGAAAGAAGTTTCCAGAGTGGAGAGAAAATGGAATAATTGTAGATCTCAAAATACTATGATAAAAACTAAAGATCAAAATTTTATGCACTACTAGTAGACACAAATCAAACTCAACTTAGTCTTTTAAAACCTAAATCCTGAATCTGGGGAGATGGTTAAGTGGTTAGGAGCACCTGTTGCTATTCTAGAAGACATGAGTCTTATTCTGAGCAACCATATTGGGTGACTCACAACCACCTGTAACTCTAGCTCCATGGGAATCAGAGGACCTTTGGTCTCAATGGATATAGTACCTTCACAAATCTGGAACACACAAACTCAGCAGGCACATATATAAACATACATTTCTAAAATTATCTTTAAAATATTTAAAAATATCCTAAATCCCTAATAGTAAAAAAATCAAACTAACTTGAAAGGAATGCTATTTGTCCCACCAAAGGAGCAACTTAAATTTGAAGTGACTCACATAGTATTTTTTTCCATTAACTACTAAAATAATTTTTTACACATTTATCTCTTCTGTCTATAAATTATTTTTTCCTGATTTTAAAACTAAGTAATGACACCAAAAATGCTGAGTGATATTTTCTACTTGGCTGTATGCTCTATTTCCATCTTTTTTGCCTTTCCTACAAAACACGCCAGTTTCCCAGTTTCTTCCATAATTTTGAAAATCTTAAATCCTTTCTCAATACCATGCCATGCTTGAATGTGATTTGATGCTGGACTGGATGTTTACATTTATGGAAAACCAGGATCTGAAGGTTTGGGTGACATGTATAATTTGATTCTTTGCCATATATAAATTTTTAAGATTGGTGTAAATTTTTATATAAAAGCTCATATCTAAATTTCAAGATGTTTATTGTGTAGTCCACATTAGCTTCTTTCCAACAAATGTTTCAAGTTTAGATAAATTCTATTGGTGTTCATGAGCCTTCAAATACTTTCATTTAAAATTATCCAAGCTTATTTGTATTATACGTTCATTTTTACTTATGGACTTGAGAAGGCTAAGCCTGTGTCATATCTTTTCAGTTTTAATACCATTTAGAGCACTCTGAATAATAAAACTGCTCAAATATATGTGTTTAAACAAACCATTCTTCAATTTCAAGTTCCATTCTACAATCTTTACAACTGAAACTATATGGTGTGATTCAGATTGCATGAAGAAAATATTTTCATGAAGTATAAAAAGCAACGCATTTACTCATTAGTTTGTAAACCTGCTTATAATTTTGACCTAAATCAGTAACTTGACATAAAAAGGCTACTGTTTTCTCTGTCACAGATTAAGAACCAAACCAAAATGGAAGTAATAGAATGAAGGACCAAACAGAAATTGGAGAGATTTTAAACAAAAATATTCTGCTGTTGTCCCATACTCACTAGTCCATGAAAAGATTCTTATCTTTATCTTTGTAACAAATAAACAAATCCAAAATTACTTCTGTCCTCAGTCAGAATCCTCAAGGGCTTTGAGATATGTGCGTCATATAACTTACACAATGTTATGAAGAAGAAACAGCAAAATGAAGTCTTTATTTGTCGTTTTCAGTTCCTGAATGGCAAGTTCTACATGTTTCTATCCCATACAAGAGTCATTTCTTGAAACAGACAAAATTCTCCCTTAGTTCTAGGGATTTTTTTTTCTGTTCTGCGAATCTCTGATCTTTCCTTTGCAAAGCTGGATGACAGCATGAGGCCTTGTTTTCTGATTCAAAACATTCAAAATAAGGGTTTTGAATTGCAGATCTGTAATACAATTGGAAAGTCTAAGTGAATCTTCAACTTTCTCACTTGAATTAACACAGGGTAAATTCATTATGGTGACTTGCACAAAGAATGCAAAAATAATAGAAAAGAGTATAATTGAAAGATGAGTCAGTTTAGCATGAGGGAGTTATAAAGAGTTCTGTGTTACCTTTTCACTGGATTCTGGAACTACCCTAAATATAAAGATCAACCCCATGTTACAACTATTATGCCTTTGGAAATATGAGTGAATTTTAGCTAGATGCTGGCAGAATTGCAGCTGTTAGTGCATCCTAGCCAACCTAGTAGAGACACCAGGAGAGCACAAAACTAGGAATCTGAACACTCTCTTTCCTCCAGCCTGACCATCTGTGTGTGGACTCGGAGCATCAAAGTTGTGCAGCTATGCTGATAATACCCTATTATGAAAAGGAATCATTTATCATCAGCCATAATTCATTTCCCTGCCTTCAGTAGCTATAGAACAATGGTGAAGCAGAGGTAGGGGGTTGGGTATAAGTCAGTATGGATGAGACTCATCACATACTTTGTTCACAAATATTATAAACCCAAGATATAACAATGATGCTTGTGCTTGCAGGGAGTCGTCTATAAAATCCACCTGCATTGATCTAATTATCACCTTGCAAGCCGTAAGCACATGTTCTCTTGCAAATGTTTTGTATCTATAAGGTGAAGAAGTGGTCTTAAAATATCAAGAGAGCAGTGATAATCTGCCTGATTTTCCAAAAGCAATTTTGTGGAAAAAGACATCATCCACTTTGGCTCAAAAATTTTATAGGAAACAAAGAAGGTATAATAAACATATGTAATTTGCAAATGGTCATACACTTATACATATATATCAGAGAGTATCTGTCCATGATGTATAGTTAAAACTAGTTACTCTTCAAACTAGACCACTAAGTACAAAACTCAACTCATGAGCACAGAGTAAATTTTCTATATATAGGGATTTTTGCAGTTTTTTTTTCTCTATAGTATCTGAACAGTTATATAATGATGGTCTTTCTTCCTTCCAACAGGTCTTATGTATCTCATTCTACATTTGAATTATTTGTGAAATGGAGGATGACCTTAAACTTCTGTTTCTTTTACCTTCATTTACAGAGTATTAAGAGTATTGTCATTGTGACTACCACACACACACACACACACACACACACACACACACACACACACACACACCTGGGCTATAGGGAGATATTTAACATGTGTACCAATGCAAGCAATTTTCTATGTATGATAAACTACAAATTAAGTTGTGCTGAACATGTAGCTTTGAGCTTACTTCATGAGATTATTTCATAGAAAAATCATGTTATCTGTCTTTATAATTTCTAGGACATTTCCAGCAGACATAATTTTACATTTTTGTTTTAGTTTTAATCTTTTGTAAATTTTAACTAGAAGAACTGAAAACAACCCCAGTAAATGCCAGACACAGGGACGTTTTTTTATTTCACAA
This sequence comes from Microtus oregoni, assembly GCF_018167655.1. Lineage (NCBI taxonomy): Eukaryota > Metazoa > Chordata > Mammalia > Rodentia > Cricetidae > Microtus > Microtus oregoni. Next base: position 1,849,213 of record NW_024544769.1, read on the forward strand.
TCAAGTTTATGGGTATGTTTGAACTTTTGAGCCTCTTTATTCCTGGAAAACTATGCATTTATTACCAAACAAATTCAAAGTAAATATGTGTTTTAATTAAATGATTTTTTATTCACTTTACATACCAACCACAATTCCCCCCTTCATTCTCTCCATCTCCTCCTCCCACTGCCCCCCTCCCCATTTTACCCCCATCCACTTTTCATGGGGAGTCAACAAGGCCTGGCATGTTCTGTTGAGGCAGGACCAAGTCCCTCCTCACCCCTCTCCCCAAGGCTGGGTAAGGCATCCCCCCATATGTAATGGCTTCAAAAAGCCAGCTCATGCACCAGGGAAAGATCCTTCTCCCACTGCCAGGGGTCCAACAAACAGACCAGACAACAAAATTACCGCCTACATGCAGAGGGCCTATTTTGGTCCCAGGCAGGCTCCCCGGCTGTATGTCTAGATTCCACAAGTTCCCACAAGTTCTGTTCTCTGTAGATCTCCCCATCATGATCTTGACCCCCTTGCTTATATAAACCTTCCTCTTTCTCTCTTCAACTGGACTCTCTTATCTCAAGCAGAGAAAATATGTTTTTAAAGGAATCTTCATAAGAAAAGAAAAGCAGAAATGATAGCAGTCATGTAAGGGGAGGAAAGCTGTTTAAAATATACACAAATTAGTGCTGCTCATTATAAAATATGTGAAATTAGATTATTTGTTCTTCTCCCAAAACTATATTTTCCTGATAAATATCATTTGATGTCATTTCATACATCACCTCAAACTGATGATATGGTACATTAAACTCTGTACATGAAATTAAATCAGATCCCTTGGCCAGAAAATGATAGATGCAATTAATACCTAACTTACTATGTTGCAGCTAATGTGCAATATCTTACTGCTTTTGTTGCCTGTACCTTATGGTTCAGCAAAAGAGAATTTATTCTTTCATTATCTCATTTAATTTGTGTTTCTTTTTTGCAGCGATGGTATCAATATGAAAAATTAAGTTTGCTGATTTCGGTCTGAAAAGACTTCTAATCACTGTGCTCAATATATTTTGAACTTTAGTACTATTCCAGATGAAAGAAAAAAAATGCCCTTTAGTAATATATTCCCATGTTTGATGCTTGTATTATAAACCCATTTGAAATATATTTTGAAAACTGAACTGTGAAAAAGACATAAAGTCAAAACAAGCAGACAAGATCAAAAGTTTACCATATTCATTGTTGTTTTTTTTTTTTTTGGTAGAAGAACATAGCACAAGCTCCATTTTTTAAATTTTAAGCATACATCAGTTACTGATAACTACAAGCCCAAAATTTATCATCTCGAGTTTGTTATCATCTAGAATGCCAAATATTCTATACCATATAATGGTGACACTATTGGACTCCCAGACCTTGGCAAACATCACAGTTTTCAGTTTGCTTACAATGTTTAACTATTTCAGATAACTTTAACAAATAAAATCACATAATACATGTTCTTCTGTAAATGGTTTTTATTATTTTCAATGATGTACTTAAAGTTAATCACCATTATAGTATCACAGTGCTACACAGTGAATTGATACATTTTCCTTACCCATTAATCTACTGATGGGCCTTTGGGCCAAAGACCCTATTTCTATATCTTAGCTACTGCATGTAGCAGTATACACAGGGGTATACACATCTTTTTAACATGTTTATTTCAACTTTTAAAAATAGGTACACAAAAAGTAAGATTACTAAATCATAGGGTAGTCTGTGTTTTTTTTTTTTTTCACTTTTTGAGGAAGCTCCATGCCCTTTACTATAGAAAATGAACTGTTTTGCATGCCACAGACTGCAAACAACACTTCTGGTATCTCCATCTCTTCACAAAAACTTGAATTTTTTGCATTTATTTAATTATCGACCTTCCCTGCACTAACCATGCTATCAGTATGAAGTGATATCACACTGTGATTTTAATTTACATAACATTAATAATTAGAAATGTTGAATAAACTTTGCTGTACCTGCAGGCAACTTTTATATATTCTGTGAAAATATGGCCGTTATTCAAACTTAATTCTTTTAATTGTAAAAGGATAATAAAGTTTATTTATTTATTTTATTACATTATGGAATTATATATTTCCTTTCAAGTACATTAATCTTTCCTTTTATATTTAGTTGCTATGATCTTCACAGAATATGTAATTATAAGAAAGGTATTTTCATGAATAAATCATTTTGGCATCATGTAGTATTCATTATAGTTTATCTGCTTTTATATTTTTCTATAATCTGCTATTTAAAACTTTTATATCTGATACAAATATATCTATACAACCCTCTCTTGGTTTACATTTATCTGCTATATTGTTTGATGAATTTCTGTTCTTATACGTGAAATGAGCCATTGAAGAAAGTGTTCATTTAGATATACTTTTAAAAATACATCCATGCACTTAATTTATGTGCACGTGCCCACAGAAGCCAGAGAAAAAGTGAAATCCCCTGAAACTGTAATTAGAAACAATGGTGAATCACTATGTGTTACTTGGAACCTTACTCAGCTCATTGGAAAAAGCAGTTGGTACTCTTAATGGTTGAGACTCTTTCCAGCCCCATTGATGTTTTATGATTGACTGAAGAATTCGGTTTACATAAAATCAAAGTAAGAGGTCATTAAAAAGTACTACCATTTTATTAAACAATTTCTTCTTTTCTTCAAGTTCCATTTTTCCTGTTCTTAGTTTCTTGTTTATAATATTTTTTCTTTAGTAATATGCTATGATTCCTCATTTTTTTTTCTTTTTTTTATTGAAAAAAGGAGAAAAAAAACCAAGTTTCCACCTCCTCCCAGCCTCCCATTTCCCTCCCCCTCCTCCCACCGTACGCCCCCTCCTCCCACCCTTCTCCCCCTCCCCCCACTCCTTTGCCCCTCCCTCTCCAGTCCAAAGAGCAGTCAGGGTTCTCTGCCCTGTGGTAAGACCTAGGACCTCCCCCCTCCGTCCATATCTAGGAAGGTGAACATCCAAACTGGCTAGGCTCCCACAAAGCCAGCACATTACATAGGATCAAAACCCCGTGCCATTGTCCTTTGCGTCTCATCAGCCCTCATTGTTCGCCATGTTCAGAGAGTCCAGTTTTATCCCATGCTTTTTCAGTCACAGTCCAGCAGGTCTTGGTGAGCTCCCAATAGATCAGCTCCACTGTCTCAGTGGGTGGGTGCATCCCTTGTGGTCCCGACTTCTTTGCTCATGTTCTCCCTCCTTCTGCTCCTCATTGGGACCTTGGGAGCTCAGTCCAGTGCTCCAGTGTGGGTCTCTGTCTCTATCTCCATCCATCACCAGATGAAGGTTCTATGATGATATGCAAGATATTCGTCAGTATTGATCTAGGATAGGGTCATTTCAGGTTCCCTATCCTCAACTGCCCAAGGAACTAACTGGGGACCTCGGCTTGGGCACCTGGGAGTCCCTCTAGGGTCAGGTCTCTTGCCAACCCTAAAGTGGCTCGCTTAACTAAGAATTGTGGTTCCGTGCTCCCCTATCCAACCTTCCTTTATCCCAATCCGCAGCAATACCACTCTTGGGAATATACCCAAGAGATGCCCTATCATATGACAAAAGCATTTGTTCAACTATGTTCATAGCAGTATTATTTGTAATAGCCAGAACCTGGAAACAACCTAGATGCCCTTCAATGGAAGAATGGATGAAGAAAGTATGGAATATCTACACATTAGAGTACTACGCTGCGGTAAAAAACAATGACTTCTCGAATTTTGCATGCAAATGGATGGAAATAGAAAACACTATCCTGAGTGAGGTATCCCAGACCCAAAAAGATGAACATGGGATGTACTCACTCATAATTGGTTTCTAGCAATAAATAAGGGTCACGGAGTCTACGATAGGTGAATCTAAAGAAGCTAAGTAAGAAGGGAAACCCAAGGAAAAACATATAGTTATCCTCTTGGCTATGGGAAGTAGACAAAATTGCCGGGGAGAAAATTGGGATCTTGGGGGTGGGGTGGGATGGGGGTAAGGGGAGATGGGGAGAGAAAAGTTAGAAGGGAAGGAGGTCGGGCCTTGGGAAAACAGGAGGATTCCTCATTTTTTAATGTTTTGTATATCTACTACAGGTCTTTTTTGAATGTCATGAAATATGAGTAAAATATTTTTTTGCTACAGTAAGCAATTTTAATGCAACAATTATATAACATTAAATATATTAAATCTCTGAACTTTTACTCTACACTGTTCACAAATTGTTATGTTTTGAAGTCAGAATTTAATCTTTATTCATTAAAAATATCTAATGTTTTATTTTTAATCTTTTGTATACCAGTATTTATAACATTGATGTATGATTTATTATTATAGCACCACACTATTCTTAATTAGGCTATTTACTTTTACCTAGAAATTATGTGTTTGCATTTATTTGAGTGTTATTGACTATTACTCTTTCTTTAAATTGAAGAGCACTCTATAATTTCTTATAATAAAAGTTCTGAAGATGATGAAATTCCTCAACTTTTGTATGTTTTTACCTTTTTTTTCTTTTTGTTATAAAGGACACCATGCTGGGTGTGATAACTCAGACTTTTGTGAACTGATACATGATAATTGCTTTGAATTCTAAACTAGAAAGAGATCCATAGTGAGGGCCAGGTCAGCTTGGGCAACAGACTGAGACCCTGTTTCATAAAACAGTAAATGATATTAGTGATAATAAAAATAGCAATATTAGAAGAAAGTTTTGCTGGAAAATGTATTTTGGGTCAGTAGGTCAGTGAGTGTGCTTGCTCTTTCCTCTCTCTCTCTCTCTCTCTCTCTCTCTCTCTCTCTCTCTCTCTCTCTCTCAGTATCTTTTGAATTCACGAAACTCACTTGGAAAGACATGTTTCTTGTTTTGGAATATGTTCAGAAACTTATTTTTAATCTCTATCTTTCTATTGACAATTTCATTTTAAGATTTTATATAGTTTTATTAACTTTGAATTTGATTTGGGTTTGTTTATCCTTTTTCATCTGGACAATGATATCATTCACTAGACTTAGAAAATTTTCTCACGTTATTTCTTTAAATAAGCATCCAGTTCCTTTGTTTTTCTCCTTTCTTTCCTTAACTTCCATTATTCAGTTTCCTCATGGTGCACTAACAAATCCTGTATGTCATGTCTATTTCCCGGCAGACCATTAGTGTTCAAATGATGTGCCTTTGATTTACTCTTCTGCTAAGTCAATTAGCTTACAGATGACTTTTAATGGTTTTTGTTCATTTAATTCACTGTGTCTTCGTCATCATCAGTGTATACTTTAGAATTACTCTGAAAATACAGAATGTCAGCATAAGTGTGTGTATATTTACATTTGTTCTGGGTTTAGACAATGACTTAATTCACTGTGGCAGGTGAGATGACTTGGCAATCAGGGAAATATTCGAACAGACTTTGGTCAAGATGTGACAAATTTTCTATGGCACTAGTTCTGATATTTCTGAGGTGCATTGGCACCATACTGCTCTAGAACAATGTTCTGTAATATGGCAACTTAAATGGTAGCTGTGACTCTGATGCAGTGTTACGCTTGGGGATGGAAAAGATGGCACCGTCAGTCCTAACATCCCTAAAACAGTAGTAGTATAGGCAATGTGTTTTACCTCTCTTCCTGTTATTACTCAAAGTGAATGGATGAATAACGAAAATTGAGAGTGCACTCAACAGAAAAGGTCACTGGAGATCATGTTTGGTTTTGCTGTTGAATATCTGCTATTAATAGTCATTACCTTTTGTGCTCCTAGCCATCTCATAACATGTAAGTTATGCTGTTTGAAGCAGAAATTTTTAAACTAAAGATATTGTTAATTTTTTTGACTCCACTGTATTTTTGCATATTGCTTAAAAAGACACTAACTCCTCCAATAGTTATTTTGGTTTGTGAATAGTTGTCTATCCTTATACTATAGGAGGTAAACAATGTTGATTGGTATCTCCTGTGTTCTCGATTTGGTCATTTCTTTAGCTTATTCATCACCTTTGTGACAACTATTTTAAGGTCTATGGTAAATTTATACGACTCATTTTTTTTTCCATCAGTTTCAGCAGATTTTTTTTTTTTTGCTTGATTGTTTGGATCATATTTCCCTGTTTCTCCTTTTAAGAGGGCATATTAAAAAATAGTCTGAGGTCATCTTGTTCAATCATTTTGAACAAGAACTGAACATTTTATTTTAGTAGAAATTATTGAAGGTCTCTGAAATCTTTTACAAGAGAAAATTATTTCTAGGAAACTTTGCTACATTTCGCAATTAGAAATTTTTCTTTTTTAGAGACTCGGGTTATATTGCTCTTTCTGCTATCTATGTAGCAATGCGAACTCTTCATTGCCATTCTCATGACTAGAAATAAAATTATAGTATAAGTCTCAAAAACAAAATAACATGTCATGACAACATGATAATCAACATATTTATGAAATTACACCCATTAATAAAAATTTCACACTTACAAAAGTAGTATATCATGAATTTAAATTTTTAATAAAATTTCTTCAATAATTATAACTAGATATAAAAGTTGTCATTTGTTGGTTAGGTATCTCTATAAATATTTCAGAATATTTAAAATATTAATAATAGAAAAGTTTTACATGTTCTCATAAGTTTTTTTAGTCAAATTAGTCTTCATACTACCTTTCCAATAAAATAAACAAATAAAAGCAACTGAGTAGAAGCTTGGCTATTCTAACGTCAAAAGAAGTTATCAGTTTTCTGAGTGATTTAATATCTTCATATAATCCTAAAAATACCTATTTGTGCATCTGAAAACCTGGTTGACATTTTAGGATTTCTAATGTTGAATATCATTGTTTATCTTGTTTCAGTAGCACTACTTAGCTTTCTTTAAGTCTCTGGTTTGATGGCCCTGATTTCAGAATCTCTATGTTGCTGTACTTGTGGAGAGATGAAAAAGCAATTGATGAGTAGACCAGTTTTCAAGTATTCCTCCTATTTAAGCTGCTGAATTGCCTATGTCTTCTGAAATAATCAGTATCTTCAATTTTGAGACATTCTGATATTTTGATAGTACAGGATACAAATTGATTATTGTTCTGAATTTTCTTCTGCAAGCTTTCAGATCAGACGTTTTTAAAATAATTACTTCCTAAGTCATGAACCATCCATCTGTCCGTAACAGATATTTTTCTGGAATCTGGGTATCTGTCATCTGCCTATGATTATAGATGTATCCTCTCAAAATACAAGCCGTTGCCATTTCAATGAACTTATTAATAGTCATAGTATATACAACCTACTCTATTTGATTAGATGATACTAACGCAGGGAGAGGGGCTTGGTCCTCCCCCAACTTATGTGCCCATGATTACCCATGGGATCCCGTAACCTTTCAGAGGAGCGGATTAGGGGTGGGAAACAGGGGAGGCAAGAGGTGGCAGGAGGAGATGTGGGAGGGAGAACTGTAGTTGGGATATAAAATAAAAGTTAAAAAATAAAAAAGTCATTAAAAAAGAAGATACAAATCATTTAGTTCTCTAATTTATGATATTTAAATAAAACTTAAGACCATAGCAACAAATGATTTTTAATATTATTGCCTTGTAGTTGTTGCTAAGGTCCCATTAAGGAATAACAAATCTTGTTAATTATAATGACAATTCAAATAAACAGTTTCACTTTGACAATATTTCCTCATCTCTAGCAATAAGTGCTAAAATATCTAATTAATGATCACATCTATTGTATTACAGATATTCAAAACAATTCATCTCTAGTTGATTTATCCAAACTATGAGATAGAATTTTAATTTTATTTTTAGAAGAAAATTGAGAAAAACATGCTCACATTATGGATTGGTATTAAAAATTTATATGAATTTCAATATTGCCAAATAAAGCACATTGCATTTATTCCTCAGAACAATGTAAAAAAAAGCCATTATGGATGATTTTTGAGTTATCCAAATGGCTAACAATTACCCTTTAGCTATTTTTAGTGAAAAGAGAAAACCGGATCCATTTTTATCAATTCCCTAGACCAAGAATTTGTAGATCAAGAGAAAGGTTGAAATGAAATGAAGATTTTAACTTTATCTTTAGCTATAATTCTAAAAATTAGTACTAAATGAGACTTGTTAAATAATTTTGTCTGAAAACTCAGCTGATGATAAAATGTAAATTTTATGGTTTTCTAAACAATGATGTTAATTTAAGAATGAATTTTTTTACCTTGTAGTTTGACTAGTAAATTAAATGAAAAGCATTACCTGGGTATTTTAATTTCCCTTAATATGCTTCCATCTAGAGCCCATGGTTCATCACTATGTAAAAGAAATGGGAAGCATTTAATAAACATGTTCTTTAATAATATTCTGTGCCCTTGATGCATTCTGAATGAGCAGCATTATTCAAAAAGAAAATTACTATATTCGTCTGAAAGCCATATGGACAATGATTTCATTGGAGTGCTATAAGAGTTAATTCCATGTGTGGAATCCCTTGTCTGTTTTGTTCCATTATTTGTTCAAAACTTCTATTATAAATGCTTTTGTGAAGGTGTTTTCTGGATGAGATTAATGTCTTCACCAGAATTTATTGGTACCAGGTTATTTTCCAAGATATTAGAATGTATCTTCCAACCTGATGTAAACTTAATACAGTAGATACTGAACTTCTCATAGAAAGGAGAAATACTAACATGACTGCCCTCACATTAGAAATGTAACCCTTCCCGGAGAATTTAGCACTTGGAATATTTCATTAAATTGTGATCTTGAAACAGCTATTTCTCAAGAATCATGTGAACCATTTTTTGTTATTTATTCTTCTCCCAAACAATACACCACAACTGCACTTTCACCTCCCTCCACCCTTCCAAGTCCCTCTCCCCCTCATTTCTTCTCCAAATCAATTTCTCATGTTTCCTTTCAGAAAAGAGCAATCTTTTCAAGAATAGCAGTTGAACACTGCATAACAAGATACAATAAGACTATACAAACCCTTATATCAATGCTGCGTGCAACCTAGAAAAGTATCCCAAGAGCAAGCAAAATCATCTGAGACACTTCAACTCCCACCGTCAGGAGTCTCCCACTGCAAACACTAACATATTTTCAGAGGACCTAGCACAGCCTCATGCAGGCTTTACGATTGTCCCTTAAGTCTCTGCGAACCCTTATGAGCCCTGCTTAGTTGAATCTGTGGACCATGATCTCCTGATATCCTCAAGCTCTCTGATGAGCCAGTTTCTCACATTCTCACAACTTAAAACTCTCTCTCTCTCTCTCTCTCTCTCTCTCTCTCTCTCTCTCTCTCTCTCTCTCTCTCTCTCTCTCTCTCTCTCTCTCTTCTTCCCTCCCACTATCCCCCCCTCTCTCTCTCTCCTTCTCTCTCTCTCCCCTTCCCCTTCCCTTCCCTCATCTTCCTCTCTATCCCAAACTAATATTCTATATAAACAGATGAGCACTCCATCCAATAAATGAAATAGTGTACAGAATAAGTGCTCTTAAAAGAAATAAATATGGCTATTGCTGCTTTGAGGACCTTCCATCAGCAACTCAGGGATTGAGGGGGATCCATGGAGTTCACAGATTAATCATTCAACTTGCTTTTACTGAGAGAGTAAAACTTAATTCTCTAGGGCCTGCAAGAAGGACCAAACTTAGGTCTCTGGGGCCAGTGAAAAAGGAACACACACACAAAATCACATCTCCAACATGTTAGAATCTCACCTAGGGTGCTGAATCTCTCCTAGGTTTAGAATCTCACCTAGTCTTCAGCAGGTCACAGAAAATAAAGAGGAGATGCAAAGCAGAAAAACTACTAGACAGACAAATGGGGACATGAATTTCCTGAGGGTCAAAGTTTAGTTCTTCATTTTTTATTTGTTCTTCATTATTATTCTGTTACTTGTTGTACTCTATTCTTTTTCTTTTCTGTTCTTTTACCCTGATGTTTCCCTTCTGTCTCTCTTGATGCCTTCCTTCCACGTCTTTCCTGGTGTTTTCCTTCTCTCATGACTTTATTTTTTTTTTCTTTTACAGCTTTTACATCCCCGCAAAAATCTTTCAAGAAATATAAAATTGCAATCTTGTTACAATATATTTTTAATGTAAATAATTATAATAAAAACAAGTAAAAATGTTTTCTATATCCCTTACATGATTAAATATTTTGTGTTTTATAAAATGAAATCAAATTGTTACAAGAACCAACAGGTATTCATGTCCAAGCAACTTATTATACATTAACAGAGTGTAAGAAAGCAAAGTATTTTTCTCAGTCAGTTGACTTTTTGCTGGAAAGTTGTTTTTTGCAGTTACAAACAAAGGATCAGTCACTTTATTATTCATCTCAAGTGGTAATCTTATAAAAAACCTTAAAAGAATCACAAATCTTAACTTTTCTATATGAAAACAATCAGTTAGCTCTACTTTAAATTCTCAGGATACATACTCATTCGTCAAGAGCTTTTTATTAAATCCTAACAGGAAGCTGAGAGCAGATGTGTGTACGAGGAATTAATCATCACTTTTGCTCACTGACCCATCTTAGCAAGAAAGAAACATCAGCCAGCACTAGCCAGGCTACCATGAGGGACCTCGAGTCCCTCATTCAGCTATTAAAATATGCCTTTCTCAATTTTAAGTTGTTTTCCAAGGTTTTCTACCTGAAAGCCATTAACAAAAACATCTTATCCTAAACTTAAGCCACCATTTAAAGCTTTGTCATAGCCATGAAGCACACCAAAATCTGTGAACACATCTTCCAACATTAAGAATAAAAGAACTTGAGCACTTTTCTCTCTGGTAGGCCAACCTCCTGAACTTGATGCTCATCTGCCATGGCCACTGGCATATTCCCATTGAATACCTGCAAGTGTCTAAGATTTATTCATCACAGTCTACCTCATATATGTCTACTACAAAGAAAATAAATGAAGACAAATGTTGGTAAGAATGTGATAAAAAGAGTTATTCATTTTGATGTATAAAATGGTACAGCCACCGTGAAAATCCAAATTAAGATATCTTATATAATTAAAAATAGAAACACCGTGTCTTCTTCTTATTTCCTGTTTGTATCTTCTTGTTTTTTTCTTGTCTTATTGCTTTAGCTAAGATTTCAAGAATTAAAGTGATCCAGCGTACATAGAATTTTCTTATTCCATATCTTAGAGAAAACGGTCTCAGTTTTCCTGAATTAAGTATAAGTTTTAAAGTTTTATAGATTTGTCTTATACAGCCTCTTTTATGCTGTGATATATTTTGTTTTCTCCTAGTTTCTCTAAGTGTTTTGTGAAGAAAACTTTCATCAAGGCTTTATCTTTATCTACTGAGATAAACATGTGTTTTATATTCCCAACTCTATGTGTTATATTACAGATATTGATTTGTGTATATTAAAAATAACTTTTCAGCTCTGGAATAAAACCAACGTGGTCATTATGTATCATATTAATGTGTTCTTCAATTAAGTCTGTCAAAATTACATTAAAGTTTTCCATTTATGCTTATCAGAGTTATTAGTGTAGTAATATGGACGGCGGCGGGGCTGCGTCCCCAACACCCCAGCCGCCTGTCCAGCTAGCTTATGAACCGAAATAACAACACACAAACTGTATTCATTTAATCACTGCTTGGCCCATTCTCTTCTAGGCTAATTCTCACATATTAATATAGCCCATTTCTAATCATCTGTGTGTAGCACCCCAAGGTGCGCTTACCGGGGAGATTCTAGCATAGTACATCCTGGGTCGGAGCTTCATCCCGGGAGCTGGGCATGGCGTCTCTCTCAGGCATCTGCTCCAGAGAGGAGCGCTGTGGAGACTGAGTTCACTTCCTCTTCCTCCCAGCGTCCTGTTCTGCCTACTCCTCCCACCTATCTTTCAACCAATAAAATGGGCCAAGGCAGTTCCTTTATTAGCCAATGACCTTCCTCCATCATATTAGTTTACAGTTTTCTTCACTTATTGTATCCTGTGGTAATTGGAATGAAATTGGTCTCCATAAGGTCATAGGGAGAGGCACTTTTAGGAGGTGTGGCTTCGTTTGAGTAGATATGGCCTTATTGGAGGAAGTGCATCATTGTGAGGGTGGGTTTTGAGTTCTCCTATACTCAAGCTACACTCAGTATAGAAACAGTTCACTTCATGTTGCCTACAGATCAAGATGTAGAATTCTCAGCTCTTTTCCCAGCACCAGGCATGCCTGCATGCCACCATGTTTCCTACCTTGATGATAATGGATTAAACCTCTGAAACTGTAAGCCACCCAAATTAAATGTTTTCCTTTATAAGAGTTGCTGTGGTCGTGGTGTATATTCACAGCAATTGAAACCCTAAGACATGTCCTTATATATTTTTATTGTGAGGTATTGCTAAATTCACAGAACTAGTTTAATAGCAGTTTATGATAAACTTTAAAAAGCATTGGTATTAGGTTTTCTTTAAATCTTTGGTAGAATTCAGTAGTGAAAGCATCTTAGCATTTCCTTGATGAGAGACTTTATTATCACTCAATTCTTATTAATTACTATGAATCTATTTGATTTATCTATATCTTCTTAAATTTTGTTTCATAGTTCTTATGTCTAGGGATTTATCAATATCATCCAGATTTTTCTTTTAGCAATATAATTTAAAATGAAACATGCCATAATGATTATCTGGTTTGTATTTGACTCCCTAGAAACCTAATTGTTTAATTTCTAATTCCACTGATTTTAATATTCTATCATCTTATTTTGGTTATTTTTGATAGGATTTTGTCAGTATAGTTTATTTTTGTAAAAAGCAGCTGTAATATATTCCATATATTGCTTCTTTTCATCTTTATTTTATTAATTTTCCATAACATTTATATAATTTGTTTCTTTCCCTTGTTTTGGGTAATTCTTATTTTCTAAGTTTTTGCAATTTGTCATTAGGTTATTTATTAGGTATCTTTATGAGTTTTTTAACTGATTATTTTTTATTTTTGAAAATGTCATATAGATGTGTATTGCAATCTGTTTACAATTATCTGTTATTCTTTCTCCCACCCCTATAATTCAACCATCCTCCAAACAGGACTCTTTTTCACATTAATAACTTTTTGTTTTGTGACCCTCTGAGTTTATCCAGAAGACTCCATTTGGCCATTGGCCTATTACTGTCCATTTCAAAACACTGGCCTCACCATTTATTACATAACTGAGGACAGACACATTAATTGCTAATAAATCAACCTAGAATGGTAATATGCTCTATGAATGACTGATTGTACATATTGTGTTGAATAGTTTTATGACACCTTAACACAACATAAAGCCAACTTAGAAGAGGGACTCTCAATTAATAAAATGTCTCTGTGATGATTTGAAAGAAAATGACACTCAAAGAGAGCAGCACTATTAGTAGGCATTGCCTTTGTGGAGGAAATGTATCACTGTGAGGGTGGACTTTGAGGCCAACTATGCTCAAGCTACACCCAGTGTTAAAATTCACTTTCTGTAGCTTGTAGGTGAAAGATGCAGAATTCTCATCTCCTTTATCATCTTTCTTTGCCTGTATGCTGCCATGTATCACCATGATGATAATGAACTGAACCTTTGCAGTGTAAGCCACCCAAACTAAACGTTTTCCTTTATAAAAGTTGCTATGGTCATGGTAACTTTTCATAGCAATAGAAACTCTAACTAAGACTGTCTCCATAAGATCCTCTGTTAGGCAACAGTAGTAATTCAAGAGCCCATTTTTCACTGGTAGAGAAGAGTAGGATGCATAAGAGTTGGTACTGAAACTTAATGTTGATTTGATAAATTATATGACTGAGGACACCTTAACAGTCACCACCCTAAATCTTATCTCTATATAGAGCTTTTGATTACTCTACTGACAGGAGAAGACAGACCGCTCTAGTACTCTACTATTACATTCCAGATAGCATCACTTATGGTTGATTGCAGTGGATTGGGGTCACGAATCCAATTCAGGAGTAGACATCCAATAGTTGCTCAGGCTTCAGTTCTGAGCCTGTGGTCTTGGTGGGCAGTGAACTTAGGATGAAATATAGCTTGACAGTTTTTTTTTAGATACAGGTATGGCATAAAAGCCTAGATAAGTGAATACTGTAGTATTTGATCACAAGATATTAAGAATTGGAGAGGAAGCCAAACCTATATTGCAGTGGTTCTCAACCTTCCTAATGCTGAAACCCTTTAATACGATTTTTCATGTTATGGTAACCCCAATCATAAAATTCTTTTTGTTACTGTTCCATGACTGTAATTTTGATACTGTTATGAATCATAAGGTAAATATCTGATATACTGGAGATCTAATATGCTACCCCAAAAGGGAATGGGACATACAGGTTGAGAATCAATGTTATATAAGCTATAGGAAGAGGCATATTGAGCGAGGTTTTACCTGTCATTTTGATCATTATTTTTTCTTTTGCCAAGATACCAACAGATTATTTGGGACACATCTAGGCTTAGATTGTTTTCTACTTCAAAAATAGTGATAACACAGAAACAGCAGAACCTTGGTAAATCAAGATATAATCATCTTCCAATTACATGTAAATAAATATATAGAGAGATGGCCTTACACAAAGTTTTAGTATTTCTTTTTTTGCTTTCTGAATCTGTACTGTAATAATTTTAATATGAACTAATTGTAATCTCATCTTTGTTAATTTATATTTTTATTTATATTTTTTATTGATTTTTGATTTCAAAAAAGGGTTTATCATAAATGTGATTTATATATTCTTTTTTAAATAGGGCTCATTAAAACTGGGTACAATGAATCTCAGGCTGACATCAAATTCACTATGTAGCTGAGGATGGGAACTCTGATACACTGATATTGGACCACCTAGCTTATACAATTATGAAAAATATTTTTTTTTTGTTTTTGTAAGTCATTCAGTATGTAGTAAAGGCTTCCTTTGCAGCCTTTCCCATGAATAAACACACATGTAAGGCAAGTCAATAATGTAAAGTATCGGCTCCTGTTTGGTCCTTTATTTCCAAGAAACCTTACTAAACACTTAATAACCATTCTTTTAAGTCTTTCTCTATAGTTATATAGGCAATTAAAAATCAAACAAGATCATACAAATTCAAACACACACAAATATACAACACACCGTTTTTTCATTCATGACACAATAGACATAATTCTGTGTCTGTTTATATTTATCCTACACTGACAACCTTTATAAAAATACGATTTATCACCCAGGTGGTGGTGACACAAACCTTTAATCCCATTACTCAGGAGGCCGAGGCAGGTGGATCTCTGTGAATTCTTGGCGAGGCTGAAATACAAGTGCTAGTTCCAGGGTAGGCTCCAAAAACTCCAGAGAAACCTTGTCTCTAAAAACTAAAAAAAAAAAAAAGAATATGATTTATGATCACATTCTTACTGCTTTCTTTATTTGGGCACATGCTGGATATTTTCAGGTATTTGTATATAATAGAGATATTTGAGTACACTCTACTTTATAGACATATGCCTACAAATACTGGTATCTTGACGCTATAGTAAAATGTACCACAGTTCAAATTGTCTATAACAAGTTACAATAATATTAGCAGATTAAATCATTTCATATTTCTCAATTCAGAAGTCTATGATTAAAAAGCTCAACCTGATGGCGTTTGGTTATGTGTAGAAAATGCATTGTTACTGAAGTCAAAATGCGGATGCCAGTGTTCCCTTCTAGAGACTTGACTACATGCTTTCACTTCCACATTTGTTTGCAATGTTCAGAGACTACAATTTCTTGAGATTATCAGACTGAAATTCATGTTTCATTTTTACAGTAGGGGTCTTCCATTTTCAAGAGGTCATTCATATCCTTGTTACATAGATCTTACCAGTCTGAAAACCAGAGTATTGATTCCTTCTCATGCTGTGAAATTCTGACTTCCTTTGTCTGTGACCCAGATTCAAAAGGCTTATGTGGTTAGGGCAGACCCACCAAGAATTTTTCTCTTTGATTGATTCAAATTAATTCAATAGTAAATTGAATCACAACTGGAAAATCCCTTTGCTATATATAATACAATCTTCGGAGCAATATTTCATATCCTCATGTTCAGTCAATCAATATAAGGGCAAGGTAAGTGAAGTTGATTGATGGTCATTTTAGAATTTCTTCTACTACACAATGATTTTCAAAAATGTAGTTGTTGATTTTCTGTTTTGGATACTAATACCTGTAATTCTATTTTTGCTATTCTTTCAGAAACAGTGATTGCGAGTTTGAGTTTGTGTGTAACTTTCTTCCCTAAAATTCTGTGAAATGGCATTTTATATGAAAAAAATGCAACTCATATTTCTAAAGGTTTACAAATGCTTCAGAAAACTCAGATAAACAGTACATTCAAATCTCTGTTCTAACACTTACTTTCTTTGAGAAAACAAAAAAACATTATATATTCTCATTTACAAAATAGAGGTACATATTGAGAGAATTGTTTAGAATCCAAATGAAGTGATAACAGGGAGACCCTACAAATATTGAAGGTATTGAGTAGCTACTCAATGAAGTGAGTTGTTTATTCAGTTTTCTCAATGCTCTTGTATGGTCAAGAGAAGAAGATATACTTACATACTGGAAGGAGATAAATACTTCTAGGACAATGAATTATTAAACATGTTAGAAGTGCCTAAAATACTTTGAAAAATATTGAAAAAATATTATTTCAATACCAGAAAGTTGATGTGTTACTATTATATTCTATGTTGTTTCTTTTTAGTTTTAACTGATATGTGTTTTTGTTTTCTATTTCAAAACCTAAATTTCAAATATTTTTATACTCTATGTTTTCCTTACATCATTTCAATAAATTAATAGCTTGCTTCATTTTGGTTATGTTTTGAGTGGCTTATAATGTGACTTACAAGTGTTTTAATATTTTACTGCTGCTGCTACATAACTTATAATATTTTTGTATTAAACCACAAATAACCAGTAATGTATGAAACTTACTTTCCAATGATCATCAGTATTAATTGTTATAGTTCTTTTTGCAATTCAACTATATAGATATATATTAGAACATAATTTTAAATTGTTATTTATCAAAAAACTGGAATAATTGAGTATTTTTCAAAAAGAGTATAAATTGTTTTACCTCATTTCCTCCCTAAGACTTTGATCATACTCTTCTCATCATCCCATAGTTGTTCTTAAAGAATATCAACACTCTTAGTCATATATATTTACATTATTACTATTTTCCCTAATCTATTACTTTTTTCTCCACAGTTTTATAGAGGTCATGTATGACATAATTTTTACTAAATGAATGTATATCAAGGAATATCAAGTGATTTAAAACGAATACTTAAAAGTCCTAAAGATAACTTCAAATTGGAATAATGGGCCAAGTGACAAGCATTGAGAAGTACATCTGTTTGCGGAGAGCAGAGCAACCTGAAGATCAATTTTTATGTAAATATTATAATGACAATGTACTCCAGTCATATTTGATGTTTTCTAAAACACACCAATACAGAAAGGAGAGTAGAAAAATGCAAACACTGGAAGATAAGGAGGTGTACCTCATCAAAATATCTTCTTGACTTAAAAAGGCTATTGACACTGCATGAATTCTATACAGTTGAGGTTAAGTCTGTATAAGACATCCACAAGATTGGGGCACTCACTACTTCACCATGGATGAGCAAAGAGGGAGTCTCAACTTTCCTTGAGATACTACTGGCAGTTACTGGTCCCTTTGAGACAAGACATTTCTTCCATGGTGTAGCCATTATAAAGTTGCCCATGCTCCAGTAAATAATCTCCTGTCCTCATGCAAAGAACTCTAATTTAACTCCATAGGACACACACAAAAATATCAGGAAAAGACAAGGGGAAGTTATTAAGAAAAAAATTTCAATAGAAAAAGAAGAGAATATAATAGAGGATAGTAAGGGTGAAAGAATAAAAAATCTCACTATGTATGCATAAAACTGTTAAAAACACATTTTAAAAGGTGAGCAAAATAATTCACTTGAAAGAAAATAGGAATATAACTGAAATGAATTGTAAAAATGCCACTTTTTATTATTAAGACAAAATAAGAGTTTAACTCTCAAAAGCATAGCATTTTAATACATTTATTTCAATTTCATATGTGGATTTAATTTTCATTAGGAAGGATAATTGGTAAGTGTTGCATTCCTTATTCATTTTCTCTTTTTTTGCTTTTTTCTTTATATTGACTATACTTTGAACTTATGAGGTATATTTTGTATTCTATAACTGTAATTATTCTAATAAGCAATAAGAATTATCTTCAAGAATAAGAAAAGTCAAAAGTATAAACACATGACCTATCTGAAAATAATGCATGGTTTAAATATAATTTCACCCAAAATTCTAATGAGATTGAGTTTTAGTTATTAACATTCTCTAAAACCCTATTTGGAAAAATAATTCAGAAAGAAAGGTAAACTATTTTCTCTGTAAATGACAAGATACAATGACTGTAGATACTACAGTGCTATGGTTTCAGTAATATGCCATAACAAACTCAAGAGAAATTTCCTTAAAACTTTTTAAGTAAAATAGGTAGAATTGTAAAACCTTTTAAATATGGAAAGCTGCTCTACAAATAAGGCTGGGAATTGAGTTTTCCGTGAAACTTTATCATTGCCCTTTCACAATACAGAAAAACAGAAGTCAACTATCAAAAGAAACATGATTATGGGATAATTATATCTTTCCTTTGTAAGGACAGAGCTGAGCTATCAACTGTATATTTGTAGGCACTTTATTAAAAAATTATTGATACACACTAAAATTCACCATTCCATTATACAAAATTCAGTGAATTTTAACATAGCAGAGGGAAAGAATCATCATCCTACTTACACAAGATTTTATCCCTCGAAAAACAATGCTCCTATTTATCATTAATATAGACCTCTGTGTAATTTCTTTGGGACTTACCAGCTGTGGCAACTGGACAGGACAAAAACCCTATCAAGCAGCCCCTCATGTTACACTATCTGATCCTCTTAACCCCTACTGTATCTCTTGTGACTCTGAGAAAAAGTTAATTTATTGTTTCACTGAGACTATGCTGAACATTCTATCAAACTGCATAATTTATGTGTGTAGTCTTTTAAATCTGTCTTTTTCCCTTAGTATAAGTTTCCTATGATTCTCTAAATTATTGAAGGACTATCAAAATATTTCAAAAAGTATATTTAAAAAAATAAGTCACTGATACACCATCATCAAGCAATAGTGGGTATCACTACTTATAATATTTTGATAAAATATTTTATTGTATAATGAATCATCTTATTCTTCTCATTAGTTTATCAATAATTCTCATTCGTTTGTAGTTGTTAATGTTCCTATGGATATTTGTATTTGAGAACTTTTGTGAAGATGCCTTCTTTTTTATCCTCCTAAAAATATATGCAACACTAGAGCTGCTTGGTCATTTGGTAAATCTGCTTAACTTTTTAAAAAGTACCAACATTGTACACTTAAAATTTCTACTTAGCAGCAGATTTCCATTCCAATTTTTCACATTTTCACCAAGATCTGTTGTTTCTATCTTTTTAATTGGAAGCATTCTACTTAGCATGAAGTGGCAGGCCACTATTTTTTATTCATTTTCCTTAATCTGACTGAGTTTGAAAATTTTACATGTTTAATGGTGATATATACTCAGAGAAATGTATAATCACATTTTGGTTCATTTTTAAAATTTTTTCTCTTTTCTTTTGAAGTTTTAAAAATTCTTTATAGCATGATGTCAGATATACAATTTTCCAGCCCTTTTCTGTCAGTTGTCATTTTATTTTCCTAATAGTGTTTTAGTAGGCCTACATTTTAAAATTTTTATTTTCAACAATTTATGATTTCCTCTGTATCATTGGTGTAAGCCATTATATATTAGAAACTATTGTCAAGCTGGACAGTGGTAACACATGCCTTTAACCCCAGCAGTACAGAGGTAGAGGTAGGGAACTCTGTGAGTTCAAGAAAACCCTGTTCTACAAGAGGACAGGCTCCAATGCTACACAGAGAAATCTTGTCTTGAAAAGTCAAAAAAAAAAAGAAGAAAGGAAGGAAGGAAGGAAGGAAGGAAGGAAGGAAGGAAGGAAGGAAGGAAGGAAGGAAGGAAGGAAGGAAGGAAAAGGAAAAGAAAATAGTAAAACAAAGAAACTATTGCCAAGTTAAGAAACAAAATCTTGTGTCTATATTGTATTTCAGTAGTTGAACCCTTTAAATTAAGCAATACATTTAGGCAGTTTATTCATATTGACAAATTTTGTATATAATTTAAATATTTTCCATTAAAAATACTTTACTTTTCTCAATGAATTATTTAGCCATTCTGTGAAAAACAGTTCAACATACATACAGGTAAGACTTGCTTTCTGTAGTCTCAGTTCTATTCAGATGATCTGCTTCCTAAGAAATACCTCAATTATTACATTAAAGGTCTTATTTTCTTAATTGAATTTAGGATTTTCTGTTAGCAATTGAAGAAATGAAATTGAGCTTTGTGTTTTGATTTTGTCTCCTTTTGCCTTGATAGACTTGAATATTACTAAAATATATGATTATATTGTCCATAAAAGATAACTAGATGCTATTGCTATATTTAAAATATGAAATAATTTCTTCCTTCTCTAAATGAAGTGGCCACAGATTATTGTAGGACTCAGTTGACTTTATTATACCCTCCAACAAAATTTTGACTAAAAAAAATGAGAACTAGTGTCTTTTTGGTCAGGGAGTGCCCTCTGGTTTTTATACGTAAGTGTGCCATTTGCTAAAGATGTTTTATATGTATCTTTTATCAGGTTAAGAGATCCTCTGTTTTTAGTTTATTACTTTCATTTTCAATCCTTTCCTGTAGGGGACCACAGAAGTGGATCTGCTTCACCTTGACTGAAGGTCAGAGAATTTAAGCTTACTCTTGCTCTTTCAAGATTATTGACAGGAGGTCTGACTTAAGGTGTGGCTACAAACAAGACTTTTTGGCTTAGGGTATGGTTACTTGGTGTTTTGGGTTTTGAGATGGAACACAGAGGTGGATCCATTCCACTCTGACCAAAGGTCAGAGAAGTCAACCCTATCCCTGCTCTTTCAAGGATATGGCAGAAGGTTTGACCCAGAGAGTGGCTGCCTATAGGATGCTTAGTCTAAATTGCAATTGCTGCATGCCCTGCTTAAACAACACAGTGATTAACTAAGGATATACTTGCTTGATGCTTCAGGTATTGAAGCATGTAATTGCTCTGTTTGTTCTTTGTATCATGTCAAAGCAGTCTTTTGCCTTCTTTTGCCCCCTTTGGATGGGGGTATATAAGCCAATGGAAAATAAATGCAGGCAACTTCAGTATTCACCAAATTGCCCTCCTAGTTCTATCCTATGTCTCTGCTCCTTTTCTTTTTATCTCTGTTTCTTTTAATATTTTTTCTTTTATTGATTTTTATTGAGCTCTACATTTTTCTCTGCTCCCTGCCTGCTTCTCCCCTCCTGTTCAACCCTCTCCCAACGTCCCCATGCTCCAAATTTACTCAGGAGATATTGTCTTTTTCTACTTCATATGTAGATTAAATCCATTTATGTCTCTCTTAGGGTCCTCATTGTTGTCTAGGTTCTTTGGGATAGTGATTTGTGGGCTGGTTTTCTTTGCTTTATGTTTAAAAACCACTTATGAGTGAGTACATGTGATAATTGTCAGTCTAGGTCTAGATTACCTCACTCAAAATAATGTTTTCTAGCTCCATTTGCCTGCAAAATTCAAGATGCTGTTATTTTTTTCTGCTGTGTAGTACCCCGTGTGTAAATGTACCACATTTTCCATATCCATTCTTCAGTCAAGGGGCATTTAGGTTGTTTCCAGGTTCTGACTATGATGAACAGTGCTACTATGAACATAATTGAGCACATTTCCTTGTGTCACGGTTGAGCATCCTTTGGGTATTTGATATATACCCAAAACTGGCATTACTGGGTCTTGAGGAAGGTTGTTGCCTAATTTTCTGAGAAATCACCACACTGATATCCAAAGAACACTCTTGCATTGTTCGTGGGAATAAAATCTGGTACAGCCTCCGAATATTTCTAATACACACACTCCTACCCTTTAGCATGTTAACCCTGTGGAGGCTGGACCCCGACACTTTCTGTTTTGAAGATATTCAATTAGGTAAATATGGGGTATCATATGTATGTTGGTATGATTGTTGTGGTGTAATTTTTATCTTTGTCTTGTAATATAGACATTTACAGATACACATGATTTTTGACATGTCACTGTGTTTTTATTCACTGTATTTCTTATTTTCACTCCCATTTACAGAATTTTAAAGTCTATATTTTGATTATTTTCTATGACTCAATTATTTATGGGGTATAGTTTTGAAACTTCTCCAATGTTTTTGAAATGTGATCTTGCTACAAGGATATCATTCTGTTTCCTCTGTGCTGGAATTACAGGTATGTATCACCGTGGAGGGCCCTTGCATTCCTAAACACTTAAAAAATTCAGTTTCTTACTATTATTAATAACTTGCTTAAATCTATTTTTGTCAAATACATTTTGTATCATTTCAATACTTACATTTTTTGAGTATTGATTAATACACATTTCTAGAAAGACTATGTACATACATTTGAGAATAAAAATGTGTTTTACTGTTGTACCTGTAACATTTTCAGTTACCTAAAAGACAAACTTGATTTATAATGCTAAAATTAGCCATTTGTTTGTAAAACTTTGACCACTATTGTATATTTTATATTTATTTATGAAAAAGGAGTATTAACATCTGAAACAACTTTCGTGGAATAATATTTTAATTGTTTCAATCTACTCAGTTTTTGAAACTGTTTTATTCTATTCTAGTCTTAAATTAGCAGGTTTGTAAGTGTTGCCTTTGTATATCAAACTTTTTCCTTTATGAGACTCCTTGCATTGTATATTTTGATACATTTCATATAATTTGTATTTTCAACTCTGAATGTTATTTGTTTGAATTGGATAATAATTTATTATTTCTCTTCATCATTTACTTTTCACTATATTATGTAATTTATTCATATTATTTATAGTTACTTATGTGCTAGGATTTTATATACTACTTTGTGAATTGTTCTCTATGTTTTCTGTCATTTTTATTCCTTTAATTCTATAATAGTATTTATTTTTTCTTGAATTAATATTTTATCCCTCTGTAATTATAATAGTTTTGTAATTCATTTTTTATTACTTTTACAATCTTTTCTTAGAATTAGTGTGCAAGCAAATTACATATAGAATCATGATTCATGTTATCTTAGTTATCTTAATGCCACTTTGATGCCACATGTATACAAAGGCTATAGTATTTCCTCCTTCTAATTTCTATGATTTTAAAAAAATTGCATCTATTTAAATGATACTCTGATCTGTATAGTTTTAATTTTTGCTTCTGCAGTTATCTTACATACCAAATGGGAGAAAACTAGTAATGAAACAGCTTTACCTCACTTTATATTCTGATGTGTTTATAATGATTTACATTCACTATTTGTCCATGTGAACGTCAGTTATTATTTTTATCCAGTATCCTTTTATTTATGATCAAAAGACTCCCTGTACTTCTTGCACAGCTGGTGACAGTTTTGCTATTCTTTTTGTTTTTCTGGAATAAAATTATTATTTTGTTTTTCTGTTATCTTAATTTGTTCTTCATTTTTGATGGACACTTTCTTTGAACATAGCATTCTTGTTTGACCATTTTTTGTTTACTATTTTAAATATGTCATACTGTATCAGATTTTATGATCATTGAATATATTGTATGTGCAATTTTTGTTTCTGATTTTGTATATCTTTGTTGTCTTTCCTTTCAGCATTGTGATTATAATGAATCCAGATAGAGATAAATTTCATTTAAAATTTTCAGAATTGACTGTGCTTTATGGATATATAGGTTAAGGATACCCATCAAATTTAATGAGGAACAATTATTATTTTTATTATTTCTTTTTGTTATTTCATCATCTTTCTCTTTTCTCCGTAGACTCTTAAATTTTTAGACCTTTTTTATAGATCTAAGAGATATTGTTCTACAGATTTCTGTTTCTTTATTCTTCAGGATTGACTGTTTTGTATTCCTCTAAATAGGTAATATCAATTGTTTTGTGTTCGAGTTCGTTCATACTTTTTCTTATTTGTCAAATCACTTATTGGTTATCGAATATAAATTTTACATTTCAGAGATTATAATTTTTACCTTCAAATTTTTCATTGGTTCACTTTATTTATTTCTGGATATTTCATTTTATTATGACATCGTTCTCTTTGTCTCTGTAGTTCTCTCTCTCTTTCCCTGTGTGCACATTTATGTGCATGTGTCTCTGTGTGTGTTTCTATGTGGGGGCATTGCTTTCCATGTTGCAATTGTAAATTCAGAGGACAATTATGGGGAGGAAGTTATATCCTTCCTCCATGGGTACTATGAATCAAACTCAGGTCATCATAGTTTCCAGTGAGCACTTTACACACTGAGCCATCATTCACTTTAATACTCCCTCTCCCTTTACTATTATCCTCTTGATACCAAGACAGGATCTTTGCCACACATATAGGAGAAATGTGACTAAACCAAGTAGTTAGAACAAGAAAGGCTTTACTTGTGAGTCAAGGTCAAGCAGTAGGAAGATCACTTTATTTATCTTCTGATTTCTTCCTATTTATTTATTTATTTAAGATTTCTGCCTCCTCCCCGACACCGCCTTCCATTTCCCTCCCCCTCCCCCAATCAAGTCCCTCTCCCTCATCGGCCCAAAGAGCAGTCAGGGTTCCCTGCCTTGTGGGAAATCCAAGGACCACCCATCTCCATCCAGGTCTAGTAAGGTGAGCATCCAAACTGCCTAGGCTCCCACAAAGCCAGTACATGCAGTAGGATCAAAAACCCATTGCCATTGTTCTGGAGTTCTCAGTAGTCCTCATTGTCTGCTATGTTCAGCAAGTCTGGTTTTATCCCATGCTTTTTCAGACCCAGGCCAGCAGGCCTTGGTGAGTTCCCGATTGAACATCCCCATTGTCTCAGTGTGTGGGTGCACCCCTCGCGGTCCTGAGTTGCTTGCTCATGCTCTCTCTCCTTCTGCTCCTGATTTGGACCTTGAAATTTCAGTCTGGTGTTCCAATGTGGGTTTCTGTCTCTGTCCCCTTTCATTGCCTGATGAAGGTTAATATTCAGGAGGATGCCTTTATGTTTTTCTTTGGGTTCACCTTCTTATTTAGCTTCTCTAGGATCACGAATTTTAGGCTCAATGTTCTTTATTTATGGCTTGAAACTAAATATGAGTGAGTACATCCCATGTTCCTCTTTTTGGGTCTGGCTTACCTCACTCAGGATAGTGTTTTCTATTTCCATCCATTTGCATGCAAAATTCAAGAAGTCATTGTTTTTTACTGCTGAGTAGTACTCTAATATGTATATATTCCATACTTTCTTCATCTATTCTTCCATTGAAGGGCATCTAGGTTATTTTCAGGTTCTGGCTGTTACAAACAATGCTGCTATGGATGTCCACTCTCTCCATACCTCTTCAATATAGTGCTTGAAGTTCTAGCAATAGCAATAAGACAACATAAGGGGATCAAGGGGATTCGTATTGGAAAGGAAGAAGTTAAGCTTTCGTTATTTGCAGATGATATGATAGTATACATAAGCGACCCCAAAAACTCCACCAAATAACTCCTCCAGTTGATAAACACCTTTAGTAATGTGGCAGGATACAAGATCAACTCCAAAAAAATCAGTTGCCTTCCTGTACACTAAGGATAAGGAAACAGAGAGGGAAATCACAGAAGCATCACCTTTCACGACAGCCACAAATAGCATAAAATATCTTAGGGTAACTCTGACCAAGGAAGTGAAAGATCTATTTGACAAGAACTTTAAGTCTTTGAAGAAAGAAATTGAAGAGGACACCAGAAAATGGAAGGATCTCCCTTGCTCTTGGATTGGGAGGATCAACATAGTAAAAATGGCAATTCTATCCGAAGATCACCAGCTGCTATCCTTACCAAGAAAAGTGTACATTTTTGTTGATTACTGCAGTAGGCTAAAATCTGTAGTATTATACAGATTATGTACAGTTTCAGAAGATACTTTCTTCCTGGTGCAATAATTGAAGTTCTGAAATGAAAGACTTGTACCACCAGCCCCAGCATTAAGGTTTTTTATTTTTGTTTTGCTGTTTGCTTGTTTTGGTCTCTTTGTGTTTTTTAGAGACTAACTATCTGTCAGATTCTATAGCTGGAAAAGACTTTATAGCTCCATAGATCTCCATTAGATTAATGTTGTCTTTACCTGTATCTGTATTTACTACAGAGGAAAGGAAAGTCTGTTTTATTCAGAGTCTTGGACTCCCAAAGGGTGCATGTTCCAATGTAGGTTTAATGCCTGGGCATTGTAAACATCATTATGTAGAATCAATGGGTCTTAAAAAGAGTGCATAAAATTGGGAGAAGAACATCATGGTAATGATGAGAGAGGGGAGTAAATAGGGTTGGATTGATCAGAACACATTATACATATAAATAGGACTCTCAAACAATTAAAAAATTAGCATGTTGAATAAAGCAAGCTTTATTAGATAATCAGAAGAATCCTGACAGAACAAAAAGACTGACATTTCTCAAGGTTAAAAAAAGTAATGCTTCCTGGACATGCCATGATTTGTGTGAGCCCACAGGAGGCCTGCCCTTTCTGAATGGATGGAGGAGGAGCAGATAAGGAGTGGGTAAATGGGAAAGGGGAGGCAGGACAGAAGGAGAAGATGGAGAGGAAACTGGTTGGTGTATAAAAATAAATGAAAAAAAAATTAATTGAATTTAAAAAATAAAAAAAATCCCGAAGAATATGACCTAAAAAATTTGATTACTGCTTGATTTTTTTTGAACTGGGATATCAGAATTTTCATATTTTCTCATTTGAAATGGACCCCATACCCTATGGCTTATGGACAGAAAATGTATCATCAGCTCTCTTGGGCCTCAAAACTGTCCAAAACCTGCGAATTTTTATAGCTCTTCAGCTTCTACAATGATGGAAAGCCAATGGTTTATGATATATTTCCATCATCATGGTTTCTGCAAAATGCTTGCCATAAAGTAGATATATTAAGTGATCATGATAGAAGGCAGGGATGAATACAGAATTGATAAAATAGAAAAAAATTGAATTTTATTGTAATTTTTGCTTATAAGTTAAAATAAAATCATAAAAGGTTAAAATTTTTATAATGCAATGATTTATTATATCATTCTGTGTGTACCTTTTTGGTTGAAAGCTTTTCTACAATTTATTTCTCTGACTAGTATTTTCAATGATGTTTCCTTTATAATACTTTACCAATTATCTTTTTAGCTTAACATCTGGATTACTTAGAAGTGCACTCACTATTTAAAAATAATAACAAAAATATTTTTGCATCATGGTCACTGGCAATAGTATGCATATTATATATCATTAGAGTTCATCTAAGGCAATATATATTGTGTAACTGAAGATAGTTTATGTTTTCTATTTAAGCATTTGAAAAAGCTTTTATTGCTGTTATTTGAAAGTTTTCCTCATCACTAATGTTTAAACTGTGATACTGATCCATGGATTTCTTATGCAAATATGATAATTTATCCTATTTTTTCATAATTCATATCATCCATCAACGCAGATTCATTATATCCTATTTTCCAACCATCAATAAGATACTGACTTAAATATGCCACTGGAAACTTTTTCATGTTGCTAATACTTCATGTATGGTAAAAAAAGAAAAGAGGGATTTAAGGGATCTTTGACACGTTAAAGAAACCATTGGAAAATTACCACCTTAACTGTCATTATATATCTTTAGTACAAAGTAGGCTTTATGACTTCCCACAGCTGTAAGAGTGACTCAGAAATACACTTACCTTCAGCATCCTGTGAAGTTTCTATCAGTTATAATAGCATTAAAAGAGATGGGAACAGAACTTTGGAAGAGATATACCATTCTCTATCACTCAACTTATACCTTAGCCACTGTTAGAACAGATGACTGTCAGAAATTTTCTGTGTCTCTGTTTCTTCATCCTGAATCAAATTCAATGGAAAGAACAGATAATGCAACAATATGTGATCATCCTCTAACTACAGGTGGGCTTGTCTTTGGACACTGGTTATTTTCCCACAAGATTATCTCAATTGGAGAATAGGTATTTGATAAAAATGAAACTGTAGGGGTTTTAGGAAGAATGGATAGATACTAAGGAACCAGAGCCATCAAAATATCAACTGTAAAAACAGAAGGCATCTAGACTTAAAGCACTAATAGTTAACCTGCTGCTACTGTTCACCTGCGATCATGCTCTACATTAAGATTACAGCAGTGGGTGGGGTTTCATGTCTCTCTTCACAAAACTCACATTCTAATGCTCTGAATGCTATGAAGCAAAGATTATTTTTTAGACAGAAAATGTACAATCCACCACACATAAACTTTGTAACAACATTGTAAAGTATGTAGGCTCTAATCACATGTGTATTATTAGAAAATTTATTTCATTTCTGAGAATATTGTATTTTCATGAAATGTAAAGAATTATGGATCTACAAAAATGCAGGGTATGTATTTTGTAGCACTACTTGTATTTCATGTTTTACTTTGCTATAAATTAGAAGAAGGCAAAAACACTTCTGAGAAATTCTATGCAATCTTTCTTTTCACCAACAATATCTTCTATAATCACCTTCCATTGTTTGGGTCTTTTATTAGGTACCTTTCCTCTGAAGTAACAAAACATATGAAAGAAACAATTTAAGGGAGGAAGGGTTTTCTTAGCTCATGGTTCATGGGATAGGACTCATCATAGCATATAAGGCATTATTGAGGCACTGACTTGTGCCAGTGATGGTAGGAGTGGGCACCAACCGTTGTTACAATATAATGAAATCAGAGTGTCCTGGCCAGGTGCAGAAATGATTCATAACCCTCAATCTATACACTTACTATAAATACCAGGTTAAGTACCACACCCTAAATTTTCTAGAACTTTCCAAAATATTGTCATAATCTTGGGTCAAGTATTCAAACACAATATCTTTTAGTTGATATCTCACATACAAACCAGATTCCTTTGCTTTAGAAGAGGGAGTTTTTTTGCTAAGAGTACATCTGTACACCAATATACTTTGGTTGTATTGTGATCATTTTATTTTCTCAGTTTTTCTTTGAACAATTATTATACTAATGGGCATTGTCAAACATGCAGAAGCTACATATTACATGGTCTTGTTATTAAGGAACATTAAAAAACCTAACTGGATTTTAAATTTTCTTTGTTCTTTATGTGTTATTATTTAAAACAATTTTAAAATTTAAATATGTTGTGATATTTTTCTTTATTCTTTATAATTTCATACAGTTATACAATAGAATATGGCCATATACATCCCCAATTTTATTCCTCCTGTTCCTCCGTGTGGCCCCTTCTCATTTTTGTATGTATACTTACTCATCTATGTGTATATGTTTCTGTTCATATTTGTGCATATATGTGTGGGTGCCCATGAATGCAAGAAGAAGGTATATAGTCATCTAGATCTGGTGTTTCAAGTGGTTATGAGCCATTTGATGTGGGCGATATGAACTGAACTCTAGTTTTCTGTAAGTGCAGCAACATTCTTAACTGTTAAACCATATCTCCAGCAACATTGTCTTCCCTTTTTTTTACAGAATAGGAGTTAGCATGGATTACTTGCTAGCACACAGCTTTTTATTATGTAATTTTTGACAGATAAAGTTCAAAAGTAACAGTCTTGCATAGCCTCTGATTTTACAAATTAATCCATTTTATTATCCTAGCTTTGAAACACATATTAAATTCATTTTCTTACACTCAAGCAATAGCATATGAGAGGAAATTTTTGGTTAGAAAATAATAGGCACAGATGTTACAACCTAAATACTTTTTTATTATGTTCTGGTGAATAATTTCTGTGTTCCCAAGTACTATGAAACATAATTGCTTTTCCTTGATACAAACTGTATAAGGGTATACTAGTTTAATAACTAAATAAGCACTGTGAACTACAAGCCCCGTTAGAGTAAAACAAGGTCTGTGACAGCAATTATGGTTAATATAATGATTTAGGTGTGAGTATGTTCACAAAGTCCCTCACCAAATTACTAATTCGCTCATGAAACAAGGCAAGTCTAAGTTGGAGAATAATGATTTCATAAATTCTGACCTTGGGAAACTTCTATGAGCTCATAGTTAATAAATCTTTGTATTGCTGAAAACAGACTGATTGAAATTAGTTTATAACCTCTCATGTCTAACATTATACTTTCTAATAATTTGGTTTAAACTAAATGAAAAGAATAATCCAGAAGCATATCAAGATCTTTAAGAAGTCAGAAGGTTGACTACAGAAATGAATGGTTTTGTAATTTTAAAAGGGCAAAGTAACAAGGTATACTTTCTACCAGTAAACATCATTGCAATAGATGAGTAAAAGAAGTCACTGAATGAAGAAAAACAAAAGTGATGATCTTCAAATGCTGCGATAATATAAGGAAAAATCAGTGACATATATATATATACATTAATAATGAAACTTATAAACCATACTATTGCAAACTATTTTCCACACTGTTTCATAGACAGACTCCATTTGAGATATCTATACCAATTTTCAGCTCAAATCTAGACTGCATTATCTCGAAGAATTATAATTTGCCCCTGTGTGAGTAAAAGAGAGGAGAGAGGGGAAAGGATAGTGAGGAAAGAGAATCAGTTGACTAAACTATTGATAACTGTAAGACTTTGCTAATCATGAGATTAAAAGAGGCAATATGTTTATCTTTCACTTGGGAAAGAACCTTATGTAACAGTGTTTTAAAAGAATGAAGCTCAACGTGGGCTGGGAAGAAGGTTCTGGAAAAGGTGCCTGCTATCAAGTTTAATGACATGATTTCGATCTCTGGGACCCACATAGTAGAAACAGAGAACTTACAACTATAAACTGTGTTCTGACTTCCATGCCCATGTCACCTCGTCACCTCTCTCTCTCTCTCTCTCTCTCTCTCTCTCTCTCTCTCTCTCTCTCTCTCTCTCTCTCACACACACACACACACACACACACACACACACACACAAACAAACACACACAAATACAATATTTTTTTTTTTTTTTTTTTAGAATTCACTTTTGACTATTCTGGTGAAGATTTTGTTTTCCTCACCCAAATATTTTGTCTGCTTGATCCATGACTGTAGATTCATAACAACTCTGCGTCATTATACTTTAGAGGTTTCAACCAGTGGTAGTAATGGAGAAAACGTATCCTTGAGACCAGTAGTTCATAGATTGAATCCCAGCGTTGGTGGAGACAATTGAAAGCTACTCCCATGAAACTTTCAAGGTTGATATTTTCTTAAAGTGTATTGATTAGAAAAGCTAGATCATAAAACAGAGAGCCAAACTTCTCATAACCATTCCTGAAAATGCATAAAGTGTTTATATTTTTCACCTGAACTATTAATAGTTATATTTAATTTATATCTTAATACATTATTTACAATAGTGCAATTAAATTTTATTATGTTATTTCATTGAAGTCTGTTAAAGTATATATTTAATACATAATATAATATAATTTATATTTAACAAGGGTGTAGGTGGGCATTTTTGCAGAAGTCACTGTATATAGGTATCACTAACATGACCTCATTAAAAGGAACTAAGTAGTCCAAGATTTCCAAGAGATTTCATATACCATAGTAGACTACGGCTCTCAATAAAGTTAAGAGTAAAATTGGAAATTGTATCTAATTTATAAGTACCTTTCAAGTGGGTAATTTGAAAAATAATGTGAAAAGAAATTAAGATTTTTTCTCAAATAGAGTAGATAAAGCCAACCTATGATGAAAACTGGAAAAATGTTTGGATCACTAATAATCTTTACATTAATACACTTTCACAGATACTATTATTAAGACAGTGCCTTTAACAGTAGAGTACTATTTAGTCTCTTTGGAGCTGCCAAAACTAAAATGGTCCATCTATGATAGTCTATGAAACTAGTTTAAGAATTATCACACATATAGTGGAAGCTTCCTATAAGGCCAAATACTAGAAAACAATGTCTAAACTCCAAAGATATCAATTTTGCTTAAGCTTACATTTCAGATCCCAATTATTATTTCAAATAATAAAACATGGGCTTTGGGAACTATAACCAAAACTAGAACATATTAGGATATTATTAATGGATTTATTTCTCTTTTATTTACAAATCCCTTCACATAATCCTTTGGTATCATCTGTATCTACTTTCTGTTTTCAATAACCTTTAGTAGTTATTCATATTCATTTACATTTAAACTAAAATAAATAAGATCCTAATGAATCAATTCTTCCACTTACTACATCTTTTGAAATTATACAAATTTCTGTAAATGAGGAGAATCTTAAAAATAAATTGATATTGCAGTTTTATAAGTTTCATTGGTTTAATTTTAGTGTTTGCTTTTGTCTTAAATTAATTAAATTTGAACATCTGACTCTTGCACACAGAAAAAATTAAATACTTATGAGCAGAATATTTGATTTCTCACACAATGCCACTCACTATTAGTAACGTCACCATTATATTTTGTTCTCTTATGCCTTTATTTCTTTTTCATGTATCTCCTTTAAATCTACCCCCACTGAGAGGTACTAATCCTTAAACTGGTTATTTTTGCAACACTATCATTAGCTATCCACTGAGTTGCCATCCAGGTGACAGTAGAAATTGGCTTGTTAATAGGCAACTGAGTAGCGAGAAAGGTATGCCAAAAAGGAGGAGATGCATGTGGGGGTCACTAGTGGAGTAAAATAGCCCAAACAAAACTTGGCTTCTTTTACAGTTTTGTTGGCAGGTAGGCACTGTTTACATCAGCAAGAGCTGGTGTTAACAAGGATAAGCCTAAGGCAAGTGAACAGTATCAACCCATTAATGAAAATACCCAATTCAGCTGACTAAATTGTAATTACTGAGGTGAAAGAATGAATATATCACATTTAGAAACTGATTTGAAGTCAATTTACAAGAGACAATATAATTCAAATTGAAGCTAAACTAATCTTGCTACTGGGATAAGAGACGAATATAGGACCTTTATGGTTCCCTCCTTTCCTTTTATCTCCATTTCACATATAAAGTAATGTCGAAATACCAATTGTGTGATTTACTCTTACAAAATACATTTTAACATGTCCTACAATAAATACAGTAAATAACAATAAATAACCAACCAGGTTAACTATGAAATTCGATTATATATATACATATATACATAAACATGTATATATATATATATTATATATGCCCTTAAAATTAACCAATAGTACAAACTACCTGTCACCCAATACTTTAAATCATTTCTTCATGTAAAGAGTGAAGAAATATGTCATTTACCTCCACTCTTCAGATTATGAAGCTAAAGCATAGAAAAGCTTGAGAGAATATTTAAACTTATTCCATGCTTAATAGAGTTAGAGTTCAAACTCTAAGACTCCAAACTCCAAATTTTTCCCTTTATTCATTTTACTGCCCCACTTAAAGACAAAATACGATCTTAAAAACAGATTTACATTTGATAATGTTTATTTGTGCTTATATATGTGTGTTTACGCATGTGTGCATGTGCCATAGTGCGAGTGAGGAAGTCAGAGGAGAATTTAAGGGAATTCTTTCTCTACTTTGCCTATGTACTGTGGGAAATAACTCAAATCATCATACTTAGTAACAGGTACATTTAATTGCAAAGCCATCTCACCAGCCACCAATGAAGGAATTACAAGTCTTGGTTAAAATTATTTTCTTTTAAGTTTAACCAGTGAAATAATAATAGAGAAAAAGTACAACTTAGGAAACATTATTGTGTGCTCTTTCTTACATCATTTGAACATGTTCTGTTCTTTTCTTTAAAAAAGAAAAGCCTAAGCAGTGCACTTTGAGACTTAATAGAAAAAGCATTTTTAGAAAACATTGTCCATATAATTAGTGTCCTTTCTTTAACTTTATCACATAGGCTAAATTAAATCAAGATTCTGCCTATTGTCATCTCACTGAAAATTGCCTATCCTATTAGAAATCAACCTCTTAAATTTACTGTTAATTATGAAAGTCGAGCACACTTTCATTTACTGACAGCAACAAATGCTTCTAATGAAGTCAGGTGACTTTAGTTCAAATAAACAAACAATTATCCTTGACAGCAAAAGTGTAAACAAGGTTCTAATTAAAATAATGAATATGTCTGTCCACTAGGACATAAGGACTTATATTTAGAATTAAGATTTCCAAAAATAAAAAAATAAATGTTACTGGTGACAAGATCAAAATCCAAAAATTTGTAATTTGACAGAGGAATGAGATAGTTGTCATTTATTCAGTATGTAGACTCCCTCTCCATGAAGAAGGTTTTATATACATATTTGTATATACACATATATATCCTTTAGAAATAGAGTAAACTTATCAAAATAAAATTCGAAATGTTCTTCCTGGATCACCATCTATTCTTAGGAAAAGAGACCATTACATAATTTTCTTCTTATATTCTACTAAAATTATTAAATTTATTAAAAAATCCCCGGCAAATACATGAAACAAGGACATATGACTTCAGGGAATGCAAATTAAATTATCATCATGCCACAAGTAAATTAAGTGTTACATATAAGGAACTTTAAACGATAAAGCTGTAACATACAGCATTGCATTAAGCAGAAATGACTTTAAAACACCAAAATAATTAACATACACTTATAAGAATTCAAATAATATCTTCTTCAAGTTTACTTTGTGGGAAATATGAAGAATAAGCTTCATCTAATGAGAGAAGCCATAGTGACAAGATTAAATACACCAGTATTAATAGTTAAATATAAATCACCAAATAAGAAAATAAAGCCTGAATTAGAAAACATGTATGTAAATACTAGTTGTTATATCAATGTAGATGTTATGCAACAAAATGAAATGAAAAAAATCAAAAATTGTATTAATTTACATATCTATTACTGCAAAAGTTTTACCCTTGCTCATTTTATTCTGTAACTGTTTTTCTGCTTGTGAATAAGAAATGAGCATTTTTTCATAATTTAATTCTATCATTTGTGCTTTTCGTGTTTATTATTACTTATATGTATGAGTGTGTGTGTAAGCCATTGTGGATAGTTACCTACATAGGCAGAAAGGGGCACTAGATGCCTCTATGTAGTTGCTAACATGGGTGCTGGGAACTGAAATTAGTCCCCCTACAGGTGCTATTATTCAATGAGTCATCTTTCTATTCCTTCTTCTGCTTTATAAAATAATAAAGCTTTTACATTTTCTTTATGAATTTCATACAATATATATTTTTTTCTATTTAAATGTTTAATTTTAAATTTTCTTTTCAAATAATATACTTTGATCATAATCTTTGCTCTTCTCTATCTTATACCCTACCCAATTAACTTTATGTTCTTTCTCACTGTCTCTTTTAAAAATTCAAAATATAGCCAAGAGTGATTGTGCACACCTTTAATCCCAGCATTTGGGAGTGAGAGGCAGGCAGATTTCTGTGAGTTCTAGGCCAGTTTGGTCTACAAAATGAGTTACAGGATAGCCAGGGCTAGTACACAGAGAAATCCTGTCTGAGACACCAGCAAATAAATAAATAAATAAGCAAATAAAATTGAGAAAACAAAAATAAACAAAAATGCCAAATAAGATTTTAAAAATTCAAAAAATTTACAAAGATTGGCAGGGACGATACAAGATTCTGACCAGAACATCAAAATGTGATATTTTGTTAAACGTTATCCTGAACAAAAAAGTTTTTAATGGACACAAGCATTCTTTGTTATTTTTTTCAAACTGCTAGCCTTACTATGCTATCGTTTGCTTTTGTCTCCACACACAATGTATAATTAGTATTTTTTTATACCAATGTTCCAAAAGTTTCTAAGATGTGATGGTTCACATAGATTCTGTACCATTGAGTGTTTGACTCCCTTCTGCTTTTCAAAAGTCACCAACAACTTTACAGGACACATCATGGTCCCCACATCCTTATGACTTCTTTTTGTCTTCAGATAAATTTCTAGAAAAAAAAACATTGCTGGGTGTTGGGAGTTGAATCTTTGCTATCACGTTATTCTGTATAAAGTACATTTTCTTTGAAATACACATTTTATGCCGGCTGCTTCTCCAGTGTTGTACCAGTTTGCAATTCCCCATAGAAGACATTTTTTACTATTTATGTTATGAATGCTGGATTTCAAGTTTTAAAAGTTAGTGGTGAAATAACTGCTAAGTTCGTGACTTAAATCAATTTTCCCAATGTATCAGTTGATGGTTTGTACATCTTTGATAAATAGAAAACTTCTTTTCCTTAAAAAAATACCAAAATAAAATACACCAAAAAAAACCTTGGCGTTTGTATTATTTGGGCCAAAAGCTTCTGGTTATGGGGTTTACTCTAGAATGTGGTTCATATGTAGTCTTGATATGTGGTCTTGATAAAAGAAAAATGATATTCTGTTTCCTTGCAAGTATTAATTACACAGAAAAAGCTGTGGTTAGTGGGAGATTTTGTGTCCACTTTCCCGTATTAGTGGAGTTATGTTATCTGGTTTGAAGTTGTGCGGTTCTCAAGCATGGTGCTTTAATCTCTCTGATATTTTCCTTTGCTCTAAGACTTCCTCCTACCTGCTGGTTCTTTACTAAGAACTATCTTGTTTTGTTTTGTTTTTGAGTAAGAGGAATTTCATGTGGAAAAGTGATATAAGATGTCATAGGAAAGGATAATTATTTACAATTATTTAGTTATAATTGTAAGCACTGATTTGAAATCATACTTTCATAAAGATAGAGGAAGCTATATACATCTAATTTGCAAAAGTTTTTATATTGACTTATAGGTTCTCATATTTTACAGAGTATAACTATACAAATATCATTTTAAACTTAATATTATGTTATGTTATATGTGATTGATTGTCTCTATTGAAATAACCAATAAATGATTACCAGCAGTTCAGTAACAATCTTGACATACCACCTACCACTAGAACTAAGCAATATATTTTGGAGAAACAGTTTATTCAAATTTTCTTCAGGAAAAGTTCTAGGAGAGGAAAAGTAACTGGTCACAGTTACTTTTTATCTATTTAAAATATCTCTCTATCCATCTATCTGTCTATCTATCTATCTAAAACTATATCAGACAGCAGGGAATCTACAGAAATCTGCACTGGTTCTGTCAAACTGATTTAGGAATAAATTCCAAAATTATTCCACTTTGACTCCCCAAAACAAGTGGTGAGATTTGTCATAGCAATACCCCACTTCTAGTTCCAATTTAACATTATAATATATCTACATGGATCGAAATTTTAGGAAAAGCGATTCCTTAAATAGATTCAAATTATACATAAGTTTTCTTCACTCTCACTGAGAATATCAAGCTCCGTGGGCCTCAAGATAGTTAGCTCTGCTACTTTGTGGGCTTTTCTATGTCTTTTTATGTATTAGGTTCATTTTTATCCTTCACAGTACTTACAGGCAATGTTCTCCTATCATTCCATGTCTAGCTTCTTTCATACATATACTATAATGAATGTGTATTCTTTTTTAACGTATTTATTGTTTATGTCATCAAATTAAAAGCAATGTTTATAAAAACAAGGCACTTGAGAATATATTCCATAACTGCAAATTTCTACCTATCTATATTTTGTCTGTTTGTCTATCTATTTACCTGTCTAACTTTACTAAATGTGTGAATAAAATGGGCAGTTTGAGATTATATTTTTTACCTAAAAATGAAATCCTGTCTCTATAAAATAAGAAGCCATAATTTGGAGTTTTTATTTATGGCTGTTCTTTTCAAAAAATTTTTCTATCTGTGAGATTCACAAGCTTCCTATTTGTGCTATTTGTGATATTCTTCCAAGACATCGTTTCATACAATAGTTACAGAAATACACAGAGATGCACAGAAAAATGATTGAGAAATCTTATTCCCCCTGTTCCTTATTGAGTACTTTGGAGAAAAGGGCCAAAAAAGGCATCCATTATTTATGTATATCTTCCCTTGAGTGTTTTGTTCACCAGTTGCTGTGGGAAGTCTTACAGCCAGTAGTTACCCGCCCACTGGGGCATGGCCTCTTATACTGTTTATGCTGAAGTAGAGCATGCATCCCGCCTCTTTTCCGGCTGCAGGATTCGGTTTTATTTGATCTCTGTTCCAGCAGAGGATTCTGATTTGTGAGTCTGCCCCTAAATAAATAACCATATATTTCTCAATTCTAGTCTAGTGTGGGATTTCTTTTAAGTTTCCTTCTTCATTTGGCGTCCATGTGGATTTGGATTAATGCCATCAAAAATCAAAAATTACCTGAAAAAAATTAATACTCTTAAGAAGGATAGTATTAATTTGACAGACACAATTGAATCCATATCTAATGCCATTAAGAACTTATCTGAAAGAATTCATGCTGTTGAATTTGACAATCAAAATTTGTTAAAAAATTATAAGTAATCAGATAGAGTATCTCTCCAGGATAGCAATCTGCATGCTATTCAAGTAATATCAAAGGATGAGATGTGATCATTAAAGG
The DNA here is from genome assembly GCF_018167655.1 of Microtus oregoni. Lineage (NCBI taxonomy): Eukaryota > Metazoa > Chordata > Mammalia > Rodentia > Cricetidae > Microtus > Microtus oregoni. Next base: position 1,887,894 of record NW_024544769.1, read on the forward strand.
AGAAACTTCAGACCTTGGGATTACATGTGCAGAATGAGGACCAGAGGCTAGGTGCCTCAATGAAATCACTATAAAATATATACAGGCCAGGAGAGTCACACTTTACAAAAGGCAATATTAAAAAATTTGAAATAATTGAGAAAATTATTGGAGCTGATGAACAGGGAAAGAAGGCACAAGGATAGGATTTAACATCTCCAATAGCTGTCAGCGATGACATACCGGTGTTTTAGCTTCCTACCCTATAATCTTCTCTGACAAAGCATCAAGTTCTAAAGGCTCAAAAGATCCAAAAAAGGTAGATGGATACCTGTGGGAATGAATGGTCTAAAAGAAATTAAGCAAGCTGTTGTAACTTGTGGTTTGCATTACACATTTGTTAGGGAGAAGATAATGACATGGTCTTCTAACATCAAAGCAATGCCATGTGACTGGATTCAGGTAGTTTCAGCAGTCCTGGATGATGGGCCTCAATAAATGTTTAGAATTTATTTCAGAGAAGAGGCAAAATTTTTGGAACAACAGGGAAAAGCAAAAGGCCTTGAGACTTCCCAAGGTCAAATTCTTGGTGAAGGCCTTTATACTGACCCACAGGTTCAAAATCTTCACAGCGAACAAATCTTGCCCCTATGCCATAAAGCAGCCTTAAATGCTTGGGACAGGATTGAAGAACCGGATTCATATACCAGGGTTAAACGGGGCCAGAGAAAACCCTTTACTAACATTTTACAAATATTAACTAAGGCTGTACAAATAGGAGTAACAGACCCAGATGCTAGATGCATACTTATTGAATCTCTGGCTTTTGAAAATGCCAACTTAGAATGCAAAAAGATACTTGGGCCGTTAAAGGTTAGATCAGCACCTATGGATGAATGGGTCCTTCATACAATGAACATTAAGACATTTGACTATAATACTGAATCTTGGGTAGGAGAAGCAATCTCCAAAGGAATGAGGAGACATCAAAATGCCAAATGTTTTGATTGTGGTAGAATAGGACATTTGAAAAAGGATTGTAGACAGGGAATTTCTAGGAATAATATCTCCTCTGAGAACGGCAAAAATAGGAGGACTCAGCCTTCAGGTATATGTAGAAGGTGTGGCAAAGCCCGATATTGAACCAATGAATGCAGATCAACAAAAGACCTAGAAGGCAACCTGATAACATTAGGAAACTCCTTGAGGGGTCTCTTGCTTGCCCCCAAGCCAAACTATATATGTTTTTCTTTGTTTAAAATCAGAACTATATATGTTTTTCTTTGGGTCCATCCTTGTTATTTCTCTAGGCTTGTGAACTATCGCCTCAATATCCTTTGTTTATGGCTAGAGTCCACTAATAAGTAAGTACATATCTTTTTGGCTCTGGGTTATCTCACTCAGGATAGTGTTTTCTATTTCTATCCATTTGCATTCAAAATTCAAGATGTCATTGTTTTTTTCCTCTGAGTAGTACTCTAGTGTGTACATATTCCACACTTTCTCTATCCATTCCATTAGTCCATTATTCCAAAAGTGATAGACTTAACCTTATAAAGAGAACTTCTTGGATTCTTTCCCAAATTGTACGCAATGCTCCAATAACTGGAGCCTGTACATTTTATACTGATACAAATAAATCAGGGAATGCAGTTTACAAATCAGAAGAATTAAGTAAGTTGGAACAAAGCCCTTTTAATTCTGTCAAGAAGGCAAAATTATATGCTATTCTCATTGTGCTAAAGGATTTTAAAGAACCTCTTAATATAGTTACTGATTCACAATATGCAGAAAGAGTTGTCTTCCATATTGAAACCGCTAAATTTATCCCAGATGATACAGGATTGACTTCATTATTTATCCAGGTGCAAGACATAATCAGGAATAGGCTTTGTGCTATATACATAACACACATCTGATCTCGAAGAGGTCTGCCAGGTTCTCTAGGAAAATTTAATGCCTCAACCACTGACAAGGTATATGGTATCTGGAAATGGATAACCAGGACTGTCAAATCTTGCAAAGACAGGCTAAAACCATTTGGAAAACTTTCTGCCTCTGAAAATGGTCTGTCAATTTTTCTAGGCCTTAGCCAAAGTTTGTTGCTTCAATGTTGCAAATGAGAATTTAGGAGATTGCTCAGGTAGCCAGTTGTCTCTGGCATTTGTTGTACATTTTAGAAGTTGCTTGATTGCACTTCCTGCTTACTCAAGTAATATTATTTCCCTTCTCGGATCTTTGATGGGGTTGAAGACTAGATAGTTGAAGTTAATTTCCTCTCATGAATCCCAAGTTATTTTTATATAAGACTTAAACTAGTTAGGATAGGATAATTATTGAATATATTTGTTCTTATTGCATATAATTTTGTATTAGGCTTAGAACTCTCTTATTTAAATAAAATGGAGAGGTGCTGGAGAAAGTCTTACAGCCAGTAGTTACCTACCCACTGGGGTGTGGCCTCTAGTACTATTTATGCCGATGTAGAGCATGTATCCAGTCTCTTTTCCAGCTGCAGAATTCAGCTTCTTATCTCCATTCCAGCAGAGGATTCTGGTATGTGAGTCTACCCCTAAATAAATAACCATCTATTTCTCAATTCTGATCTAGTGTGGGATTTCTTTTCTCTTTTTTTAAAAGATTTATTTATTTATTATGTACACAGTGTTCAGCCTCCATGTGTGGGATTTCTTTTAAGCATCCTTCTCCAACCAGTTTTTTCAGTCTATTTATTCAAATCAGCCAAACATCAGGAAAGGCACAGTTCATCTAGCTGCCCAAGGACCTACAAACCCATGTGTTGTTGAAGAACATGTCATATTTCTTGGAATTTTTTTTAAAGTGCAGTACCTGGAATGTTTGGGAAATATACTTCATCTGAAGTATATCCCAGAATTGGGGCAGACACACAATTACTCTGGTTGCCAGAGTATATGTATCATCCAGAGATAGAAGAGAGATTTGTAAAGAGGTAGTCCTTTCATTTTATAGCAAGTAACTAATAGAAAACTAAGTTAAAACAAAACTACATAGAATAAGTTAAAGTGATTCTAATGTTTTAGAATGAAGTCCAGAACTCTAAATCCATGTGACTTGTATAACTAAGGGAGTTGAATTGTTCAAAGTGAATTCCTATTTTTCTACCCTCTTTAGAATGGAGCAACTCTGATTATTTATTTAAAAAAGTAATATTGCATTTCCTTCAGAGTACTACACTTTGTAGAAAACCCAGAGTTTTTCAACTCAACAGAAGTGTCATGTCAGGGCTGGTGTTGAATTTTGACATGAATATTGAGAAACAAATTGGTCTCAGAGGGATTGCTTTTTATAATTTTCTCAGTTAAAAGAAAGAAGTTAGACATGAGAATGAAGAATTCTTTGTTTTGTTGACTCTGCATTCCTATGACGCACTTCCTTGGAGGCATCTCAGTTCCTTGATGAAGTGCATCCAGTGGGTAACTGAGAGTGTAGAGGAGTTAAGATTATTTTATACTGTGCTGGTGGGACCTTGTCTACAGATTTTGTGGAAACGCACCATTAAGAGTCAGCTGCAATAATTCAAATCATTAGCAATGTCCTTCAGTAAAGAAATAATCATTCTAAGCTGCTGTTGTTCAGATACCCAGGAATGACACTGAACAAAGTTTGTAGGCAAGAATGAAGCTTTGAAAAAGCAGTGGTATAGGACATAGAAAAGAGGTTGAGTTCTTTAAAATCTATTGCAGTTTAACTACTAAGAATTTAAATTCTTTTTTATTTTAAAATGTGTAATTCCTTTTATTCAAATTCTAGTCCATGACAAATTAGGATAAAATTATTCATAAGAACCATAGATAATATATTATTGTTGACAGATTATATTTTAGCTAACATGCTAAAACATGCAAACAATTATTGTCTAAAATTGAGACTCAAAAGGTATCTGTCATTACTAGACCAAATAGTTGCAAGTGAATCAGAAATTTCTGCCAGTGTTATTTTATGTTGTCAGTCATCTATGCTAGCACTTTTAATCACTTGAAGTTTTTGTAGAAATCGAAGAAGAAAGGTGATTAAATAAATAAACATTGAGGTTTCAAAAATGGTCAATTATTTACATAATTTTAGATTAAATCCAATTCACTGAACTTACAATTAAAATTTTAGGGTAGGAGGATGTGCTATTTTATCATTTGAATAAACCATATCCTATACAGCAGGAGCAAGAATGAAATCAAAATGGCAAGTAGCAAGTACACATGTTAATGATAAGGCTTTTTGGTATGTTTTATTCTGTTTAGTAATAGTTCAAGGCATAAGGCCATCTCTCTGCTGTAGTGTAAAGTTGAATTTTGGTCTATTCCAGAGTATTACTAAGATGTCAAATGTCACTAAAGGCAGCACTATGACACTGGAGACATAACTTTTCTAAATCACTCTCATATGACTCCTGGGTTAATGTAAAAAAAACAGTACAACAAACGGCAACCACATAAATTGTCAGAGTGCCATGAGAACACCAATCTCAATCATTAAACCACTTCCAGACATCAAATAAAAAACTAAATTTGGGAATTAGGTTAAATTATTTTGCAGTTATAGCATGCCAGACAGCATTTTCTTTTTTTTTAACTTTATTTTATTGAGAAAAGAAAAAAAAAAATTTGTTCCTCCTCCCAGCCTCCCATTTCCCTCCCCCTCCTCCCACCCTTCTCCCCCTCCTCCACCCTTCTCCCCCTCCCCCCACTCCTCTCCCCCTCCCTCTCCAGCCCAAAGAGCAGTCAGATTTCCCTGCCCTGTGGTAAGTCCTAGGTCCTCCCCCCTCCGTCCATTTCTAGGAAGGTGAACATCCAAACTGGCTAGGCTCCCACAAAGCCAGCACATTACGTAGGTTCAAAACCCCGTGCCATTGTCCTTGGCGTCTCATCAGCCCTCATTGTTCGCCACGCTCAGAGAGTCCAGTTTTATCCCATGCTTTTTCAGTCACAGTTCAGCTGGCCTTGGTGAGCTCCCAATAGATCAGCTCCACTGTCTCAGTGGGTGGGTGCTCCCCTCGTGGTCCCGACTTCTTTGCTCATGTTCTCCCTTCTTTTGCTCCTCATTGGGACCTTGGGAGCTCAGTTCAGTGCTGCAGTGTGGGTCTCTGTCTCTGTCTCCATCCATCACCAGATGAAGGTTCTATGATGATATGCAAGATATTCGTCAGTATTGCTCTAGGATAGGGTCATTTCAGGTTCCCTATCCTCAGCTACCCAAGGAACGAACTGGGGACCTCGGCTTGGGCATCTGGGAGCCACTCTAGGTTCAAGTCTCTTGCCAACCCTAAGGTTAACCCTAACCCTTAACTAAGAATTGTGCTTCCATGCTCCCCTATCCAACCTTCCTTTATCCCAATCCTCCTTTTTCCCCAAGTTCCCCCCATCCTCCCCTTCTTCCTTTTCTCTCCCCATCTCCCCTTACCCCCATCCCACCCCACCCCCAAGATCTCAATTTTCTCCCCGGCAATTTTGTCTACTTCCCATAGCCAAAGGACAACTATATGCTTTTCCTTTGGTTCACCTTCTTACTTAGCTTCTTTGGGATCACCAATTGTAAACTCCGTAACCCTTGTTTATGGCTAGAAACCAATTATGAGTGAGTACATCCCATGTTCATCTTTTTGGGTCTGGGTTACCTCACTCAGGATAGTGTTTTCTATTTCCATCCATTTGAATGCAAAATTTGAGAAGTCATTGTTTTATACTGCAGCATAGTACTCTAATGTGTAGATATTCCACACTTTCTTCATCCATTCTTCCATTGAAGGGCATCTAGGTTGTTTCCAGGTTCTGGCTATTACAAATAATACTGCTATTAACATAGTTGAACAAATGCTCTTGTCATATGATAGGGCATCTCTTGGGTATATTCCCAGGAGTGGTATTGCTGGGTCCAGGGGTAAGTTGATCCCGAATTTCCTGAGAAACCGAAACACCGATTTCCAAAGTGGTTGCACAAGATTGCATTCCCACCAGCAATGGATGAGGGTACCCCTTCCTCCACAGCCTCTCCAGCAAAGGCTATCATTGGAGTTTTTTTTTTAGCCATTCTGACAGGTGTAAGATGATATCTCAAAGTTGTTTTGATTTGCATTTCCCTGATCGCTAAGGAGGTTGAGCATGACCTTAAGTGTCTTTTGGCCATTTAAACTTCCTCTGCTGAGAATTCTCTGTTCAGTTCAGTGCCCCATTTTTTAATTGGGTTAATTAGCATTTTAAAGTCTAGTTTCCTGAGTTCTCTATGTATTTTGGAGATCAGACCTTTGTCTGTTGCGGGGTTGGTGAAGATCTTCTCCCAGTCAGTAGGTTGCCTTTTTGTCTTGGTGACAGTGTCCTTTGCTTTACAGAAGCTTCTCAGTTTTAGTAGGTCCCATTTATTCAATGTTGCCCTTAAAGTCTGTGCTGTTGGGGTTACACATAGGAAGCGATCTCCTGTGCCCATTTCCTGTAGTGTACTTCCCACTTTCTCTTCTATCAGGTTCAATGTGTTCTGACTGATAGTGAGGTCTTTAATCCATTTGGACTTGAGTTTTGTGCATGGTGATAGATATGAGTCTATTTTCATTCTTCTACAGGTTGACATCCAGTTATGCAAGCACCATTTGTTAAAGATGCTTTCTTTCTTCCATTGTATATTTTTGGCTCCTTTATAAAAAATGAGGTGTTCATAGGTTTGTGTGTTAAAATTCGGGTCTTCTATACGATTCCATTGGTCGACTTCTCTGTTTTTATGCCAGTACCACACTGTTTTCATCACTTTAGCTCTGTAATAGAGATTGAAGTCAGGGATGGTAATGCCTCCAGACCATCCTTTATTGTATAGGATTGTTTTGGCTATCCTGGGTTTTTTGTTTTTCCATATAAAGTTGATTATTGTCCTCTCAAGATCTGTGAAGAATTTTGATGGGACCCTGATGGGGATTGCATTGAATCTATAAATTGCCTTTGGTAGAATTGCCATTTTTACTATGTTGATCCTCCCAATCCAAGAGCAAGGTAGGTCCTTCCATTTTCTGGTATACTCCTCAATTTCTTTCTTCAATGCCTTAAAGTTCTTGTCAAATAGATCTTTCACTTCCTTGGTTAGAGTTACCTTAAGATATTTTATGCTGTTTGTGGCTATTGTGAAAGGTGAAGCTTCTCTGATTTCCCTCTCTGCTTCCATATCCTTTGTGTATAAGAGGGCGACTGATTTTTTGGAGTTTATCTTGTATCCTGCCACATTACTAAAGGTGATTATCAGCTGTAAAAGTTCTTTGGTGGAGTTTTGGGGGTCACTTATGTACACTATCATATCATCTGCAAATAACGAAAGTTTAACTTCTTCCTTTCCAATTCGAATCCCCTTGATCCCTTTATGTTGTCTTATTGCTATTGCTAGAACTTCAAGTACTATATTGAAGAGGTATGACGAGAGTGGACAGCCTTGTCGTGTTCCTGAGTTTAGTGGGATGGCTTTAAGTTTCTCTCCATTTAGTTTAATGTTAGCTGTCGTCTTGCTGTATATAGCTTTTATTATATTTAGATATGACCCTTGTATCACTAATCTCTCCAATACTTTTATCATAAAGGGGTGTTGAATTTTGTCAAATGCTTTTTCGGCATCTAATGAAATGATCATATGGTTTTTTTCTTTCAGTTTATTTATATGCTGGGTTACATTGATAGATTTTCGTATGTTGAACCAGCCCTGCATCCCTGGGATGAAGCCTACTTGATCATAATGGATAATTTTCCTAATGTGTTCTTGGATTCGGTTTGCCAGTATTTTGTTGAGGATTTTTGCATCGATGTTCATGAGTGAGATTGGTCTATAATTTTCTTTCTTGGTTGAGTCTCTTTGCGGTTTTGGTATCAGAGTAACTGTAGCTTCATAAAAGGAATTTGGCAATGACTCTTCTGTTTCTCTATTGTGAAATACATTAAGGAGTATAGGTATAAGGTCTTCTTGCAAGTTCTGGTAGAATTCCGCATTGAAACCATCTGGTCCTGAACTTTTTTTGGTAGGGAGGTTTTTGATAACCTCTTCTAATTCTTCGTGACTAACAGGTCTATTTAGATTGTTCACCTGGTCCTGGTTTAACTTTGGTATATGGTATTTATCTAAAAAAGAGTCCATTTCCTTTACATTTTCGAGTTTTGTGGCATATAGGCTTTTGTAGTAAGATCTAATGATTCTCTGAATTTCCTTCGTGTCTGTGGTTATGTCCCCCTTTTCATTTCTGATCTTATTAATTTGCAAATTCTCTCTCTGCCGTTTGATTAGTTTGGATAGGGATTTGTCAATCTTGTTGATTTTCTCCAGGAACCAGCTTTTTTTTTCATTGATTCTTTGTATTGTTTTCTGTGTTACTATTTTGTTGATTTCAGCCCTCAGTTTGATTATTTCCAGTCTTCTACTCCTCCTAGGTGAGTCTGCTTCTTTTTTTTCTAGAGCTTTCAGGTGGGCTGTTAAGTCTCCAACATGAGCTTTCTCTGTTTTCTTTACGTGGGCACTTAGTGCTATGAACTTTCCTCTTAGGACTGCATTCATAGTGTCCCATAAGTTTAAGTATGTTGTTTCTTTATTTTCATTGAATTCCAGGAAGACTTTAATTTCTTTCTTAATTTCTTCCTTAATCCAGGTATGGTTCAGTAGTTGACTGTTCAGTTTCCATAAATTAGTAGGCTTTCTGAGGGTAGCATTGTTGTTGATTTCTAACTTATTCCGTGGTGATCTGATAAGACACAGGTGGTTACTAATATTTTTTTGTAACTGTGGCTGTTTGCTTTGTTACCGACTATGTGGTCGATTTTTGAGAAGGTTCCATGAGCTGCAGAGAAGAAGGTATATTCTTTCCTATTTGGGTGGAATGTTCTATAGATGTCCGTTAAGTCCATTTGATTCATTACCTCCATTAATTCTCTTATTTCTCTGTTAGGTTTCTGTCTGATTGACCTGTCCATTGGTGAATGAGGAGTGTTGAAGTCTCCTACTATTCGTGTGTGTGGTTTGATGGCTGCCTTGAGTTTTAGCAATGTTTCTTTTATGTACGTGGGTGCTTTTATATTAGGGGCATAGATGTTCAGGATTGAGACTTCATCCTGCTGAACTGTTCCTGTTATGAGTATAAAATGCCCCTCTCCATCTCTTCTGATTGATTTAACTTTGAAGTCAACTTTGTTAGAGATTAGTATGGCCACACCTGCTTGTTTCTTAGGTCCATTTGCTTGATAAGCCATTTCCCAGCCCTTTACTCTGAGTAGGTGCCTGTCTTTGTGGTTGAGGTGTGTTTCTTGTAAACAGCAGAATGTTGGATCCTGTTTTCGTATCCAATCTCTTAGCCTGTGCCTTTTAATAGATGAGTTGAGTCCATTGACATTAAGTGATATTAATGTCCAGTGGTTGTGAACTCCGGTCATTTTTTTGGTCGTAGAGTTTGTGTGTTTCCCTTCTTTGATTTGTGTTGGTGAAGGGTCTCTAGATGTCTGAGTTATTGTGGTCATTGTTGGACTCCTTAGTTAGTGATTTTCCTTATATTACTTTCTGTAAGGCTGGATTTGTGGCTGTGTATTGTTTAAATTTGTGTTTATCCTGGAAAATTTTATTTTCTCCATTTATAGTGAACGAAAGCTTGGCTGGGTATAGTAATCTGGGCTTGCGTCCATGGTCTCTTAGTTTCTGAAGTACATCTATCCAGGACCTTCTGGCTTTCATGGTTTCCATGGAGAAGTCAGGTGTAAGTCTGATAGGTTTACCTTTATAAGTAATTTGGCCTTTTTCCTTTGCAGCTCTTAATATTCTTTCCTTATTATGTATGCTTTGTGTTTTGATAATTATATGGCGAGGGGATGTTCTTTTTTGATCCAGCCTATTCGGTGTTCTGTATGCTTCTTGAACCTTCATAGGTATAGCTTTCTTTAGGTTGGGAAAGTTTTCTTCTATAATTTTATTAAATATATTTTCTGGACCATTGAGCTGCACTTCTTCTCCTTCTTCTACACCTATTATTCTTAGGTTTGGTCTTTTTATTGTGCCCCATATTTCCTGAATATTTTGTGATGAGAGTTTGTTGGACTTGCTGTTTTCTTTGATCAGAGTGTTTATTTTCTCTATGGTATCTTCGGAATCTGAGATTCTTTCTTCTATCTCTTGTATTCTGTTGGTTATGCTTGTTTCTCTAGACTCTGTTTGTTTACTTAAATTTTCCATGTCCAGCCGGCCCTCTGTGTTTTCTTCTTTGCCTCCATTTCAGTTTTCAAGTCTTGCACCATTTCCATTATCTGTTTGATTGTTTTTCCTTGCTTTTCTAGGGTATCATTCACTGATTTATTCAATTCTTCAAACTTTCTGTTATATTTCTCATCCATTTCTATAAGGGCGTTTTTTACATGCTGTTTAAGGGCGTCAATCACTTTCATGAAGTCAATCTTTTCTACTTCTTCTTGATTAAGGTGTTCATGTCCTCCCATTGTGAGGTCACTGGTTTCTGGTGGCTTCATGTTGCTTTTCAGCTTGTTGGGCGAATTCTTGCCTTGGCGTCTACCCATCTCTTCTTCCAAATGCTCCCTTATGGATCTTCTTTACTGGATCAGGTCTCCTTACCTACCCAATGCTGGCTCTCCCCAACGTTGTCTCTCCCCAACGCTGGGTCTCCCCAACGCTGGGTCTCCTGGCGCCGAGAGTTCAGGCCTCCGTGCTGACGGGCAGGTGGCAAACAAAGCGCCTACCCTGCTTGGTGCAGGCAGGCCAAAGAAACAAAGGAACTCCCGCCCGCTTGGGTGCCCCGAGGATTCAGACCCAGTGCCCAAACAGGCTGGGCTGGGTGATGTTATGTGCAGAAAGAGGGCAGTGGGGCAAAGTGGAGAGGGTTCTGGATGGAAGCTGGGTGGGCTAGGAAGAAAGAGGAGGTATGCTGGGAGTGGAGGCCCTGCAGAGGGCTCAAGAGGATAGGGGGCCAAGGAACCTCTGAACTCCCCTTCCAGGGCTGGCGCCGCGGGGCCAGAAACTCTCCCCAACGCTGGGTCTCCTGGCGCCGAGAGATCAGGCCTCTGTGCTGGTGGGCAGGTCGCAAACAAAGCGCCTACCCTGCTTGGTGCAGGCAGGCCATAGAAACAAAGAGACTTCCTCCTGCTTGGGTGCCCCGAGGATTCGGACCCAGTGCCCAGACAGGCTGGGCTGGGTGATGTTATGTGCAGAAAGAGGGCGGTGGGGCAAAGTGGGGAGGGTTCTGGATGGAAGCTGGGTGGGCTAGGAAGAAAGGGGAGGTATGCAGGGAGTGGGGGCCCTGCAGAGAGCTCAAGAAGGATAGGGGGCCAGGGAACCTCTGAACTCCCCTTCCTGGCCTGGCACCGCGGGGCCAGAAACTCACCCCAACGCTGGGTCTCCTGGCGCCGAGAGATCAGGCCTGCCAGACACCATTTTCAATCAAAGAAAAGTTCTATCTTAAAATACTCATATACTTCTTATTCTATGAAAAGTCAGTTATTATTTGAATACAAATGTCTCAGGTATAAGATACAATATCAATTACACTGTGATAATAAATGTGTGATTAATCCTCATTCCCACTTTGTTAGGTAGCATCTTCGAAACCTATTTTTAAATTCTTTCATTTATTAAAAATACTTTTATCATACACTATATCCTAATTAGGCTTTCCCCCACTCTCTGTACTTCCTAGTTCCTCCTTAACTCCTCTTACCTTTAGGTCCACTCACTTTCTCTCTCTCATTAGAAAAGAACAGGGTTTTAAGAGTTAAAAATAAAACACAACTAAGGAAAATATAATAAAAATGAAGCAAAACTCTCACATCAAAGCTGTACATGGCAACCCAACAGGAGGACAAGAGTCCTAACTAAGAGTAGACACAAGAGTCAGAGACACACTTGTTCTCACCATCAAGAATTCCATAAAAATACTATGCTAATAGCAATAATATAAACACAGAGGACTTGGCACAGATTTGTGTAGGCCACATGCTTGCTGCTTTATTCTCTGTGAGCTCATCTGTGTCTTGTTTTTAGCTGGTTCCTAGAATCTTTTGCCTCCTTTGCTGGATTCCTTGAGCTCTGATGGTAAGGATTTGATTGAAACCTCCAATTTAGACTCTTTCTCTCTCTCTCTCTCTCTCTCTCTCTCTCTCTCTCTCTCTCTCTCTCTCTCTCTGTATAATATCTGGTTGTGGGTCTCTGCATATGTTTTCAATTGCTAGTACAGGAAGCCTCTCTTATGATAACTAAGTAAGTAAGGCACTGACCTATGCATATAAAGGAATATCATTAGGATTCATTTTATTTCATTTTTTTAGATGCACGGATTTTGGGTTTGTTCTGGGTATCTAGTTATCTTATTTCTGGTTCTTGGTTATCTAAGCAGTTTCAGACATGGGTTCCTTCTTGTGAAGTCGAGCTTAGGTCAAGACAGACATTAGCTGGCTATTCCCACAAATCTTGTGCCACAATTGCCATAGCATAATTTGTATTAAATTTCAACCTCACTAGGTTTCCATGGCATCCACAAATGACCCCGCCCCCAATTCCAGTCATCTCTTTCCACACTCTTTCCCTGTATCCTATCTCTCTCCACAACTTAATCTTCTGTCTCTACTCGTGTACACATCTGTCCCTAGTCAGCTCTTAAAAATCTATTCTATTTCCTTCACCCAGTGAGATCCATGTATACCCTATAGAACCATCCATTTTACCTAATCTCTTTGGGTCTACAGATTGTAGCTTGGTTATCATTTAATTAGGAGCTAACATCCACTTAAAAATGAATACATATCATATTTAATTTTCTGGATCTGGGGTGCCTTAGTCAGGATGATTTTTTTCTAGTTCTATCTAGTTGCCTTAAATTTTCATGATGTCATTTTTTAAACAGCTGAGTAATACACCATTGTGTAAATTTTCCACCTGTTCTTTATCCATTCTTAGGGTGAAGGATATCTAGTTTTTTTCAATGTTCTGGTAATTATGAATTAAGCTGAAATGAACATGGTTAATCAAATGCCATTGGGTAAAATGGAGCATGGCATGAGTATATGTCCAAGAGCATCATATGAGTATATGTCCAAGAGCTAGATAGATTTCTAGCTTTCTGAGGAACTGCTATATTGATTTCCATAGTGGCTGTGAAAGTTTCTGTTCCCACCAGCAGTGAAGAAATGTTCCCCTTGCTTCAAATCTTCACCAGCATATGCTGTCACTTAAGTTTATTGATCTTAACTATTGTGAAAGGTGTAAGATGAAATCTTAGATTCATTTTGATTTGCATTTCCTTGATGGCTATGGATGTTCTTCCTTAAGTGTCTTTTAGCCATTTGAGATTCTTCTGTTGACAATTCTTCATTTAGATCTACACCCTATTTTTAATTGGATTATTTTGTATGTTGATGTCTAGTTTCTTGAGTTCTTTATATAATTTGGAAATCAGCGCTCTGTCTGATCTGGGGCTGGTAAAGATATTTTCCCATTCTGTGGCTGTTATTTTGTCTTGTTGACTGTGTCTTTTTGCCTTAAAAGCCTTCATGAAGTATCATTTATTAATTGTGGGTCTTAGTATCTGTGCTATTGTGTTCTGTTTAGGAAGTTGTCTCCTGTGCCAATGTTATTTCCCACTTTCTCTTCTACCACTTTCAGTGTATCTGGTTTTATGTTGAGTTGTTTAATCTACTTGGACATGGATTTTGTGCAGGGCGATAAACATAGATCTCTTTGCATTCTTCTACATGCAAACATTCATCAAAAGCCAGTTTTGTAAGGATAACTCCAGCATATCATTGGTAAGTGTGGGTCTTCTCTAATTCTTTGCTTTTTCTACTGACTAACACTCTAGCTACACATTCTGGGGAAAATTTGATTCCCTTAAGGATCAGTCAGTTTGTGACACTTTCCTATCTTTCCTGCATTGTAGGATAATTATTTTCTCAAAAGAATCTATCAACAGCTGTTGGCTTAGGGCATATTTCTGTACTTTACTAAACATGAAGAAGAAAGGAATTAAAATTTTGCTAATTGAAAGTTGTTGAAATTTCTACAGTGGTGGAATGACTATGCTGACATTATATACTTTGATATAGAAATGAATATAATGTTGTACTATTATATATGTAAATGAGTATAGCATCAAACTGGCCTCTAATTGGTATCTTTGTACCTCAGATTAGTGCAACTCTAACACCTCATCACAAGTTTCTTTGTGCACCAGAGAGTATTTAGCAGGGAAAATCACAACTGGTCCAAGTTCTGAGAATAAATTTCATTGGAGTGCTCAACCACAAATGGAATATCTGCATCATGCCTGATTCTTTCCAAAAATCTCAGGGATCAGATTATCAGATTGGCCATTTCCAGAACAAACAGTATCTTCTGAATATGCTATGACAGCTCACTGTAGCTGTGGTTGCTTGCACAAGACTTGTATAAGATCAAGCCAGTTAGCATTTTATTGTGGAATGTTAGAGGGCTTCAAGAACACTCACAATTGTTTGGGAAGCTGTTTACAGTTGATTGCTCTTGTTGAAAGCAAATCCAGTCTCTTTTTGTGAGTGATCCCTGGTAGGTTGATGAGGTTCCATTTGGTACATTAGCTTCACGAATTGGTCTCAATGGATTTTTAGATTTAAAAAAACCCAAGTCAAAGAGGTGATCAAGTTGTAAGTGAACTTGGAAGAATTTAGGAGTAAATATGACAAAACACCTTTCATGTCAGTATCAAAGAATTAATAAAATAGTGTACAAGAAAAGAAAACCGTGATATTGTAGTGGTGGTGGTGGTTATGAAGATATCAGAGACCAAACATATGCACTATTCTTGCTTGAACCACAGAGTTGACAGACAAGAATGTATCTAGTCTAACTAATTACAGAGTTCTCTCCTACTTGCTCCTAATTTGGCTTCAACCCTGGATTTAATAGTCTTTAATTTTCCTTCCCTGGATATTTGTTATTTTTCTAGATGCTGACTTTGGGATTGTTTTCTATGTTTACATCAGTGCCATGAGATGTCATGTTCTTATAGTTTCTTCCTCTACACATTTGTGCTCTTAAGTCTGAGACTGCTGAATACTACTGTGGGTGTTAATGTCAGCCTCTGCTTGAGAAAGAGTCTTCAAGATTCAATAATGTCAACTTCATGCCCATGGTCAAAGGTTCCCCTTGTATAATGTTGTAAATACAGGCCAGCCTTGCTTTTTCGCCCCTGTTGTTGCATGAATGCCATTTCAATGGCATTTTAGGTTCATAAGTCATTTCCATGGGAATTGTTATGTTTATATCCTGGGAGCACAGAGCTCTACAATCAATTGCCATTGTAGAAAGAGATATATTGTAACATTCCAAGTCAGTCAGCTAACTGTGCTGTGACTTTTCTCATACCCTGTCTATAAACCATGGGGTTTATACATGTCACCTCAGGACGCTATTATGAGAGTTAATGAACCAAAGGTTGTAAGGGGGATTTATCCTGTCAGATGAAAGGTGCTACTTAAGTATAGACCACTCCTGTTTTATGTGATCTGATACTTCAGGGCCAAAGCAACATATCAGAAAGTCACAGTATTGCTTTTAAAGGGCAGAGGACACCATCAGTGTATTCTCAATGTAAGGTGTAAACACAGTCTCCGAAAGGAGAGGCTTGGGATTTTATAACTTATTGTTCAACAATCTCTTTTCTTTGCTGCAGCTGCCACATCCCCTGCATGATAAAATTAGTCTCATTTTGCCCAATTTGTCCTTGGTTCCCTTGACACACCATGTATTCCCTCAAAATACCTTCTGGATAAAATGAGCTATGGTACAGAAATATAAGGTGTACAAATACATCAGCTAAAATGGATGATAAGAGAACAAACCTGCAGGGCAAGCAGTGCCTCTGGCAGGTTTTTAGCTGCTCCTTTTGAGATACAAAAGCAAGAAGACATCTGCAGCTAAGATGCATTAAAAGGTTTTTGTTATCACAACAATGAGAAAAAGGTACAGTAAGCCAAATGGGGCAAATGTAATATGCCACCTCCAAGCAGCATTTGCGCGATTTGTGGCAGAGGAGACAAACAGATTATGTGACCTTTCCAAAGAACCTTCATTTTGTTTGTATTACTTAACAGTGTGACAATCATGCAGGGCCTATTCTAACTTGGAGTTCAGTTTTTGCTCAGCTGATATCCCCCATTGACTACATAACTTCCCATCTGCTGGGCTCAACTTCTTCTGTCCCATTCTAGCCACTAATCCTCAGAAGGCTCCTGTAGAGGCACCTGAAAATTCAGAGCTTGGTGGAACATTTATCTATTGACATTTGAAATTATTATGTTTGAAATATATTCTTGCCTGCCACCATTGAAAACAAGTTCCCATTTATAATGAGATTAGCTGTAAGGGATTTGGAATATACTTTGTTTTGTGTGTAATTTCTACAGACACTCCTCACTTTCCATAATAAAGCTGGTTTTCCTATCCAGGGGGAAAGGTCATAAATATTCACAAGTTTAGAGAAAAAAATCTATTTTTTTTTTCCAATAATGAAAGAAAAACCTGCAGTCAGAAAACAGAGAAGTCAGGGCTCTGTTTCATGTTTGTTTGTTTTTCCCTTTTTGCAAGCTCCTTGCATCTTTTTCTTTACTCCATCCTAACCTCCTTGTAGGAGTATAAGGGAAAAAAAGAGAAGATTCCCTATTGGTTTTTCACCACTCTCAGATACCCTGAGGCATACAAGATGATACTTCTACCATTATATCCAGTCCTTCTAAATCAGTTGTGTGAATAAGAACACCTGAATCCTTCTAGACTTACATGTTTACTAAGTTTTACAAGCTGAGAAGCACAGGCTCTTGGGGTATACGGAAGTGTTTTAACATTAAAACAGTTCCGCCTGATGCTATGAATACAGCTACATAGAAAAGAAAAAAAATCAGTATCCTTACTTCACAACGGAGTTGCAATTTTCCCCATGAGCCTTTGACACTTTCTACTTTTATGTACTACTTCCTTTGATAGGGTGTAATCTCTTTTAGATCCTTTTGGAAATGTGTTTCATATTCAGCATGCATTTTCTTTTAAACAGGAGAGGTACTCATGGGTTTGAAGATTAAGAATGTATACTGCTGATTATACATAGTTATACCTTTTTGGTCACTGTTCCCCTCTCTCTGGTTTGGAGGATAGGGAGGCATTTTCACATCTCTACTATTTGTGCCCCTGTTCTGCTTTGAGGAAAGATTTCAGGACACTGAGATGTACACAGCACAACAGTGAAACTTGTGTCTTTTGCAGAGCATGAGACTTAGGAAGCCTGATAAATAGCTGAATTTTCAGTGACTGAATTATCAGGGAAGAAGATACTTCTTTCGTTTTCCTTTTGCACCAGTTAATTTGCAAAGGTGCTGATCTTTTTTCTTCAGATTTATAAAAGCAAGAGACAAGTTACTGAAATGGCATAGAAGAATCAAAATGGAAAAATTGCCAAACTAAACAGGAAAAGCTGCATATGTATCCTAAGAAGCAAATTATAAATGGAGTTTTGGTTTAGTTTGGTTTTGCATATATGGTTCTTAAAGTTTGTGTCTACAAATGGACCTCATGCTTTTTGAGTAGAGGTCAAAGGCTTCATGTAATTTTACCTTTGCTGCTTGGTGTCACACGTGACACATCAGCAAAATACTTTTACAGTGAAAGTCTAATTTCATTGCCACATTAAACTCCAATGTAGGTATCATGCAACTGGTTTGTAAGAGTTAGAAGTGAAACAGAAAGAAATTATTTTTCTGGAAAATAACTTACATAGAAGAAATGAGCATTTTCGTACAAATCTGAACAAATACAAACATCAAATTCCAGTACTTGAAATACAATCAGGGACCAATTCTCTCGGGAAATTCTTATCCAACATGAAAAAGATATTCTGGAATTTAAGCTCTACAAAGATATTAGAGTTGTAAAATATCCTTCCAAAACTATAAAGAATTATCTAGTGAGAAGTAACTATATGGTTAAAAACACAACATATGGAATCTATGTTGGTATATAATTAAGGCACCTGTGCATCAGTGTTATTTTTTCACAACTAAGTTATGACAGCTAAGTTATGAAATCAAATTAGAAATCCTTCAACAAAGAAATGTGGTTTATATATTATTGGAGTTATATTTATATTTATGTGGAAATATATTTATCTATAAGGAAGAAAGGAATGTAATTCTTTGAAAAGTGTATGCAAGTAGAAATCATTAAAATAAACAAAATGAAATAGATTCAGAAAGACAAATATATTTTTTAATTTGTGCACTCTAGATAGATACAAGATAGGTACATAATATTTTGTGGAGCCTAGATATATATGTAACATCATATATGTATTGAAATCACACATACACATGCGCACACACATACACACACACATAGCCAAAAAGCAGAAACCATATTTAAAAAATAAATAATAAAAAAACACAGGAACAGGAAGGGGGAAAGGAGAGGTGATTTTAAAAACCTACATGAGATATACTTGTATCATCTTCATACAGCACATCACTATGTATAATGAATTCCTGCAGGGGAAAAAATTGAAGGAAATTTTTGGAAGAACAGGCAGAACTATTTATATTCAAGGCACTCTATTTTGATGATTATACTATGAATTTAGAGACATGGTCTGTTGTTCACTAAGTACAAGAGAGGATAAAAATGAAGGCTTACCCTCATAATAAATTTAGAATCTGTCATTCACAGCCTGTTCAATCTTTTGACATTGCTGTCTACAAAATTCACAATCAAGAACCTTGTGACTGTACTAATATATATTTTAAAATCCTCATGACGTTTTAAGTAAACTTACTGTTTTGTGTTCGGCTTAATTCTTATCTATTCTCTGCTTACAGTAGCATGAGGCCAGTGGTCTGCAGGTTAGATTTGCCCAATAGAGCTTGTTACTTATTCAGTCCAGATTCTGCTTTCCTTCCTTTTTTAAGGCTTTCCCCATACCTCTCACAGTGTTTCACAAAAGAGAAACAGAAAAAAAAATGAATTCGCTCCAAGAAGTTCATGTGTCACTTTCTGTTCTTTGGTTTTGAATAGCTTTTGAAAAATTGTTTTTTACTCTTGAAAATACATTATTTTCTCATATAATATATCCTGATTATAATTTCCTTCCTTCTACTTCTCCCAGCACCTCCTTCCCTCCCCTCCCATCTGGATTCAATCTCTTTCTGTCTTTCATTAAGAAAAAAAAATCAGGCTTTTAAGAGAGAACAAGCAAATGTGACAAAATAAAATATAATAAGATGAAGGAAAAACTTGCCTATCAAAGTTAGACATGGCAACCCAACAAAAGGAGAAGAGTCACAAAAGCAGTTCTAAAAATCAGAGCTACACTTGTTTTTACAGTCAGGAGTCCCATAAAGATATTAAGCTAATAGCTGTAATATATGCAAAGAATATAGTACCTACCCATGTAGGCCCAATGCCAGCTACTTCGGTTTCTATAAACTCATATGTACTGAGTTTAGTGTATTTAGAGGGCAGGAACCTATAAGTATTTATACTGAGTTGTAACATCTACATGTGAATCTAGCATGTTTTGAGATGAAAAAAATAGACTGTGCCATTAGCTTAGTTAATTTACAATAGAGGCAAGGTCTTTCAACTGTCAACATATTGAACATGCATAAACTAATCAGATGACACCTCATGGGAACCACTTCTCCTGTAAAGTCACTATGTTCCAATTATTAGGGTTTTTACAAAATTTCTTCTCTCAGGAAACACACATAAAATTATTTTATCTTATTAATTATTATGCATATGTTTTTCATAACATGAAGAGCTAATAAATGGAGAGATTATAGAAAATTCTCTTCTTTCATCACATAGATTTCTTGGATCATTTTTTTCTTATTTTATTAAAAAAATTTGCTTTTCATTTAACATACCAACCCCAGGTTTCCCTCCCCCTCCTTCTTTAGGATTAGTGGCAAATGCCTTTAGCCACTGAGCAATCTCACAAGCCTGAGACTCTTAAATACTTATAAGGACAAATTTTCAAATAGTGATGCATATCCAGTTGTCTGTATTTTCCTAGTGCTACATGGCAGGAAGGGAAATAAAAGGTATTTTCAATAACTTTAAGCTGGTCATCAACATTGTTTAAAAATTGAATGCTACTCATTTTTTTTTCTAAATTTTGTGACTTACACCATGGTTTTGACACCTGCTGACACTGAAAAATATGGACTTCTTATATATCTAATGCCAGTGTATGTGAGGATGCTGAATAAAGAGACATGATTCACTTTTATGCTTCCAAAGGTTTCTTCCTGTCTTGCCTGGGGACTATGTCATATTCCCAACTGGGCTTGATACAGAGAATGAATAATCAATGGATGTCTTAACATTTCAAGATGTTTTTCGCTGTATTCAAGGATAAAAGTGTGATCTCATAAATGCATTTAAATATATGTTGTTACTTTTAGTCTTTCATTTCTTCTGTGTTTAAAATTATTTGGTTTTTCACGTATTGTATATTTTTAGGTTTGAACAAGGTTTAGATACATCTTTAATTTTTCTTAACTAACTGAATTATTTCTTATTTTTAAAATAAGTTGTTTTATTCCCTGCTTCTTTACACTCTTTGTTTTTTTGTTTTGGTGAATTTACATGCCAGAACCAACAAGATAAATACTCCTGTTACTGTATTCAAATATAATGTGCTCATGTGAAAAAATTCTAACATTAAAGTGGATATCTACCTTTTTCTGCTCAGATAAATGAGGGTTTCAATTTTGAATCCATATATAACATATTTATAGTGTAAGAAAAAAAAACTTATTTCAAAGCATGGGGCTTTTTTTCCGTTTAAGCTTTATAATCTCATACAGATTACTTTCCTCATCAAACTAACGATATGACACTACTTTCTAGGGAATTTTTACATAAAATTTCCATAAAAAGATCATCATATTCTTCAGCTCAATCATTAGATAATTTGTTGCATGGCTTAATTTGACTTTCTTCATTTTTGATGGGCTTTGAAAAATAGTTGCAACATCGTCTTCTCTCAATTACTAATACTAAAAGTATAATTGTGGTTTGGGATTCATAATTCTTAATTAATAATTGAAACAGATAAATAAAAGATCCATTAATAAAGATGAAATAGTCTTTCAAATATAGTCTGTCATGTATTATTTGTTGCTAGTAACAAACCTTTGCCAACATTTCTGTTTACTCACTTTTATTTGACCTCAATGATATTTTACTGACTTCTTGGTCTACTTTGCACCTGCACTTATTATAAGCATAGGAGATTGTTACAATAAAACTATAAAAAAGCAAAAAAAAAGCAGAAAGATCTCACAGTCTAGTATAGTTGAGAAAGGTAATCAAATAAATAGTGCTTAACAGTGTAAGTTCTATATATGAATAAGGAAGGTTTTCTCAACCTTTGTATGGGTATGTAAGAAAAGGAAGTTTGGGGGTGTGCTCATAGAAAAGAATCTGGATCACGTCCACATATTTATCTGACTTGAACATCACCGTTCCTTATTCGACCTTACTCTGATTCATCCTAACTCCCAATTAATTAGAAATTTCAGCCCCAACATTTTTTCATGTTAGATGTTATAAGATACTTTATTCCACTGTAGAATTTTTGAATCTTGACTACTCCAATATATGAAACAATCATTTCATATTAAAAGAAGTCTTCAGAAGTAAGATATATGAGTGTAATCCAAGACTACCAGACACAAGTTTTATGGCTTCCTGAAGTCACGACCCCATTAATGCTGTATGTTCATCAACTGTGAAAGTTTTGTAAGACCTGACAAGGCTACATAATGGTCAAGAAATGTAAGATGAGATACTTTCCCCCCTGAAATCTAATAGCCTTCTTCATATAAAGGATACAGTTAGCATTTACCACTAGTCAAGAACCACTGTGATATTTTTCAGATGAACTCATATCTACAATAAGTGTGAATCCTAGAAAGCTATTGATCATAGCACGTTTCTGCTTTTTCCAAGCAAATTCATTCATGGCCACTTGTATATAATATTCTTTCAAAAATACCTGTTGCTTTCTTGATATCCTTGAAAAAGAGAAAGCACATTATAAAGTATCATATGGGAATAAAGTGATTTAAAGATGTGGTCACAGCACAAAGATCAAAGTAGCTGCCACATTTGTCCTTTGAAAATATGGAGGCAGCATTCTGGCTATGTCAGACTGGTATTTAAGTTTATTATGCATTAACAAAAACAACCTTTACACTCCATCCACTAGAGGGCAATCAATACATTACACACAAACACTTGCCCCCACCCTGACCTGGAACCTAGTAACTTACTACATACAAATTAGAAAGAAAGACTCTCATGTAATTATAACCACAAACAACTCTTGCATTTCCTTTCTTGGTAGTGACCAGGAAATAGCAGATAATATGACATAAAAATCTTTTCTTTGACATTAAATTATATCTCATTCTGATGCTTAAAATAGCAAACAAGAAAATAAGCACACTGCCTGAGGTAAAGGAAATTTCACATTAAATAAAACAACATTCAACTTTATCACAAAGTTTTATATCTGCTGATTCTATCAGAAGACAAACACATAGAGATAAAATACTCATCAAGCCATCTTGGAAATCAGATTATTTCTCTTCTAGTGGCTCTTCCTACTACAAATCTACTAGTATTTTTGCTAAGGCTGGCATAATAAATGCAAAAATAGCTGAGAAAAATAGAATGCTAAAATTTTAATCACTTGAAAAATTAATTAAAAGACTTGGAATTGAAAAATAAATGTAGTGTGTGATGCTGTTTTCAGGGACAATCAAATCCAGATATGGTTGAAGCTGGAATTTTCAGTAAATGTGGGTATCTTTCACAGGTTAATTTTAATGCTTTGGTGCCAACTCAGTTATGGGACAATGTTATCCATTTGAGATGAATGAATATAATGACAGGCTACATTAAATCCCACATTCACAAAATAAGGATAAATTTCCTCATGGAATATAAAATCATGTGCAGATAGAATTTTTAAATTCATTGTCCTATTGTGAAATTGTATTATTTTAAACAAAAATGTATGCTGCTACATAGAAAAACTTTTTTTTAGGAACTTAGTAAATCTTAGCATGTTCATAGTATGCTAAATACATGTAAATGCAAAAATTAATCTTAATTTGCAAAATATATTGCAAGATAATGATACTGAAATTCAATGCCACTTGCTTTGTAAGACTAGTTCTTAATGGATTGAATGATAGTGTTCATTCAGCCTGTTCAAGCTTTAAGAATCCTTTCTTTGGAAACTGCTACTGAAGTTAATATGGAGCTTAGTTTTTTACTTCCCTTTGTTAGAACACACGTTTAGAAGTTCTACCTTCCTCCAGTTTTAATTTACATAATATTTAATACTATGTTAGCATACACTAACATATCTAGCTTGCAGGCACTCCTTACTGCCTCTTTGTTTCTAATTTGACATGTAAGATAATGTCCCCAATTATGTTTGTGTATGTACATTTCTGTACCTAATAATTTCATTCTAGCTTTTAGACTTCAAGATTAAAATAAGTTTTGCAAACAATGAGAAAAACCCTCTTGTGTGATGCTGGAATAAACATCAATTTTTCACTGTCACATAAGTGAAACTTGGCACAATGGTTTACTGTGCAAATTTGAGTAAGTGTCTTAGCTTTTCTGATTCTCTAGTCCCTCTGTTTAAAATGAAGATCATTAACACCTAGTTCTTCATGGTACCATGGGAATTAAATTAAACAAAACACAATAAATTCAGGCTTCTTAATTTTTCCAAGTCCTACAAGGACATTTCATTAAACGTTTGTTTTACAATCCCTTCTGACCTGTGCCTCGACTATTTTTACTTTGAATAACTTAAGCCACCAAGCATCTTCTCATAGAAAACATGACAACACAAGTGCAGTCTGTTTAAGAAAAAATTTAAAAAGCCACAACACAACTTTCACAAGTCCATTCTTTAGTTTCTCTTCATTGGTTTAACTCAACAGCTATAATGTGTGATTAGAATACACAGAAACACAGTGATGAGCAAAAGCAAAAGTAAACTTCCATTTCTTACAGAAGTATCTGAAATGAAGAGAGGAGCAGACATTTGTATTTGAACTGTACAGAGGCAGACTGGGCGGTTCATTGTTTTGTGGATGCAAAAGGTGTCTCCATTTGTGTTTTCATTCATTTTGATTTTTTTCATGGTAAAATTAAACAAACAAATAACAAACAAACAAACTGAGAAGAATCAGAAGCCAACCCTTCTGATCCAGACACAAAGGAACTAATATGCAGAGTCAGGTAAATATAAAGTTTTGTCATTTATATATAAATATAAAGTCAGCCAAAGTATTCCTATGATTTTGATGCAATACAGTTTCTTTACTATATTCTCTTGACTGTTGTAAAGCACACTGGCTCCTCAGAAGGTGTCTGTGTTGGTGACTGTTCTTAGTGTTACAGAACACCCTTGTAGGAAGTTTGCAAGCACACTCCAGTATTTTCCTGGTAGTCACCATTTCCTGAAAGGGACAGTCCCTGGAGCAGGATACTAGTGATAGCCTTTGGGACACCTGCAGGTGTCATCTAATCTGAGCAGTAATCTTGGGCACTACAGAAGGAGTACACTGAGTTTGTTAAGGCTGTCAGCTGCATATGCTGCATCAGCAGCCTTAGAATTAGCCTGGAGTTTGAGAGCTTCAGAGACTGGAACTTCTTTTTAGTATTTGCAGTGTTTTCATGCTATACGAAGGAAAAAAAATGGTTGAAATAGCCTGTGTTTTGACCCGTCATCTTCATGTGTTGATGTTCCATTGCTTTGAATTTTCGCAGAAGGAATGGTGATAGGAAATTTTGCTCTAGTTTGTTTTGAATTTTTCCACTAGGAATTGTGTTTGCTTTTACAATAATGTATTTTACATATAACATTTCACATAAATGTGAAGCTGTTGGATAATTAATTCAGTAATTTAAATAGTGTATTTTCTAGGCGTAAGATATTTCAGAGGAAAATATGTGCCTAAATCATATATACAAATGTTCTACAATGAATGTATGTGATTTTCCACATGAATTTGAATAATAAAAAATGGGCCAGAATGGTTTTTCTTCCCATATTTGATAACAGTCTCAGTATCAATAATCTGTATTCCTACCACAGTTATGTTTTTGAATGGCTGTATGGACCTTAGTTTCCCTATTATTATTTTGTTGTTATCTACTTTATTGGGTTGTTGTAAAAACTAGCCAAGTAATGTCTATGAAACACTGTCTATCTACTTATATATGTATCTACCTACCTACCTACCTACCTACCTACCTACCTACCTACCTATCCATCTATATGAGACAGAAAAAGACTTTGCTCACCTTATGCCAGACAATCATGCAATTATATTTTGAAGCTAATACAATAAACCAAATAAAGAAAATATTATTGTGCCTTTCACAGTGAGAAAGTTAAGAGTTTAAGGAGTACTACTCATAAAGCTTCTAACTGAACGAGCTCATATCCAACCCTATAAGACTGATTCAAAAGCCACCTAATAATGATCCCCAGCAACCAAAACATTATGAGGAACAATATAATCAAATCTACATTCTTACTATTATTGAAATCTTGACTACCATTGGTAATGAGATTGTAAGTTTCAGGTCTGTTTTCTAATCATATGAATGCAAAATTATTTTCAAAGAATATGGTTAATATCATAATGTGAATATTAAAACATGATAAAGATATATAATGACACAATGGCCAAAAGTGCCTCCATTAATGAAAGTCTGATGAAGCACACCTCAGCACTCTGTCTTTTGCACACCACAAAAATTCTTTCCCATGTAAAAAGGCTTTCTCATGCACATGGGTTTTAAATGTTTAGTCATAGTTATATTAAAAAAATCTGACAAAGGTATTAAAGAAAAAAAGCAGGCTATTTTTTATAACATGTCATTCCTGATGTTAACATAACTGCAGCAAATATATTCAGGAATTTTTTGCACGGAGTGTCACATCAACAGTATCACAGCAATATAGTATCAATAGCTGGGTATTCTCAATATTAGTGAACTACATTCAAAAATACATCCTAAATATATGAATTCTGTCAGAGAGTAGGAGAACAAGAAACATGAAGGATTTATAAAGCAATGGGAAAAGTATCCTTTTTATTTTAAATCCTAAGCATGAGTAGAAATCTTTAATTTCATTTTTGCATACTGAGTTAATATATAGGATAAAATGAATAATTCACAGAGGGTTTCCAGCTTTTTTTTTTTTTAAGTTTGGCCCTTTGGGCTGGTATTTTGCCTTCTTAAACGAGGAGTAAGTATGTACAAAGAACACCATTCTCAAGCACTACACTTCATGCGAATTCATTAGGGCAGATCTGGAGGTTTCATTATTCTTTAAGAGTACATTAATAAAACCACCACATGCTTATTTTTAATACTGTGTATATGAATTATTCTGACAGTTAGTTGCAAAGCCAACATATCAATCCTGAAATTAAAAATGTAGTAGGACAAATTAGTGTGTTCCAGATACCACAAACCACGCTGAACAATACACTTTCTTCTTAGGACTTAGTAGCAAGCTGTCCTGCAGAGGAAAAATGACAGTGACCAATAGAGAGGTAAGAAACTAGGGCCTAATTGACATTTGAGTATAAACAATGCAGCTCTACATCACAAATTCTGTTTGCTCCAGCTCTGGTTTATTGCTTATTGCTCTTTTCACAGGGAGTCTCAAAGAAGCAAGTCTGTAGCCATGCCATTTGTTTCACGTCTTTTTAGGAAACTCTTTACACATTTCTTAGTGGCGACATTATAAAACAGGTAATGACAACCTCTTTTTGTAATCTAGCTTCCCTCTGTGCATGTGTAACAAACCATATTAAAAATATTTGGAATCAAAGTGTGTTGCTAACTTACTGCTCCATGAAGTAATGCATCGCACTAGGTTGCATCAGTTCTCTAGGCCTAATCTAGCTTTCCCCAGTGGCTTCAGAGGCCCAGGGGAGAGACACTGTATCAGTTCCATTTATGAGTAGAAAGATAAATGGTTTTGCCCTTAATAAATGTAGAGGACTAGATGAAGAGCGCAGGACAACTGCTTTTTACTCCCTTAAGCAGCAAGACCTTTTTAATTCCCATTCCCTCCTCCACTAATTTTGCATGAACTATGCTGTTAGCCACATAAGATGATGAATGCTTGAAATAGTCCAGTAAGGTTGAGCTAATGAGAATGTTGTCATTAAAACTCTGCACTATAGCTAAGAGGCAGGAACCAAACTTCTGAGGACACTTAGGCATTAGTTTTCCCCGGTGCTGCCGATATGATATTACATATTTAGTCTTTTTAAGCAAAGGGCTTCCTAGTTGTAAAGAGAAATTGTTCTCTGACACTGATGCTGTTTGTTACTTCCTTTTAGCCTGTTTCAGCTGCATACTATGTGTTACTGAGCTCTGAGTGTTCCCTGTATAGCAGCTCTTTGCCAATGTGCCCCTTCAATGCCATACTATAAAATATGAACTTTCAAAATAGCTATTTATTGTGAGTCATTTTATAAGTTCTACATTTTCTCAGGAAGAGAAGAGCTGGAAGGATAAATCTTAAAGTGAAAATACTTCATGTCTTGTAAAGAAAAACCATTTAACTTCCACAGTAGCACTTCCTAACCCTCCGCTTGAATCAGCTAGGACAGATAAAAAACATAATAGACTGAAATAAGTTGATCAGGAGTAATTATAATCATCAATTGTGTTGGTTTATATGTTTCCTTTTTGGAATTTACAAAAGGCACCAATCATTGCACATCCTTTGGGCACAATTAAAATAGTTAATTAAAAGTTGGGTATAATAGAAGAGTTAGCTTTCTCTACTATAATAAACGCTTTCAGTTTCAAGTCATACTAGTGACAGTTCAGCAATAAGTCTGAGCTTGACTGTACGCTTTTCCTTTTTAATGCAGATTTGACCTATGGGAAGAAAAATGTAGACCTGTTTACTCTCTTTCCTATGGAATCAAATTTTCTTTCCTCATCCTAAGAAACTCATTGAAGTTTCATAGAAATAAATAAGTGGAAACTGCTATATACAATTATGATTTTATACTTTATAATGTATTAACATAAAAAGATCATTACCAATTTATAGTCATATAATGAAAAGTAATGGGAGCCATGTAACATTTAGCAAAAAAACTCACAGCTTATTAAACATTTTGAATTCATGGGAGAGGAAGAAGGAGCAAAGAGAGAGGGAAAGATGGAGGGAAAGAAAGAAAATATAAAGGGAAGGCATAGGATAGAAATGGAAGGAATGAGAAAAGATCAAATTAAATTTTCATTATCCAGAAATGATTTCCAGAAGACATTTGGATGATCACATGAAAAGCAGTTAATGTAACTAATGATACTAAGAATATTATACAGCTCATGCTCGAGCAAGGAACTCAGGACCACGAGGGGTGCACCCACACACTGAGACGATGGGGATGTTCTATCGGGAACTCACTAAGGCCAGCTGGCCTTGGTCTGAAAAAGCATGGGATAAATCCGGACTAGCTGAACATAGCGGACAATGAGGAATACTGAGAACTCAAGAACAATCGCAGTGGATTTTTGATCCTACTGCACGTACTGGCTTTGGGGGAGCCTAGGCAGTTTGAATGCTCTCCTTAAGAGACCTGGATAGAGGTGGGCGGTCCTTGGGCTTCCCACAGGTCAGGGAACCCTGATTGCTCTTTGAGCAGATGAGGGAGGGGGACTTGATCGGGGGAGGGGGAGGGAAATGGGAAGCGGTTGCGGGGAGGAGGCAGAAATCCTTAATAAATACACACACACACACACACACACAAAAAGACCAAGCCTCTCTCCAATTTTACTCTCTCACAAAACCAAACCAACTGCCCTCAAATGACTTCTACTATCACAGTTTCCATGTCTTAAAACCAAAGCAAACCAACCAAATAAACAAACAAAAAAAATCCAAAAAAAAAGAATTTCTAAATGCTGTTCTCTATTTCTTCTCTTCTTCTTGATCACTCATTTGCAAACTACTTTAAAGGGTACTATTCTTAGTGACTTCAATCTTCAATTCACATTATAAATGTTAGTCATCCATATACACAGGAAGAATTTATGTTAAATTTGTCCAAAAACTTCAGTATTTTTCTTCTCATAAAGAACTGTTTATATTTTTTAGATATTCAATTTCTATAAGGATGATTGGTATATCAATCCAATCATATCTTTATTGTCTTCATGATATTAAATTATCACCAACAAAATAGAAACAGCTTCAGCCTTTCCAGAATCTGTTTATTATAGTGGGTATTCACCCCACCCATGACCTTGGGCTGTCTGGCCAAGAGAGGTGGAGCTTCCTGTCCACTGTGGTAACTACTTTAAAAGAAAGAAGGGGGCAGGCTCTGGCATTCTTGCATGGTGGTTGGCAATAGGATTGCTGCTTCCATTCACCCTCTCCACCTTGTTGTTATTCATGAGTGTTTCCTGATAAATCTTTGATACCTTTTTATTTGGGTTCTCGTGGATTTATACACTTCTGTCTATAATTGGCACAACATGGGGCTCAAACCCACAACCCTGAGATTAAGAATCTCATGCTCTGTCAAATGAGCTAACTGGGTCAATTGACCACAAAAGGTACAGATCAGGAGAAATTGATTGTGGAATGTATCTCTGTACATGTAGAAAACCAAACTAACATTAACTATAAGTATGACAAACATGAGTGACAATAACCTGTAATACTCAATAGTCTATACAGCTAACAGACTAGATAGTCAGAATCACTATCCTCTCATATCATAGCTAGAACATTTTAGGTACAAGACTTAGACACCTCAGGATAGGACAGCTGTTGGAATAATCTCTGTTATTTTGCAAATTACCTATAGCCCAGACATTAATTGTTTCTTGCTTGATGTTGTTGGTGGTTGTAGTTCTTTTTTGTGCATGTTATTACCCATTCTTTTTCGTGGACAAAACTTGATAATTGTTCTTACTGTACCTAGTTTTGTTTAGAAAGTTCATTAGATAACAGGGGGAATTGTAGTTGGTATTCGCCCCACCCATGACCTTGGGTATCTGACCAGACTGAGGAGGAGGTTCCTGCCCGCTGACATAACTCCTTTAAAAGAGAGAGGAAGCAGGTTCTTGTGCATTTCTGTGGTGGTTGGAGATCAAATTACTGCTTCTGTGCACTCCAGGGCAGAATGGAAGACCACAACAGATATCTACCTTATTGTTATTCATGAGTGTTTCCTAATAAATCTTGGATAACATTTTATTTGAGCTCCCGTTGATTTACACATGTGTGCCTACAGTTTATACCACCTGTTTTGTGAATTTGGCTTTAAATTTCTGACTAGCTTGTCAATTCTGTCAATAACTATTCATCAAGTGAGTATATAATTTGTTGTAATTGTTGATAGATTGAATTGATCCTTAAATTCTAATCAAGAATTAATCAATTAAGAAGCAACATATTTTATATATATATATATATATATATATATATATACACACACACACACACACACACACACACACTAATATGGAGGTTATTCTTAAACTATGCCCATATGCAATAACATAAGTAATTCTATTACTTAGCTACCTCAAGTTTTAACTAACCTCATATTTAGATGTGATAATATAACTAGATTGTGTTTTAGCAAGAAATTCCATATAATAAAACACAAATCTCAATGGTACTACAAGAGAGATGAATGGAAACAATGGATGTATTCTAAGACACAGCTAAATATTAATGAGAAGTTCCAGTGTTACATTGTCCATTATAATGGTAATTGATAACCATATAACCTTGTATATTTCAGAAATTTCAAAGATATTACCAACAAAAATGATCCATGATTTATCAATTTTTTATTCAAGTTGTTGAATTTGTTTAAGATATGCCTTTATTGTCTATTTTTTAATTGATTTTCATTGAACTCTACATTTTTCTCTGCTCCACTCCCTGTCCCTTCCCTCCCTTTCAACCCCCTCCCAAGGTCTCTATGCTCCCAATTTACTCAGGAGACCTGGTTTTTTTCTACTTCTCATGTAGATTAGATCTATGTATGTCTCTGTTAGCGTCCTCATTGTTGTCTAGGTTTTCTGGGATTGTGATTAGTGGGCTGGTTTTCTTTGCTTTATGTTTAAAAACCACTTGTAGGCAAATGTATGGAGCTAGAAAATATCATTTTGAGTGAAGTTTTATCACTTTTTAAAAACTTACTTTAACATCACTATGCATATTAACTAATTTTCTATTGCTGTGATTAAACATGATGACCAAGTTTACTTATAGAAAGATGGGTTTGTTTGGTTTATGATTCCAGAAGGATAACAGTCCATGATGTCAGGACGGAAACAACAGGTAGCAAGTGACAGGCAGCCAGAGGAGAAGCCAAGAGCCCACATCTCTCAAACCACAGACAGGAAGTCAAGAGAGCACACTGAAAAAAGCAGTATTTTTTGAAGTAAAATAAAAACTTGAAAGACTACCCCCTGGTTAAATGCTACCTCCAGCAAGGCCACACCTCCTATCCTTCCCCCCCTCCAACTAGTCATCATTCAGAGACCAACTATTTAAATGTCCAAGACTTATGGGTAGCATCTGCTTCAAATAACTATAATATATATGATTTTAATGTCTTCATGAGTGAGCTAATAACAACTTTTTGATAAATGTTTATATCAATACCAGAAGGTAATCCATACAAAAATGAAAATATTAAAAGAAAGCCAATTTTAATGAATCACAGTATATAACATAAATGACAGTGCGATGTGGAATGCCCTTCTGTATATTGTGAATATGTTTTATTACATTGGTTAATAAGGAATCTTAATTGTCCTACAGCCAGGCAAAATAGAGCCAGTCAAGAAATACAAGCAAAGTTAAAGGGATAAAAAAGACAGGGTCTGAGAGAGACCATCAAGTCCCAGAGAAGCAATATGTTAGGTAAAAAACCACAAACCCATAATATAGAATTATATGAATGGGTTAGTTTAAGTTGTAAGATCTAGTTAATAATAACCCTGATCTAATAGGCTAAACAATTAGTAGTTAATATTAAGCCTCTGAGTGGTTATTTTTAAAGTGGCTGCAGGACCAGGTGGGACCAAAGACATCCAGTTACAGCAATGTATATGATTTGTGTTGTATATAGTCCAAATACATACACAATTCTACCAATTATCTAATATTCAAAATATGAAGGATTTATAGTTCATATAAAATGCAATGCCTACAATAGTAAATTTTTTCCATCAGTTAAAACACTTATCACTAAACCTGGGAACCTGAGTTAACTACCCTAGATGGTGGAAGAAGAGAACCAGTACCTGCAAGTTGTTCTCTGACATTCATAAGTACTCCATAGAATGTATGTGCATGTGTGCACACATGAAAAAAAAGAAGGATGGTATTCATTGGTTTTCATAGAAAGATCATATTTAACATAGCAAATAAGACAATCTATTCAGAATATATTTTATATTCAATGAAATAAAATGTGTACTTTTAAAACACAAATTCTCTGTATTTATTAAGATGTGTATAAGCAGTTAATATATTCAGAGTGAGGTAAAAATATATACTAGTCAGTACATAGATTGATTTTATTTTTTCAGTAAACATAAATGTTTATGAACAAATATGTAGGTAACCAAACCAATACCTGGATAGTTGAACCAATTTTATTGCCTAGTGCATGAAGTATCTTGGTCAGAATAGATGTATTAAACCTGAAATAGTACAGATAATGAGAAAAAAGTCTTATTTTGCAAGTAATAATTTTTTTCTTTATTTTATTTTTTAATGAAGAAAAAAATCCAACAGGATATTATTCGTAGGTTTTCATAGAAAGACCAAATAGTTGATTTTTAACATAACTACTACATTTCAAAACTGAATTATAACAGTCCTTGTTACAGACTTCTTCTGGCAAAAATTCTTTCTAAGTAGAAGAAAATAAATAGGAAAAACAACTTAAGCAATTTAAAATTTTAATTACGCTTTTATTTTTTATATTGCAATATAAAATATTGCTCCTTCCATCCTTCCAAATGATCCCATATACCACTCCTTGCTCTCTTTCAAGTTCATTACCTCTTTTTTAAACTAATTGTTGATATATATATATATATATATATATATATTGTCCATTTTTAGGGACAACCATTAATATTTCACAACTAATTGGTCTGTTCTTTGATGAAGAATACTATTTCCTATTTTTTCCCACTCATGACATTCCTTAGTTGCCTATAGTTATTTATGAAGGGTTGTGTGTGGTCTTTTGGTTTTCCATTGTATAGCACTCATTCTAATTGGTCTTAATAAATAAAACAGAGAGTCAGATATTAGAGGGTGAAAGCAAAGAGATCAGAGAAGCAGTGTGGCCAGCCACTAAAGAGAACTTTTACCTTACCAATGCTCAGAGTGAAAGGATGATCCTGTCTTCAGACTGTCTCCTCAGACTGAAGGGAAGATCCACAGAATGAATGCCATTTCAGTGGAAATTCATACTTCACTGAGCTCCTGTCTTATCCTTCCTTATATTCCTCTCTCTGTCCAGCCATATCACTCCTATATCCACTTCACTGGTGCTAGTATTAAAGGCATGTGATCCCAAGTGCTGGGATCACCTTTGTGTGAGCTATGTTTCTCCTTTAGACTGTATCAATTTTGTTTAGTCCAGGGTGACCTTGAACCAATGGAAATATGTCTGCATTTTTCTTCTGAGTCCTAGGATTGAAGGTGTATGTTACTACTCTCTGACCTCTAGTGGTTTAGCTCTGCACTCTGATCTTCAGCCAAGCTTTATTTTTTAAAACACAAACAAAATATCACTACAGCCTTGTCCACTTTGACATGTCTATCACTGCTGTCCTTGTTCACCTTATGTATAGGTGTCTTAGTTAGAGTTATTATTGACATAAAGAGACACTATGACCATGGCAGCTTTTATAAAGGAAAATATTTAATTCAGTGTCTTACAGTTCAGAGTTTTCGTCCATTATCATCATGGTGGAACATGGCAGTGTGAAGGCAGACATGGTGCTGTAGAGGTTGCTCAGAGTTCTATATCTTATGAAGACAACAGGAAGTAGTCTCAGACACTGGTTGATATCTTGAGCTTATATGAGACCTCAAAGCCCTCCTCCACAATGATATACCTCCTCCAACAAACCACACCTACTCCAACAAGGCCATACCTCCAAATAGTGCCCCTCACTTTAGGGTCCATTTGCTTTCAAACCACCACAACAGGCCATTAAAGAAAACTACAACCAGTCAAAATAGAGAAGTATGGATCACAGTTCCAATGGATATATCTACAAAATACTCCTATACCTAAGACTCAATGAATATTGCAGAGGAGGTAATGTAATGATTGTGATAACCAAAGGAACAGGGAGTTTGCTGTGAAATTAAGCATTTTTAAAGATGCATCCTGTATTTAATCTCTAAATACGACATTTCCTAGGAAACAACCTTGCAACTGGAAGCAGCATGGTTCTATCTTATTAGTACTTACTTAATAACTCAAATATCTAGTACTTTAGTGGTACATTTTAAGTTTCTAAATTTGAAATTTCTAAAATTAAAAGTTCCCTTTAGTAGCTGGCTTATGCAATAATGCAAGAATGGAAATAAGGATTCAGAGCAAAAAAAATCTATTAATAAGTTGTTCCTTTTGACTTTTAACCTCTCACAAATTTTTAAGGTAGAAGTAGATGTATGAGTGTGTGTTGGTGTACCTGTGTTCATGTTCATGGCCTCGCATGTGGAAACAGACATCAATGATGAGTTTCTTCTATTGATTTTTACCTTAATTTTTAAAGGAAGTCTTTCATTGAACTTGGAGTTCAACAATTGACTTGATTAACTGGACATTGCGCTCTTGGGATATTTCTGCTACCTCTCAAAGTTGAGATTACAGGTGCCATCATGGCCAATATTCACATATATGATGGGTGCCTTGCTTAATTTTTTGTCAACTTGACATAAGCCAGACTATTCTAAGTGGAGGAATCTTGATTGAAAGCATACTTCCATCACATTGGCCTGTAAGGGAGACTATAATTCATTTTCTTGATTCAAATTCATGACATGAGAGGAACCATCCCACTGTGGGTAATGTCATCCTAGAACTACTAGCCCTGGGTTGTCTAAGAAAACAGGTTGAGCATGCCAGCAGGAGAAAGTAATCAAGCATCATCCCTTCATGGCCTTCCCCTCATATTCTGATTCCATGTTCCTTAATTGAGTTCCTGCCTTGATTTCCCTAGATGATGGGCTATAATCTGTAAGAAAAAATACACCTTCATTCCCCAAGTTGTTTTGGGGATTGACATTTATCATAACAACAAAAACCAAACTAGGACACTAGAGATTCAAATTCAAGCCCTTATGCTTTACATCAAACCCTTTCTCTACCAAGGCATCTCCCCAATTCCCCACCACAAAGTAAACTCCTGCTACTTGTTTTTCATATGACCATCAAACATCATAATTAAAACTATATAAGTTTAAGTACAACAATGAAATTTCACAGAATTGCATGCATAGTTCTTGCTTTTTTTCTGTTACTGATTTTGGCTTCCATCCCATTCGTAGACAAATTAAAACTCTTATTTGCAGAGTTATTATTAAGATAATACTAAATAAGGTTTTTCCAATTGCTAATTTATTTAGACAAATGAAGGTGAAAAATGTCCTAACATTCTTTTCAAATAGATAATTATTCAGTTATTCCCAGTGAGCTTGACTTAGTTATCCCTGAGAAGAGGAAAATGTTAAGTGCCTGTAAATTAGTCACAGATATAAAACATATAGAAACAGAAGTGTGATAAAACCTACCCTGGGGGGCACTTAGATATTTAATAATTAGAATAATTTTATTTGACATTGAATAAAAAATTTGGCCTATTTTATCTTTTCAGTTTTAATTTGACAATATCTTCTGAAGATCCAACAATCAGTAATGTTGCACAACCATTGAGCGATAATTTTTCTTCATTATCAAAACTAGGGAATAACTCAGTAAAGAAAAGAATATTTCATTGTTTCTGGAAGCCCTGCTTATATGGTAACACATTTTGACCTCAAAGGAAGCCATAAAAGTACCAGTTTTTCCAAGATGAAATAACATTTAAGTAGACAAGGTCTAATTAAAGTGGATAAAAGTCCTGAATGCAAAAACATATCTTGTCAAGATATTTAAGACTGCACAACAAAGGACAGTGATATCCAAGGGATAAGATGAAAATCACATAAGCCTTATAAAACCTGATGTGTTTCTGGAGTACAGAGCAAGAAGGGGGAATCTAAGCAGAACCCTTCCATATCATTAAACTAAGAAGATATAAGAAAGAATTATGTGAAATCAAGGTAGTTAGACTACACAGGGTAGTGTATTGCATAGTAAAAGAACTCCTACATATACAGAACGTTTCTTGCTGGTATTCCGGTTACATATTTGATTCTCCCTAATTAATGCTAGCATAAAAATTCTTACATTTTACTTGAGGTGTTTTTGTGTGGATAATATGCTTATGTGTGTAAATGTTATGAGTTTGTGTGTAAGAGCATGTAAGGGAGTATAGTCAAGTAGACATGTGGCAGTTAGAAGATAAACTTAGATGTTCTACTTTACCTTCTACCTTTTTGAGACAATCATTTTTTTAAAGTTTATTTTGGATTTCTTTGCTTTCTTTTTGCTTTTGGTTTTGATCTTTGTTAGCAATAGTTATCTAGCTGGCTAATGAGTTTTTTAGGATGATCTTACCTCTGCCTCATTAATAGAGGAATTTTGTCTTAGATACACAGTGCAGATCATTAAAGCCAGTGTGGCCATGATACCTACTCACATCAAATTGATAGCTGTTTGCTTCTCTAATTGTTCCAGATGCCAAACTTATGTCTTTAAGCATTCCATGGTATATGCTGGCCAGACATCTCTTTTTCCCATGTATTTAAATTCTAATTCATAGTGGATTGTAAATAGAGAACATTGATTCATTTCTAGCCACCTGGATCCAAATAATCCCACAGAAACTATATTAATTACAATACTGCTTGGCCTATTAGCTCAGGCATCTTATTACCTAACTCTTACATCTTAAATTAACCCATTTCTGTTAACAAATGTATCACCACAATGCTTAGCCTACCAGTAAGTTTCCAGCATCTGTTTCCTTCAGCATCTGCATGGCATCTCTTTGACTCTACCTACTCTCTCTCTATATATATCTCTCTTCAGATTTCCCATCTGGCTTTATTCTGTCCTGCTGTAGACTGAAGCAGCATCTTTATTAACCAATAGTTTAAAAAAAGTTCATAACATATAGCTTGGAATGCCACATTATCTCCCCTATTCTGTCTAAATAAAAAGGAAGGTTTTAACTTTAACATACTAAAATTACATATAATAAAACAGGCATTAAGCAAGAATTAGTTACAATATTTTTGTGAATCTAAACTTGTATATCTAATTTATCTTTTATCACAACTGAGGAAAACTGTAACTATCTTCAATTCTATCAAAGAACCTAGAAGGATATAATATTAACTAAGTAAACATGAAGTGCATTTTAAGAAACTTCCAAAGTTTTAGAGATGACAGAGACCTTTCACTGCCGAGACACTTACCCAAATTTCTTCTGTAGGTTTGTGGCATCCATCTTCAGCCTACAGGCCGATAGTATCTGGCAGACTTTTCCATGAAGCAGGAAATTTGAAAGACTGTTTCACCTATATTGGCAGTTTGTTGGTCACTTTCTTCTGTATTATGCAGAATGTCTGGCACACTCTTTCATGAAGCAAGAACCCTAAATGACTGTCTCACCTTTTTTAGGCAAGTTCAGCAACCATTTTTCTCTGAATCCTGCATGTTCGGTTTATACAGCACAGCATCAAGCAGTCCAGGCAAGAGTATTTCTTGACCATATGGCTAGCCTTATCACTTTGAAGACAAATTTCATAACAACTTTCTTCAATACACATCAGCCTCTCTGAAGTAATTGGTGCTGCCAAAAGCAGACATGTCTCACTGTTGAGAAAAGTCTCAGTTCTTAAAGCATTTTAAATGCCATATTCTTCAGGTCTTTGAAGGCTATCTATCTGAAATATATCTCTGTATATCTAGAAAACCAAAGGAACATGATTACAAGTTTGCTATTATAAATGACTATTACTCTTTTATTTTTAATTATATATTACATTTTTGAATGAACTGCACAAACATAATACCTTATATAAGATTAGAAATATACATAAAATGAAATTGACCTTAAATTCATATCAACAAACCAAGATCCATACAATGCAAAGTATTAATCTTTATATTATATTTAACTTATCTTTTCTTAGAAATCAATTGTGACCACTAATCATTTATAACCAACCCTTTTAAAATAAACATTTATAAACAATCATTTTGGATATTTGGGCATAGTTTTCTTCAAACTGCTTCCTGCTACTTGTTGGCCAAAGTATTTTTAGGGTTCATGGAGACATTTCAGGGGATCTTGTTCCATCAAACATTAGCCTAGAAGAAATGTGTAGGTACTTATCCTCTGTGGAAACAAAAGCAGAACCTCTTTTCCAAAGTAACATATCCTTAGATTCCAATTTTAAAGTCAAAATACCATTAAAATATATGTTGGTTTAGCTTAGTAGCCCGCACAATGAAATATCTCTCCATATCTAGCTCATTCACAATCAAAAAATTCAAAGAAAGCACAATAATATACATAATCCACATTCTCTCTCTATACTCTATCTTTAAGTGGTTTATTTTTAACTCTATAACTTTTTAATATTTATTTTATTATTTTTACTCCTTTATTCTGTGACTGTATGTACTCTTGTCTATACTTTTTTCTCTCTTTCCCAATCCTACATACATATTTTACACATATTATAATCTCTTCAGAGGATTATTTTTGTCTATATCTGTCTTTATTTTGGATCTGTAATCATAATAATTTTCTGACCAGGAGCACCTTTTTTAAAAAATAATGCTAAGCAGTCATAACTAGGGCCAACTATATGGTCCTGCCTAATGGCTCCACCCCATCCAACATGGTGGAGGTATGTCTACTGCCTCTGAGAGCCACGCTCAACACCCCAGGTCCAAGGACGCAGCAGGTCTCTGTTGTCATTAAGCAACTAGTGATATGCTGCTCACAAATCACATTTAAGTGCAGGTCTTCATTAAAGAGCCAGAGTTTTTGCTTCTAGCATGAGCCAGGAAGCCATCTCTTAAAGGACCCTTGCAGTTTTTGGCTGCTAATATTGAGTCAGGAAGCCTTCTCTTAATGGAGCCATGCCTCTTCTCTCCACCAGCAAACAAAGCTTATCTGAAAAAAAAAAAAAAACGAAGATATCAAGAAACTCCAACTGATGCCCCTTTTAGTATGTCTAAAAGTGTGTTTGTAAGCTTTCTTATATTTTATATGAAAGTTCTTGCACCATGTTGGGGTAATTTTTTAAACAGAGACTGCTCGTTCATTCCTGGCTCTCCAGACCTGAATAATCACACAGAAACTATATTAATTACAACACTGCTTAGCTGGTTAGCTCAAGCTTCTTATTAACTAACTGTTACATCTTAAATTAACCCATTTCTATTAACCAATATCACCACAAGGCTATGGCCTATTGGTAAATTTCTGTGTCTTTCTTCTTCAGCAACTACATGGCTGTTCTTTGATTCTGCTTACGCTATCTATATCTTTGTTCAGATTTCCCACCTGGCTTTATTCTGCCCTGCCATAGGCCAAAGCAGCTTTTTTATTAACCAATGGTAGTAAAATATATTCATAGCAAGCAGAGGGGAATCCCAAAGCAGTGGATGGATAATTTGCAAAAGTGTTAAAGTCTGTTGCACTGGTACGATCCATATGCCTGAATTAGATGTAGATGAGTTGCCTATCCTGCATGAAAACAGCTTTTCACAGATGCTCACTAAGTAGACAACAATACTGACAACAGAGAGCAGGAGTAGCTACAAGCTTAGCTTGTACAAATGAATTTCAGGGTCGTACATGGCAAACTTTCTGACAAGCACAAATCTAGAGTTTCAATGTTGTACAATGATTTTGGCATATAAGTCAAAAATATGCAGTAGATTTATGTGAATATAATTTTGTCAAAGGAGGAGATAGGTATCTTATAACCTGATATTTCTCTGTAAGATCATTAAATATCTTGGGCACATAATATCAAAGATTTCCCTGGACAATGGTTAAAAAACAACTAGAATATCTGAAAACAAGTGCTGTAGGTTTCACTAACTTTCAAAGCAACCAGAAAATAGATTTTCTGTCTAGTATCAAGAGATAAAATGATTTGTGGTATGGTGCCTAATTGTTTCCCATATTTTGGAGTACCATACTAGATCTTTCCACACTGATTTAACTCCTCTAATATCCAGACTTCCATTTATTGTTACAAATTCATTAGTATTGTTTATGAAATATATAAAATTTAGGAATTATTATCAGACTCCTAGGTAAAAGAGAGGTGGAAACATGTCTGTTTATTCCTCAGTGCATCCCTAGCATGTAAAGCATATTTGATGCAGGAAGGTTAGAAAAGAAGGAGAAAAAGAGAAAGCAATAGAAGATGAGAGAATGGTGTGAGGTATGTATGTTTCTCTTTTGGTAGTATGCAGAGTCCCTTTCTGTACTCTAGAACAAAGATAAGAAGGCTATATGTAGGTAGTAGACCCATTTCTCCATGTTCGACGTGTTGTACAGCTGTTTTCTTCAGCAAATGAAATCTTGCTACCAGGTTTTGAGAGTTACCTATTATTTTGGAAATATCCTGGTTTCTTTGGGGATTCCCATGGGTCCCCTTTGGAAAATAGTTCAATTAGATGTCACCCAATCTTAATACTGGAAGCTTTGCTAGGTGACAAGAGATGATCAGTTGAGATTCTGTCTTTACCTTCAATTGGATATTTCATTTAGATTGGCATTATTTGTGGGTGACCAAGAACCTAAGACTAGACACCTTATGGACCTGGGGAAGAATCAAATAGTACTGATCTAAAAGAGAAAAGAAATGAAGCAATGAAATGACTCTTAATGACAATCTGCTATTTGGTTATTCACATAGGTCAGTGTCTTGTTCAACTATGAGAGAAGCTTCCTCATTCAGTAGATGGGAACAAATACAAAGACCCACAAACAGATATTACATACAGTTAGAGATCTTGGGATAATTAGTCCTAAATGGGATGCCTCCTTCAAATCTCTCCCCTCAGAGATCGGGAAATCCCATAGAATGGGTAGTAGAAAGAGTATAAGAGCCAGCGTGGAAAGAGAACAAAAACGAAAGACCATCTAAATCAACATGAGCAAAGATTTTATGTACTCTCAGTGATTGAAGCAGCATACATAGGGCCTGTGAGTATCTGCATGTATATAATTGTTTCCAGGTTAGTATTTTTAGGGGATTTCTAAGTAGAGCGAATGAGTCTCTGATTTTTGTGCCTTCTCTTGAGATCCTTTCTTTCTGATGGTGAATCTCTGAATTTAATAGTTTCTATTTTATTGAAATTTATTTTGTTATATTAAAACAGAAACCTGAATGAGTTAATTAATGAATGGATGGATAGATGGATGAAAACCTAGTCAGTAGGTTTTTAAAAAGGAGTAAAAGAAAACTGTTACAAGAAGAGGGGCCCATTAATTGTACCAGCTGCCTGGCTAGCTTACACCCGAAATAACCACACAGAAACTGTATTAATATAAACACTGCCTGGCCCACTAGCTCTAATTTCTTATTGGCTAACTCTTACATCTTGATTTAGCCCATTTCTATTAATCTATGTATTGCCACATGGCAGTGGCTTACCAGAGATTCTAACTGGTGTCCATCTCTGGCAGAAAATTAATGGCTTCTCTATGACAGTACCCTTCTTCCTCCCAGCATTCAGTTCTATTTTCTCCGCCTACCTAAATTCCGCCCTATCAGTTAGGCCAAGGCAGTTTCTTTATTCATTAATAAATGAAAGCAACACACAAACAGAAGGAACTCCTATACCAGAAAACTGCAAACAGTACAGCTTTATTTAAAGGCTTGTTGAGAAAACAAAATAAAATACTATCCAGAAAAAAATCTCCATACATTATTGTAATATCATGAACTCACTCTTTCTTCATGCAACTGAGAAGCCAGAATAATCCTTTTTAGGAGATACATTCTAATAGTTTTGTTTAAAAAATGCCAATTAATCACTCAGATTATCTTTATGGATACATATCAGCTGTGGTCATTCTAATATCATCAGTAAAACTAAACTTTTTTTGAGTTCCATCAATATTTGTAGCCAAAAGCATATTCATGAAATAAATTCCTACAACCTCTTGGCAACTACTTTAGGCTTTGATTATTTTCTAAGTTTGATCAGTACTTAAGTTACTTGGCAACTATTTTAGGCTTTATTTTCTAAGATTTGACCAGTGCTTAAGTTACTTGGCAACTATTTTAGGCTTTATTTTCTAAGATTTGACCAGTGCATAAATAAAAAAAAACTGTTGTGATAAATCTCTAAAAAGTTTTATGCATTGGAAGTAGATTCATACAGCCATTCCTATGTTTTATTCTTGGACTACTAAAGATGAGTGTTTGCCTTGATGCTTCCTTCATGGCATTAAAACCAAGTCTTATTTAGAACTACTCAAGCTATATTCATGGAAGCTCATTATATTCTGTTCCTCCTAGAACAGTATTTCTATCTGAGCCTTCACGTAGCAGGCAACTTGAATGAGGAAGTTAAATATTGCTGGCGCCCTGTTGAAGGTTGGTAGGGCTTTCCACAGTATATGGGGTAGGTCATTAGGGGATGTTATGCTCTCAGTTGTCCTCTTATAATAGTTGGTGCAATTACTTTAGTAGCAAACATGGACCAATCATTTTGAAATTTCGGTTTAAGTCCACAACCTTTCTGAGTTACAGAAGCACTAAAATGACCACCAGAGATTCATGCCTCAGGGCTGGGTGACAGCCCACAGCCTAGCATTGCTGGGAAATATTCCAGCACCACAAATGTGTAAACCTGCTTTCCTTTACTTCCCTACTCTAAAGGTGCCTGCCATGTGCATAGCATTAAAAGTGCATGTGTATATGCACATTTAATAGTGTATGTGTGTGTTACAAGCACATATGTATGCAAAGGCTTTGCCATGCATGACATTTAGGGGGAGATAGCTGTAAAATCCCAGAAAAAAAAGGTTTCTACAAATTTGAAAGGACAATCTTTATTCTTGAAGACTCATTACCAGCAAATAGCCAGATGCAGTAGTTAGTTCTGATGAGACATATTGCTCATAGTTATTCACTTACAATATGTTTTATTTGCTTCATTAACTTGTCAAAGTCAAACATATAGAATAATAATCTCATTATTTGATTTTATAATACATAATATTGACACAATATTGAACACCGATGCTTAAGTTATTTACAAGCACTTCAATATTTGCTTCTAACCCCCTCCTCACACTTAGAACTTGTCATGGTAAGTGCTGTTAACGTAAGGGAAGCATGGTGGAGTAAATATGCATGTAGTTTAAGTATGCATGTCTATTAGCTGGAGAAAAATCAGTCTTATCTAAAGCACTGAAATGGGAACTGGAAAGTTGTCCCCAAATTCATCTAGTCCTTAAAGAGTACCAGCCTCAGCTATCAAATAAAACACTTGTGAATGTGGTCTTCAAATGTGAATCAGTAGCGTTTCGTTACACACCTCTCAGGTAAAATTCTATGCAAAAATCCTTAACAGTTCAGGTATGCACAGAAATAAGCTTCTTTTCATTCAGTTGGGTCTCATTTTTCCTACAAAAAATTATTTATGTACATTTAGTTTTACTCATTTTGCTTTTTAATCTTTTTTAAATTGTTCTATCTTACAACAGCATAAGCATCCTTGGAGTACCCTGTATTTCCTTATTACCCTGGTCTTGGTAGTGCCAAGCACATTCTTTGGCACATTCTGAACACACAGTAAATCTTTTCTCGGTGGCTGCTTTCTTTATGCATATAAACTAGAGAAACTATATCTAATTGGATAACCTGCAGAGTTTATCTAATTTTGAAATGCTAATTTCTAGGCTAATTCTTATTCACATTTGTTTTTTCTGATAGTGCCTATTCAGAAGAGGAAAGGAAAATCTGCCTCTTTCTGGGGTCATTTGATTTCACAATCTGCTTCCTCCTGAAACAATGAAGTTGAAGCTTTTTTATCTGCTAGGCTTTCTAAATGCTAAATCTTTGCATACAATTGAACTTAATATGAATCACCCTCTTCTGGAGAGAAGGTTGGTATTTGGACTGTGTTAAGGAGTACAAGATCAAGTTTCTAGATCAGTTAGTGCTCCATAAGGCATTTTGCTATTGGCTGTATCTCTATGCCTGAGAGTTAATGGCA
The DNA here is from genome assembly GCF_018167655.1 of Microtus oregoni. Classification (NCBI taxonomy): domain Eukaryota; kingdom Metazoa; phylum Chordata; class Mammalia; order Rodentia; family Cricetidae; genus Microtus; species Microtus oregoni. Next base: position 1,932,392 of record NW_024544769.1, read on the forward strand.
AACTGAATGTCATCCAGTTCACAAGCTTCTAATCATGACCGGCTGGTGTTTATAGGTCTTATGCCAATAAAGGCATCCAAAAATGACAAATGTAACTGGATCAGAGAGCATTTGGCTCCAATCCACTGTCAATTAGAAATAAAATGATAGATTCCAGATCTTCTCTCTTTTTCCCCCTGAGTAGATATGTATCAAATTTATACCTCTACGCATCTCTGCAATGTAACAAGGGTCAGGGGCTGGGTGTCATTTGAAAGTTCAGCCATAATTAGGACAACCAACTTGATTTTCTTACTTTTTAGATTTCCCTATGGTTCCCGTTTCTGTATCCATCCTCTTCAAATCTTAATGTCACCTTTCTAATAAAATGGCACTCATGTGAAGAACAGAAAGGTATTCCGGATTGATTTCCAAAGACACAAAAATCGTGAAAGAAAATGAATGAAGAAATGAGCTTTCTTTGAATCTTGAGGACACAGGACAAATCATGGGAAATATCTCAAATCTTTCCTTTATTTTTCTGACTGCTTAAAACTTATTGTTATGTTTGAACTCTGTACTCATTGCTAAACATAGTACTTTGTGGTGAAGGGCAGCACTTACAGAATAAAAGATATGGTCTCTTTCCCAGCAGGACAAATGATGAGATTTGAAAGAGCCAAGGGAAACATTTTAAAGACTGTCTAATCAATAAGCATAGATTCATATTTGGCATTAGGAAATGAATGCAAATGGACTTCTTAGTGAACAGAAGAGGGATCAATCATAGGAGCTCCAGAATACCTACTGAAGTCAAGTGAAGCAGTACATTTTTGGGTCTTGTGGCTATTTCTTCACATGGAAGGCAGAAAAGGATGCAGAACTAGTCGTAGAGCATTCCGCCCTCTGTGTACCCTGTTACTCTCTCTACACAGGGTAGTCAAACTGGCTTTTATAAAATGCAAATTAGAGAGTTTTCTCATTCATTTTTCTCAAACATGTACACTGATTACTTGTCTGAAATAAATTTCAAGTTTATTAGCATCTTCTTCTGTACCCAACAATCTAATGCCTTGAAATGTTTATTTCTTATTCATTTCATTATTATCCTTTGTAATATCTCTAACTCATGTATTCATTAATTTATTCAACACAAATTGATCGAGTACCTACTAAGTGACAGGCAGTGTTCCAAATGATAAAAATATAACAGAAGGAAAATCATATTTGGAAACTTCTTTATCCTCATTTTAGATCCCATTCAAGTGGGCAGAGAGAGAAGATAAACAAAAACAAGTAGGTAAAACATTTAAGGTGACAGATGGTGATAACATCTTTGTAGTGTAAACATGGAAAAGACATGTAAAGAAGCAACAGGAAATGGTTACAATGGAAAAATCAAGCTTTACAGAAGATTTGGCACATGAAGAAAGAATTAAGTGAGCTACAGGAAGAAGACTTGGAGCAATCTGGTTTTGGTGTGTTCAGGCCCAAACTGCAAATTCAAACTCTCTGCAGCAGAAACATTTTTGATGTATCTAAGACAGAATAAGGGGCCAGCGTGGGTGGGGGTTCATAATTGAGAAGAAGAATAACAAGTAAAAAGGGAGAGGCTTTGACTTCTATTCCTAGAGAATCTGGAAGCCATTGGTGGTTTTAACTTCAGCAATGTTGTTTACTCGGCTTGCTTTCTGAAACTTTGCATTGTTTCACTTTTAGAAAAAGGTATGTTTTATCTGAAATAAATTCCCTGATTCAGATATTTTAATGCAGAGCCCTGAAGTTGCAAAATACACACAAATAACCACTACAAAAAATCAAAACACAAAAGAGTTCTGGCACCTACTCTCATCAATGACTTGAATTCTTTTGTATTCAACATTTGTCCCAAGGCACAGTACCTGGTGACAACTGAAGAGTTTGTGATCTTACAATTTAGATTTTTCTAAAAAATATCATGAATAGACCAGAAACTATATAACTTTTTGGTCTGTAGTATGTGTGTGAGTGTGTGTGTATGTGTGTGTGTGTGTGTGTGTGTGTGTGTTATGAGCACATATATGTGCAAGCGCTTAGCCATGCATGGTACAGAGACCAGAGGACAGTATCTAGTGCCTTGCTCAATAACTCTCCCCCTTAACCATTTAAGGCTCCTAATTTAAACCTAAAGTTAGATTGATGGCCAGCAAGCCTCGGCCATTCAATTTTTTGCCATCCAAGAGTGCTAGGGTTAGTGGTCTGTTGCTGATCACTGTTCACAGTGGGATTTTAATAAGTTCTGAAGATTTGAACTCAGGTCCTCATGCTTGCACAGCACATGTTCCTACCTGCTGAGACATCTTCTCAGGTCCACATACAACTTTTTGAGTATTTTCTATTTTATTTTTCTAAATACACTTTAGCTTCATTTATTCTGCTACATATATATATATATGTGTGTGTGTGTGTGTGTATAAATATATATATATATATGAAGTTATCTATAGTGCTGAATAGTATTTCAGTGTATATTTATACCAGTTTCCTTATCCATTCTTATTTTAAAAGATCTTTTGCTTTTCACTGCATGGTTGTTATATGCAATGAGTAATGCTATGAATATTCAAATGAAAGTACTTTATTAAATAAGTTTCAATATCTTAAATAAATACTTATAATTGGAATTCTTTTACAAGATAAGACAAATTTCCGTAGTACTTTGAATTAAGAGTACATTCAATTTGTTATTCTGATCCTTGACATACTTTTCAATATCTTAAAATACTTTGTTTCCTTTTTAACAATATATTAATTTTAAAAAGTTTGCATTTCTTATGCAAACATATTTGAAGATGAACACTGGGAAGGTTTCATTTGTTTTTCACAACATAATATTTTTATTATTTGGGAATTAAATACAATGTGCCCTGATAACACTCACTTCTCACTCCTCCCAGGTCTACCTTCTCACCCTTATACACACACACACCCACAAAAAACGACAAAAAGAGAAAAAGAATAAAATCCCATCAAGTCCAATTTGTGTTGTCTATATAAACATTGGAGCATGGTCAAACTCCCATTGGCCAGTCCCTTAAAGAAAACTGAGTTCTTTCCAACTCCTCAACTAGAAACCATCAACTGTTAAGAGCTACACTTCAGCATCTTTATCACATTTCTTAAGAGTTCTCTTCAATGGCTTCCTGTCTAGACTATATTTTCATTTTTTTAGGGATAAAAATAGGGAGAGAGAGGATGTCATCGAAGCCTTCAATGTCTCTCATTTTCAGCTATGGGTCTGCAGATATCAATACCACTGCAAAAGAAGCTACCTTGCACATATCAGCAGGCAAGAGCATGGATCCTGGACTTTCACATGCTTTCTCATGGCAACACAGATCATTGAACATTTTGATTCTCAGTCATCAAAATGGTTGCTTGTAGCAGAGACCATGGACTTCAACATGGCCTCAGCTTTTTTTTTTTATGACCTAAAGAGACTTTTATTACTGACATTACCTCCATCTCACATACCTCCTTGTTTAAGCTGTGTACCAGAAACAGGGCTTTCCTCTTCAACTTCATGTAATAAACATCCCGAGTGTCATATGAGAGGATTCTCCATTAGAGTTAAAATCCTACCCAATCCAGAGTTTCTATGTATGTGTATCTCTCTGCTCTTTCTTCATTCTTCATTGCCTTATTTAGTCAATCCCTGAAGCTATGCATGGCTCAGCAGGGGGCCTTTGGACAGATACCTGAATGATGGACATCTGACTACTAGAATTGGTTAGATGAGGGAGTGTTCCCAAGCAAATTGCACAAATGAAAGGAAAAGATGTAAAAGCAAAATAATAATAACAATGATGATAATGATAAAAGAAAAATAAAGGCATATAGGGAACACATTTCTATTTGTTGTTTGTAAAAACATGGGCAAGCAGAATCCAAAGCTACACAGTTAATCTAGAGATTAAACAGTTAAATGTGTTGGCATGTAAAATCTAACTACTGGCAGTTTTATTTTGGTGGTTTTGTGATATTCAGGGATAAGGTGGAAGTGGGATGGAAGAGAAATTGAGCTTAATTTGTTCTTGAGCTATGCCAGGAGTTCTTGACTTCCATGGCAAAGACTAATAAATGTAATTTCTGTATTAAAATATCAATAAGTAAGCAAATAAATAAAGGAGAAAATTGGGGAGATGGCCAAGAGACCCAGATATGTTCCTATTTTTGCCTTAGTTGCTTTCAGTTCACATTTGGTAAAACAAGCAGCACACAGGTAACAGACCAAGATGTGGTAACATATAGGTCCTGAGAAAACTTTGACTAAGTTGTCCTTTTCTAGCAGCCTGAACTTGTAGCCCTCCTTACTGAAGTCAGTACCCCTGAGTAGGACATGTAGGGTGAGGTGTGACTATGATCTAAGCAACTACTGTCACCTAGGCAGCAATTATGACCTAGGTGTCATGGCACAAATGCTTGGGAAGGTTCACTTTCTCAGTTTCACTGTGGCAGAGGTGGTGAAGAGGTTAGCCAACAAGACAGGAGTGGAGTTCTACAACTAAGGAGGCATGGAGGCAAAGAGAAAAATCTTTGTGATTTTCAATATTATCCAGGTTTTGACAACCTGAACCACGTATAATTTTAATGTATCTGGTAATTGTATCTACTTAGGTAGGACTTGTCAGGGGAGAAGCCTATTTCTTATATTAACCATAAATTGTAGAGCAGCAAGGGTAAAAGGGAACTGCACAGTTAGAAGTTTGTTGCACAAAAACATGGAAAGTATATGGTTATTTGGGCAAATATTGTAACAATAAAATGAAGAAAATGGACAGATATGTGATATATTTTGAAGGTAAAATCGATAGGATGTACAGGCTGTCTAACTAGTTAGTAAAACAGTGCGTATGTCTGTGAAAGTGTTTCATGTAAAGATTGGCATTGAATCAGAACACTTAATAAAGATTTTACTAATTATTCTGGACAAAAGTTAACAGAAACATCAAGAGTACAAGTGACATAATTGTTAAGAGACAATTGTTTGTTTGTTTGTTTGTTTTGAGCAACGTCATCCATTTTTCCCTTTTAGACATCAAAGATGCAGGCTATAAGGACTTTTAATTCCTAGGCTTCCTTTAACAATCCTTTTCCATGGCTCGCAGGGCTTCTGTCTCCTAGTTACATCATCAGATTCCAAGGCGTAAAGGCTTTCAGACACTTTGTTACATCATCAGATTCCATGCTTCTCAAGCTGTTTGTTTTAAACTGATATATGCAACCAGCTTTTCTCTTTCGCTAGCTCATAAAAGGTAGGGCATTTTAATCTTAATCTCTCTCTCTCTCTCTCTCTCTCTCTCTCTCTCTCTCTCCAAACAAACACACACACATATTTTTTCATAGCATAATTTAGTAGATGCTAAAATGCTTCTAGTTTTCAAATATGCTTCTCAATACCAACATTCTATATGACATTAGTATCTCAAAAAAACAAATCTTTGACACATAATTATCACGTATACTTTACATTAGTGTTCAGTTTTGATATTGTGCATTCTATGTATTTGGAAAATGGATAATAATGTACTGTATTACTATGTTAAGTAGTATGAATATCTTAAAACTTCCTCCACTTTTGCCTTTTCCAAAATGTTTTATAGTGCAATAATACACTATAGAGCCCTTTCAGATGGACTTCTTTACTTAGCAATATTTTGAAAGTTTCCTTTTGGTTTTTCAGAGATAGGTACATCATTTCAATACTGAATAGTACTGAATAATATTACATCCAGCTGTCTGCATGTAATATAGTTTTTTGAATCATTCATATGCTGGATAGTATTTTGGTTTTTTTTTCTGCCTTTTAATAATTGTAAAAGAAAGGTGTTGTAAAACAATTGTACAAAGGTGTATATACAGATACATGTTTTTAACACCTTTTTGTTAGTATATTTTAAGACTATGTTTATTTTTGTTCAAAGATGGTAAAATGCCTTCCAAAGAGGCTGTAACGCTGTTAAATTTTCATCACTTATGGATGGGAATGTAACTCAAGACAATTCATAGATCACTTTGTGTTAAAAATGCTCTTAACTTGCACATCCTAATACATGTACAGTAATAATTTGTTTTAATTTATATTATCCTGGCTATATAATGTGACAATGCAATATGATGAAAATATCTCTTTAAATTCTAAAAGTTTTTGCTTGACCTCAGAGCAGAGATTTATAGTAAACTTTGAATTCAGTTAAGACTTAAGACTCCTAGCTTACATTGAACTCAACCTGTTTATTTACACTTCCTTTAAAGGAACAATGCAACAATGTACCTTTCTTGTGTTGAATTTCCTATGTAATCAACCTTGGCAATCTAAGCTATTGCATAGCTGCAATCTTACATCACTACTCTTCTTGTGCCCCTGACCCAGACAATGCATGTTTATCACTTGCTGAAAGAAACAAACACAGAAGTTGAAAACAGCTTCCTAAAATTTATCCTAACAGTTGAAAGCAACCATGGATATTTCTTGATTATCAATCATATTTGTTTACTGGGTCTATTGGAATCAGTTGAAACTAGTGACTTAATCTCTTGTAAAACTTTCATAAAGATATCAATAAAGTACACCACTCATTCCTCAAGTTTTCTATGATGTTTAGTAAATGCAAAGAGAAATTGCTTGTAAAGAATAGACAGAATTCATACACTACAGGCATAGAGACACACAGAGAGAAACAGACACCCATATGGACAGGCACACACACACACACACACACACACACACACACACACACACACACACACACAGTGAAAAACAGATTCACAAGACAGCCTTCAGACAGGCATAGGTTCAGACTTGTACAACAGACAAGCAGAGGAAGTAAGACAGGAATCATAAAGTAGAAAATTCAAACATAGACTTACTCTTGGTTAAATGACTCCAAGGGGAAAGGATTTTATTTTTTCTTGAATGTAATATCTATGCATTATTGGTGATTCAGAGTTAATCACTGTTATGATCTGTTCTGTCAACTGGTTACCCTGTTCCCTTAAGAGAAAAGCCCCGCCCACTTCCCCTTCGGCAGGGTTAAGATGATCTTCTGCTTCCTCCAACCTGAGCTCTTTCTCTCCCCATCCCTCTTCAGAAGAGGTGGCTGATGCCTCTCTCTTTCCCACCTCTCTTTTCTCTTCTCTTACTCCCCCTTCCCCTTCCCTTCTATAACCAGGAAAATAAACTTTATACCCAAACTCTCTTGGCATGGCATCTCTCTCTCACACTTCTGCACAGCTTGGGACACCTGCTGTGGTCTCTGGGCCACCTGCCTCCATGGTCTCCCACCCACCACTGCCCTGATTGGACATCCACCATTTTTAAACAATAACATTGTTGCCAGACTAGGCCAGGCTCTCTCCATGTTCCTTCCTGGGGCCAGCTGTCTGAAGATACATAGGGACCTTGGACTCAGACTGCTTGGACCATTTTCCATCACTACAATCGGTAAGATTCTCTTCTCCAAGTCAGCTTTCACTCACATTCACCCCTGGTGAATGCTTCCCACAGCTACAAACATGACCAGATCACCTGGAGAGGTCCTCCCACCATTCAAGCTATTTGGCACCCCTAGCACTGTACTCCCTGAGCAGTGTGTTCATTTGAGGGCCTGGGGTCCCTCAGATTTTGTTGTTTTGTTTTGTTTTTCCTTTTAGAACACTTGTAAATGTTCCCTGCCATGAGAGATTGCCTCTGCAGCCTCTAACCCCTGGCTCCTTACTTACCTAGAATGTAGCCAGCCAAGCTCAATTACCAACCTCATCTGCAAAGGGAAGAAGTTCCTCTGCCAGACCTTGAGATTTGTGCTGTTTTTGCAGCTTTCATGTTTTCGGCTATAGGAAATAAACCCTCAAAAGCTATCAGCCACCCACCTGTAAATGCTCTGCTGGTTTCCTGCCAGCTCCACTTTTCCTTTCACTGGGTAACCCTTTCCCCACCTGCCTGGAAATGCTCCTTTTATCACTCCAGTTCCTTCTATTCTATCTCTGCCACTGCTACTGCAGGTCCCGCAAAAACAGACAAGATTAGTCAGGTCCACAATGTAGCTGTTTCCAGTTCCAGCCGTATCTCCCCACAGTGACTGGTGGCACAGTGGCTTGGCAGCATGGCAATTCATGGTGCTAAGTAATTTTCCTCTCTACATCGTATATAAAAGAATGTGTGAATGGTGTGGCCACATAAATGTAATTCTATTTTAAATGTATGTTTTACACAACCTCTATGTCTCTCTTGCTATTATATTTAAAACTCTCCTTGCTCAAAAAAATGTGGTTTCTTCATGCAATACATGACCACTGCCATTTTGACTGAGGTCAAGTGACCTCACCACCATTTTAACTGAGGGTCATGTCAGGTGACGAAGACCTGCCATCTTTACGGAGGTATTTCCTGCCGAGTCCCACTGTTTATTGACTCTTACTGACTCTATTAAATGTGTGTTTTGTGCAGTGACATGCCTTTGGTAGGGCCCACCAAAAGCATCAGCTTCATCCAACTCCTGTTTAATGTTACGTGTGTGTGTGCATACATGTGACTTGAGTTAACTCTGTGTATATGTGTTAAACGACATATTTGTCTGTTCATTATATCTCATTCTAGACTAAAAAAACAATAAGTCTCATGTTGTAAATTGGTATGCATTCTTAAATCTCTTACAAAAATATGCTATATTTAATCAAACCCTGCTTTAAAATATATTAAGCTGTTCTCTACTATTGTAAGATCTATTGTTAAGATTCTATTGCAAGCATTTTTTCTCCTTTGTCTTTTTTTTGGTTTTTTTTCTTTTTTTATTACTATTATTATTATTATTACTACAAAAATTCACCTCATCCCATTTCCCTCCCCCCCTCCCTCTTCAGTTCAAAGAACAGTCAGGGTTCCCTGCTCTGTGGGAAGTCCAAGGTCCTCCCCCCTCCATTCAGTTCTAGGAAGTTGAGGATCCAAACAGACTAGGTTCCCACAAAGCCAGTACATGGAGTAGAATCAAAACCCAGTGCCTTTGTCCTTGGCTTCTCAGTCAGCCCTCCACGTCAGCCACATTCAGAGAGTACAGTTTGATCACATGCTCCATCAGCCCCAGTCCAGCTGGCCTTGGTGAGTTCCCATTAGATCGGCCCCACCGTCACAGTGGATGGGTGCACCCCTCGCGGCCCTGACTTCCTTGCCCGTGTTCTCTGTCCTTCTGCTCCTCATAGCCACTCTGATGAATGTCTTGCATATCACCATAGAACCTTCATCAGGTGATGGATTCAGACAGAGACAGAGACCCACATTGGAGCACTGGTCTGATCTCCTTTGTCTTTTACAAGTATAAATCTTACCTGTTAAGAGCCAGTACAGCGAAGCTTGGACCCAGCTCTCCAGGCAGATTCTATTCTGTAGTTATAACTTATCTATACCTGGTAAACAACCCTCAACTGCTCAGAGATCTGGGGAATATGGCATTTAAATATTTAATTATTAAAAGTCTTTTCATAACAGAGACAGGTTGTTTCCTAGCAGCAGCACTCTACTTTCTCCAAAGAAGACAGAAGACAGATGGGCACAGAACAATGTTCATCCACAATTTGATTCATCAACTGCAAAGTGCTAATCACTGGACAAAACTGTCTTTCATCTAAACTGAAACTCTCCAGATGATGGATAGCATCAATGGAATCAACAGCCTAACTGCTCGGATCAGGGTCGGCTTGTCTTTCTACAAAGTTCTTAGCCCACAGGATCTTCTAGAGCCTGGCAGGCCCTGTGCTAAACAGTAAAAGGCAAATATAACCCTTAACGACCATGGAGGACACTGAGGAGTAGCTCTAGGTAGCCAACCAAGTAAGTTCTCTGTCATTTTTTTAACCGATAATTCAAGTAAAATTTATCATTTTCAAAGATCTCTGATGCAGCTTAACAGCTGAGAGGTGTGACAGTTTAAAAGGACAGCCTCACCAAACAAAATTCTCTCTCATGCTGTCTTTCATAGTCTTAACTTTTCATCATGCAAAAATATCTGCCACAGTCATTCTGGTATAAATATGCTGTTGTTTAAAACTTATGTTTTCCAAACCCAAAAAATTATTGTGATTTCCAGAGATCCAGATTGAAGGATCCACCTTAAGCAGGTCAGATTCACCCCTTCTCAATTCCCTGGTCCTAAATTGTTTTTTTTTTTTTTCTTCTTAAATTTAACTTTGTCCTTTGTTCTGCCAATACCTTGCCAGGTCTAAGAGAAACACAGAACAGTTCCATATCACAAACTCTGGACAAGAGTAAAGAGACCAGCTACCCCAAGATATGACCAGCACCTAGCTTTCTCAGCCCCACCCCCAAAAGATGATACCCACAAATAAGCAGGAAGCAGTCTTGAAAATCTGCTAGTCCAATTACTTTAACCTGTTATGTCTAATTTTCCACATTTTTATTTTAAGGAAGAGATGGTAATGTTATGATCTGTCCTGTCTACTGGTTACCCTTTTCCCTTAAGAGATAAACCCCACCCACTCAATGCTCTTCCTCTGGGGCAAATCGATCTTCTGCTTCCTCCAGCCTGTGTTCTCTCTCTCCCTGTCCCTCTTCTGAAGAGATGACTGCTGCCTCTCTCTTTCTCTCTGCCACTCACCCCTCTCTTTCTACCTCTCCACTTTCCCTTCTATAGCCCACTAAATAAACTCTATACCCAAATTCTCTCTTCAGGGCATATCTGTCTCTCCCACCTGTCACTGCCCTGCTTGGGACACCCATTGTTGCCTCTGTGTCACCTGCCATCACAGTCTTCCACCTGCCACTGCCCTGCTAAGGATACCTGCCATTTTTTAAACAATAATAATCACTAGTGCATATAATCAGTGCAACTTATGTGGTATAAAATCACGTGTTTGTTTATTATCTGTGATCTGTATATCTTATTTTATGAAATGTATATTTATACCTTTGCCCTCCTTTAAAATAGATTTGCATTCTTATAGCTTAGTTTTTAGAGTACATTATATATTTTAGTCATCAGGTCTATAATTACATACAGTCTTTACAAGTATTTTATCCCAGTTTGTTAGTACTATTTTCATCCTTTTTATTGTGTCTTCTGAGACACAGAAACTCTTGATTTTAGTGTGATATAAGTTTATAATTTCTTGATCATACAGATTTATTATTTTGATATAAATCAAATCAATACCTAACCTATTGTCATCTGCATATTATTCTGTTACCTTTTAATTGTTATATGTTTTTATGTTTTATATTGAGGTGGTACATTTTGCAATATACCACAATATAGATTCAACTTTTATACAAAATGTCCAGTTTTGTTAGTGTTATTATTTTAAAAAACAATCTTTATTTGGAATATGTAGCTCAGTCTTAGTGTGTTTGCCTAGCAATGTATAATGCTTTATATTTTATATGCCAGAGAAGGAAAAGGAGGAAGAAAATGAAGAAGATAATTTTCAACTTAAATAATTTTTCTTTGTCATATTATCAATACACTAAGACAAAAATTTAAGTTTAAACCACTTTTCATGAACTATTATTTACATGAGCACCCCTAAAGGAAATATTCAGGTATATAGTTAATCACATATGTATGATATACATGAGAATAGCTATAAAACATATTAAAGAATTTAAAGATAAAATAGGAGATAAAAAGATTCCATGTTCATGGACTATAAACATGATATTTTGATGATCTCAGTAGTTTCCAAGTCAGTATATAGCTCGGATGCCATGATATTAAAAATTCAGCAAGTAATTTTCCAAATATCAGCAAAGCAAAAAACTTATATCGAAAAACCCAAGATATAGAAAAAGAAATATAATATTCAAGGGTGAAATCATGTTTAAAATTATTGCTGTGTTTAAAAACATACTACAAAACAACACTGATAAACATGATATACATGGGAAGTAAAACTTTATACATGCTTACATAATATACACAAATAGAAGAACAACAATGTTAAGTTGATTCTGTATTGACAGATCAATAGGTAAATAGTCTAAGGGATCAGAATAGATATTCCTAAAATATAATGAAATAATGTTAGAGTAAAACTAAAAACAAAAGCAAAAAAAATCATCTATAAATAGTGATACTTGGGCTTTTCTAATTCATATCCTCTTGATTTCCTTTTATTGTCTTTCTGTTCTAGCTAGAACTTTGAGAACTATATTTAATAGAAATGGAGAGAGGGTTCAGTCTTTTCTTGTTTATGATTTTAATGGAGTCACTTTGAGTTTCCTCCATTTAATTTGATGTTGCCTATTGGTTTTATGTATATTGCTATTATTCTATTTACATATGTTCTTTCTATCCCTGACTCTCTGAGATTTTTATCATGAAAGGGTGTTGGATTGGGTCAAGGGATTTTCAGTATCTCATAAAATGGTATGTTTATTTTCTTTTTTTTCTTTCACCTTGCTTATATGGTGGATTGCATTGACAGATTTTCATGTTTTAAATCCTTCCTGTATCTCTAGGATGAAGAGTACTTGATTATGGTGGATGATCTTTTTGATGTGTTCTTGGATTTGGTTTGCCAGTATTTTATTGAGTATTTCTGCATCAATGATCATGAAGGAAATTGGTCTGTCATTATCTTTATTGAGTCTGTGTCATTTGAGTATCAGGGTAACTATTGCCTTATAAAAATAATTTGGCAGTGTTCCGTCTGTTTCTATTTTGTGGGATAATTTGAGGAGTACTGGTATTAGCTCTTCTTTGAAATGCTGGTAGACAACTGCATTTAACCATCTGGCCCTGTGATTTTCTTATCTGGGAGACTTTTAATGACTACTTCTATTTCCTTAGGGGTTGTATGCATGTTCAAGTTGTTTATCTGATGCTAGACTAGGGGTAGGCTGGCATGGTAACTTGAGGGAATGGGTTGGGGGCTGGATGGAGTGGGAGAGTGCTGAGAGGAAGGACTATAAAGGGGTCTTTATGGAGTCTGGTAAAAGCCTGGTGCAAGGAAAGCTTCCATGCTAAGATTTCTGGCAGCAGTGATCATGGCCTGAACTAGCCATCTCCTGTGATCTGATAGGTAACTGCCTTTGGAGAGCCTTCATCCAGTGACTGGTGAAGGCATATTCAGAGACCCTAGGCAAAACGTGTGGCCAAGCTGGGGGAGCCATGCTGAGGAGAGGGATGAGGAATTGTATGAGCCAGGGATGTTAGGGACATCAGAGGAAAACCCACAGAAATAGCTAGCTTGGCCCAAGGAAACTCACAGAGTCTGAACCAAAAAACATGGAACCTGCATAAGACTGACCTAGCCCTATGAAAATATGTGAGTGTGGAGGGGAAGAAGAGAGAGTGGAAGGGAAGGGGCCAGCGGGAGGGAGGGAAGAAGAGAACATGAGGGAATAGGATGCTCAAGAAGAAAGAAGGGCAGAGGGGGAGAGCAAGCAAAGAGATATCTTTATTGAGGAAGCCATCAAAGGGCTAATGAGAAACATTGCCCTAGGGAATTTCCCAGTGAGAGCTCACTGACTCTGGACAGATAGCAGAGGAACCTGAATAGGACCAAATTAGGCCCATTGAATGTGGAAGACATGTGAGTCTTGGACAATCTGTGAGGCCACTGCCAGTGGGACCAAGATTTATCCCTAGTGCTTGAACTGGCATCTTGAAGCATATTCTTTTCGAAAGGGATACCTTGCACAGTCTATATATAGGGTGGAGGGCCTTGATCTTGCCTCAAAGTGGAATTTCAGACTTGGTTGACTCTCCATGGGAAGTTTTAACCTTTCTGAGGAGTAGAAAAGGGTTTCATGGGGAAGGGTGGAACAGGAGGAGTGCAGGGAGTGGGAAGAGGGATAGCTATGTAAAATGAGAAAAGATTGTACTAAAAAAAATTTAATAAAAAAAAGAACAGGAAATAGTTACGTAGAAGATAACAGGTATGCCCGGTCTGGAGTGTAAGCTTGCTGCCATGGTTAATTCTGACTTGACAGTATTTAGAATCACGTAGGATAGGAGACAAACCTATGGAGATACCCAAGAGGGATTATCTAGATTAGGGAGAGTTTAGACGACTCAATTAAAATGTGAGTGGTATCATCCTAGGGACTGGTGTGGAAGTTTAAATGTAATTGGGTCCTATAAGCTCATAGGGGGTGGCACTATTAGGAGTGTGGCTTTGTTGGAGTAGGTATGGCCTTGTTGGAGGAAGGTGTGCCATTGTGGGAGTGGGCTTTGAGGTCTTTTATGCTCAAGATACTCCTCATTTCACTTCATGTTGTCTGCAGCTCAAAGATGTAGAACTCTCAGCTCCTGCTCCAGCACCACGTCTGCCCCCATGCCACCATATCCCACCATGATGATAATGGACTAAATCACTGAAACTGTAAGTGAGCCACCCCATTAAATGTTTTTCTTTATAAGTTTGCCTTGGTCAGGGTGTCTCTTCACAGCAATAGGAACCCTTACTAAGACTGTGGAGGTCCCTGGAAGAATGAGAATGAGAAAGCAAGTTGATCACCTGTGTACAGATGCAATGAGATAACTCTCCTGTGTTTCCTTGTTTTGTGCCTTGCCTGCCACAAAAGACTATTAGTCCAAATAAATACTTCCTTAAATTTCAAAAATAAATAAATAAAAGAAAGGTCATAAAAGACAGAATGGGAGGAGAACACCAAGAAAACAAACCTTCTAAATGAACATGAGCAAAGCTCAGATGAACTTACTGGGACTGAAGAAGGGAGTCTTAATGAAGAACATTTCTAGACTAGGGTGGCCTCTGTACACGTTTATGAGAGACTAAGTATGTTAATTGGTATAGGAGAATATGTGGACTGTGAAGGACACTATTTCCTGTTGTTTTGCCACTCATACTGCATTAGAATGTGGAATGCCTGCTAAGCAGAATCTGATTCTTACTTATAGGTCCTGCTGCCCTGATTGCCCCTAAATGTTGCACTGTAGTGTAGAATTGTGAGGCAAATAACCCTATCTTCTGCAAATAGTTTTCTGCAAATATATTTTACCACAGTAACAGGAGAAGGAACCGAGGCTTAAATTTGGAATCAGAAATGGATTTGTTACTCTGATTAATCAGACCATGTGGATTTTAGGCCTTTGGAACCACCTTGTCTAGGATATGAGGAATAGTTTGTAACTTTGAGCTAGGAAAAGTCTTTGATTTGGAAGTAAAGCTTAATGGTTACTCTAGAGGGAACTTAAAAGACAGTGGTACAGAGAGAAATGCAGTTTGTGGGGTCTGGCTTATGTGGTATAACAAGAAAAACATTCTATTGGTAATTCAGCTAATGGTCATTTGTATTACCTTTTGTCTTAGAATCTGGCTTCATTCTGCCATCTTCCTGAGAACTAGAGTGAAGTTGAAATAGAAGATAAGAGACTAATTTGGTTGATGAAGGAAAGATATATAAGCAAATATAAAATTTCAGACAATGAGAGTAAAAACAACAATAAACGCTTTAATGTGTTAAAAGGCATAAGGATGTTTAAAGAGAAACTTGTTCCCGATCCCTGGGGGGGGGGGGGGGGGGGATGAAAGGTAATCTGCAGATAAAACCTTACCTCTTGGAGGATCTATCACCTGAATGCCAATTTTGCTTAAAGAAAACCTGACCTGAAGAAGTTTCATGTTCCTTAAAATAAGTGGTCTAAGAAATTGTACTAGGGTCATTACACTGTAGCTCATGCAATAGTAATCCAAGTTTTCAATGTCCCATTCTTAGGTATCAGCAGACCTTAGCAACATCATCCAAATGGTACTCACTTTGAAGATACAAAATACAAGATTGGGGGATTATGGAGCATTGCTAAGGAATTGATTTTCATGGTTAGAGTCCTTTCGAAGTCTTAGAAGCCAAAACAGCTAAGCTGTTCTCTGACCTATACAGTCCCAGCACACAAAGATATACATGTATTCAAACAACTATAATAATGATGCAACTGTATGTAAAGACAGTGAGAATTTTTAAAGTTGAACCCCATTTTTCTTTCTGATATAAACATGAGACATGGGATGGAAGATTATGGCTCTTAGAGATATACAAATGTCAAGTTGACAATGGATGAAGTTGCTGTGATTATTCCTCTCAATGTGACAAGACTTAGACTCATATGGAAGCAGAGCCTCCAAGAATGCTTATTGGAATTGTCTTGATTATGTTAACTGATAAAAAAGGATGCATTTCAGTTGCGGCAGGATCTGGCCTGGACATATTAAGAAGAAAGTGAGGTAAATACTAGCATGAATACATTAATTATTGCTCTTAAATCTTAACTACAAGTGTGATGTGACTACTTGCTTCAAGTTCTGATGACTTGATTATTTCTCCTTTTTATTCATTTTGTTAGTGTGTTTTATCATAATCATAAGAAAATAACTCAAGGCATTATTTATTTACCTAAACACACATATACATGTACTCGCACACACTGGACACACACACACACACACACACACACACACACACACACACATTCTTCCAGAAAATCAATTGAAATATCTCTATTTTCTTTATTCCTTACAACATCTGACTTTCTAAAACATGAAATTCTTATATAAAAATGAATGTATCAAATAAAACAGATTAGGCTTAGAGAAGACAACACAGACAACTCAGAGATATTGGGAAATGAGAGTTCAATCATTTTCACCAGTTTAAGTGTTAAACAAAATTCAATACAAAATGGCCTAAAAACATAAGGAGCAACAAATCCTCTTTGTGCTTAACACCCAACTTGCAGATAACAACTGAATACATCATTTTGTCCAATTAAATTAAAAAGGATACAGAATTCTTTCCAATGCTAAAGACTTCCCTCAAATGTCACTTGTGATTGTTGGAGGGCTAATTTTGGCTCATTTTCTTCAATGGCAACATTTTAATCAATGTCTTTTGTATCAGAGGTGTAAAGCTTAAGGGATTAAAAGACACACAATAAAATTTCTACTAATATTTTCAGCTTTGTGTAATATAGTCAGTTACAAGGAAAAAAGAGAAATAATAAGTGTTATTATCACACTTTCTATTTCTTGTATTTAAAACAGAAACATAAATAGAAAGTCAATGTCAATCTGCCAAATCTCATTTAGGATACTAATCTGAATATTCCACATACAAACAGCTTGGGAACTATATCATATGGCCACACGAAATATTCACAAAATATTTTTGATTAGTAAGGTTTAATTATGTTAATATATCTTTACATAAACCAAAATACTTTCTCTGTCTAGCACATATTAAAACAAGAATGATGATTTAAGTTTGTTATAGAATCAGTAGATGGTTAATCAAAATCCCAGAAAACATAAATAATACCCATCCTACAGTATGACTTCAAGGAAATCATAAATGGAAAACTTCCATTTCATCTACATCTCTGTGTGATGGAGATCTTTCCTATGGTTTGTAGCAATACCTCCTCAAGAGAAGAGGGAGCTTGATGCGGTTCATTGAAAGCACAAAAAGTCTTCCAAGATTCAAAAAGTTAGTATATCATGCAGGACTCATGAAATCCCTTGATAAACTTATATGCACCATAAAAATTTGCTGAGAGAGAAAGAATTTGAAAGTTGCAGCTGCCTAGAAAGTATACAGGAGATTCTAGTAAGGCAGCTTATGTGAATTATCACTCATGACAAGGAAACTTTTCTATGAGGCACTTGCCCAAATCATCCATGCTTGTGTAAATAACCTCTCACCTGTGCTCCTGTATGTGACCCCAAAAAGTTCACTAGACCACTAAGCAGGACATGGAAGAGGTTTTGATTCATTGGTCTTTTATCTGGTGAGGCTCTTAATAGTCAAAATAGTTTTCCCGTTAAATATCACAACATAAAAACAACTTTCTCAAACAATAAAAATTTAAACATTAGATCTATGTATGGCATGGCAAGTAGAAGGCATGGTAAGGGGTATCCCATGCTTCCTTATCTTTTCCATAGGTCATAAGAGAGGCCCTTGTGGGTAATGGTTTGTAATGATTCTATCTCTCATGCACAACAGAAGAATCTGAATTGTAACCAAACCCTAAAGACCTCATCTTTTTACTTGCTAACCCAAGAACTAATGCAACATAGGAGACTGACCAGTAGTGATATTAAATCTTACTCATGCATGTAGATATACTTTGTTACAGAGTGCAGGCATGTAGTAACGATGGCTAGAAGATGGACATTTTTAAAAGATAATCAGTCCAAACTCTGGTAATAGAAAGGAGATCAGTTTTGAATAGAAATAGAGTAGAGTGACTCCTTGACCTGTACAGAATGCACTTGATTGTAAAAGAATCTACAAATCCAATGGAATTCTAGTCAAAATTGTGTAGGTAATTTCCTGGCTGTGGAAACTTGTAATAATCACACAGAAACTGTATTAATTAAAACACTCCTTGGACTATTACCTTAGACACATCCCTGGCTAATTACTACATCTTAAATTGACCCATTTCTATTATTTTATATTTTACCACAAGGCTTTTGGCTTACATAACTACATGGCTTCTCTTTGATTCCACCTATTCTCTTCTCCTCTATCTGCTTGGAATTACTGCCTTGCCCTACTCTGCAATGCAATAGGCACAAAGCAGATTATTTGTTAACCAATCATATTCACTGTATTCAGAGGGGAATCCCACATCAAAATTATAGTAGCATTTTCCACTACAATAAAGGTAGACAACTCCAGAATTCATTTGGGGGTGCCAAAGAATCCATATTTCTCAAGGAATTCTAAATAAAATGAATAGTGTTGGAAATATTTTAGTAAGAGAATTAGTAATAAGAGCATAATACTGGCAGAAAATACTGGCACAAAAGAGAACTAAACAAAGGACTCCAAAATAAACTTAAAATTTTGCATTCACTTTTTTTTACAAAGGGATGGAAATATACATTGGAATAACAGACTCTTTAACAAATACTGCTTGGAAATTTTAATTGCAGTATATAGAAGAATGAAAGTAAAACCATGTCTCTCATACTATAACAAGCCTTTTCAAAATTTGTCCAAGGGGTGTAAAGGTAAATGAGATTTAAAATAACTGAAATTTATTACATAATTGTTATGAACTGTTCAAGCAGTGAAATATGAACATTAAAAAACATGAAAGCTTGCAAATGTTCAAGTGGAACTTAAGAAAATCACTCCTAGGAAAGCAACAACGATATTTCTAAATAGAATTCCAATATTGCAATAGCACATGCCATAACAACAAGAATTGACAGATGGTATTACATAATATAAAAAAGCTTCAGATGAGGAAAGGAAATAACTGTTAGGGCAAAAACACAATATATGGAGTGACAGAAACTCTTTGTCAATTGTACATCTGATAGATAATATCTATAATTATAAATAAGCTAAAGTTAAATACTTAATCTCCAAATCAACTATTAAAAAGAACAAATTTCAAAAGAAGAAATATAAATTGGTTATGAATATATGCAAAAGATGTTCAAAGATAGAATAATAAATTAGTGTTTCTATATGACCTGATTAAGAGTTAAGAGTTTAAGAGTAAATGATTTCAAAAACAATAGAGAAAGAGCATCAAAAATTACAAGTACAGGAATGGGACAGGTAAAAATATGGGGAAGCAAAACAGTGACTCAGAAAAATGAAGTTATTCCCAAAGAATGGAAACCCATCAGTTTTCCATATGGGAGGGTGGAAGACATAAAATCAAAAGGATAATCCAGATGGTTCTGGTGCAAATAGACTGCACCCCTTCCCACAGGACATGGCCAAAATTCCTGCAAGCCTCAAATGTGTTTTCTATTTTAATTGAAGAGTGACACCTTCATTAGGCAATGTTAGCAAGTGAAGAATAGTTCCTGTTTATCACGTCCCTACATCTTTGAGAGTTGTAGCTGGGTACCATCTTGAAAAAGAAACTATTACTTATAACTAAGCTATCATAGGAGACAAAGGAAAGAAAATAATCACAAGTGAAGTTGCCTAAGGCCAACCTGCAACAGCATCAGTGGGAGGTATTTGTAGCTGGCAGTTCTGGAAAACAAAAGGACCAGAAACTCTCAAGCCAAAAAGTACAAATGGCAAAAGGCTTGGCTCAAGAAATGAATCATACAAGAAATTTTAGGGAAAGTATTGAGGCTCAGAAAGAAAAACATAACATATTTTCTCTTATTTACCAATCTAAAATAGTATAAATGGCACAAGGGTAGAATAGGGGAACTGTTTGAAGTAAGGGGGAACAAATCAAGAAGATAAAAAGGGATTATGTAAGTGAGTGAATGAATTGTATTGTTTGTGTATTAAAATGTCATGGTGATAATCACTATTTTGAAGAAATAATATTGGCTAACTAAAAAGCAATTATTTGTCATTCCCATGCCCCCACACACACATACACACAGATGAAGGAACCAAAATGTGCTAGATGAAAGCACTTCTCTATGGGCATTCATGGACTTCTTGTGGCTCCTAAGAAATTATTTTGAACAAATGTAGATTCATGACCATAAAAATCAAACAAACCAAGGTCTAACATCCTAGACTTTCATTTGCTAATCCTTTTTACATGTATGTGAAGACATCAGAAAAAAAAAACTTTCCTAATTTATGACCCAACAATTGATGTTCAGAGACAACAGAAACTTGTCTTCCCTTCAATCATTGACATCTGCCAGGGCAGAATTCATGCCATTTATTTCTCAACTGGAGCATATGCAGCTAAGCTGAATAGCTGTGAAATCAGGAATCTGAAATCATATGGTTTGCTTGAGTAATACTATCCACAAAAAAAAAGCATTTTGACTACACTTTGCACACTTTGTATGTTAGTGAATGTAAAATAGTACAAGAGGTGAGAGGGGACATCATTTAAATCCTGCTGATCACCATTGGCCTCTATATTTTTTTCTTCCTTCCACCTGGTGTGCATACCTAAGAGAATACTTGCAAGAGTTCCAGCTAGTGTACAATAGAACATTCTACTTAAGAGCAATATGAGGTGTAGGTTTCAAAGCACACCTGTGCCTCATTTACACCATTGAATTTAACACAATAAGTATACGATTATGGTGGACTTGCTGTGCTTCCAGTGTATATATACAGTATTGCTGAAACACCATCCATGCTCTTACAGAAATATGTACATCTGAATATGTTTAGGGTTTATATGAGTCCATAGATTGTAGAGATGAGAGCGACAGGCTCCCGGCTAGCTTTACCTGAAATAATTACACGGAAACTGTATTCATTTAAACACTACTTGGCCCATTATATCTAGCCTCTTCTTGGCTAATTCTCACATCTTGTTTTAACCCATATTCAGTAATCTGTGTAGCACCACTTGGTGGTGGCTTACTGGGAAAGATCTTAAACTGCATCCATCTTGGAGAGGAGAGCTATAGCGTCTGCCTCACTTCCCTTCTTCCCAGCATTCTGTTCGGTCTACTCTGCCTATCTAAATTCTGCCCTATCAGGCCAAGCAGTTTCTTTATTAGTTAACCAATAAAAGCAACACATAGAGAGAAGACCCACTCACATCAATAGATGGAAATTTAATTTTTCTGAATTGATCCAGATCATGTCTCAAGCACACACATACACACACACACACATACACACACACACACATGCACATGCACACACACACACATGCACACATACACACACAAGAAAAAAACACTGTGTGTACTTGTCTTTCACCCATTAATTCACTTATGTGTGATAATTCCAACAGTACCCACTGAATAGTATCTAAGCAAAAAGCTGGAGTTGAAAGGATGAGTAAATCATAACAACTTTCTAAAAAAGGTTGTTTCTGTTGGAGGAACTAAAATAACAAAAAATAGTATATATACAGTTTATTAATTTTAGACCACAATATATTTGTGAATGTTTCTGTGCTTATTGCCTTGATCATGTTATCAATGGTATATTGAAGGTTTCATAAACTATATCAGAAGATCATTCAAAATGAATTATTTTCTTTATGTAAGATTGAATTTTAAAGAAAAAGATAGAGCTGGCCTTTGAGAATCATGATTTTACATTATGTAAGATAAATTCAGACAAAATTATTGTGATTGGGTCTCTGTAGAACACATTCTATTTTACTATTAGCCTCATGTTTAAGAACATAATGTATTTTCCTAATTAGTATGAAAAATATGGGAAATTTATCTAAAACTCCATTTTATATACATGTGGTAATTTGTATCATAAATAATAGCTAAAACACTATTTTTATTGCTTTAAAAATAATACCAGTCAAAATTTCCACTTCCTCCCCTCCTTCTGCTTCCCTTATACCCCCACACACACCCTCCCCCAACCCCTCCAGTCCTAAAGAGAAGGCAAGGCACCTTGCACTGTGGGAAGTCTAAGGCCCTCCCACTACATCCAGGCTGAGCAAGGTATGGCTCCAAAGAGAACAGGACCCCCAAATGCCAGTACATGCAGTAGAGACAAATCCTAGTGCCATTGTCATTGGCCCCTCATTCTGTCCCAACTGTCAACCACATTCAGAGGGACCAGTTTGATCCCATGCTCATTCATTCTTATTAATAATTGCATAGATTTTCCATTTCTTAGTGTTTGAAAGTGGAATTTGCAGAGCCAGGCAGTGGTGGTGCATACCTTTAATCCCAGCACTCAGGAGGCAGATGCAGGGGGATTTCCATGAGTTCAAAGACAGCCTACAATGTTACAGAGAAACCCTGTCTTAAGAAAGAAACAAACAAAAAAGAAAGTAGAATTTGTTGTCTGTTTACCTAGAGTTCACATTGAATTCTAATTCTGACAATAAATTTTATATAGATCTAAGAATCAAGTCATCTCACTGTGGCAAGTAGACTTATTGGTAGAGGATACTGATTCAAATAATGAATGTCAAGGTATATTCTTCAGTGTATAACCTTATCCATGGGAAGAATTTGTCATTTACTATTGACCCATTGATCTAGACCTAGTAAATAAAGATTTTACTTTTTATCCAGGTGGGTTTGTTATATTATTCAATATAAACTTCCTTTATTGAGCATAATATTTTTAAGAATTTTCTACATTTTAGAATATATGAAATTATTTCTTGGTAAGAATTTAACACAGTTGTTTCATTTCTTAGTTCATAGATGCTCTGATTTTTTTTTCTGTCTTTCACTTATCTAAATAATGTTACTAGCATCATTATATTGCTATGGTAACTCCTTCCTCCAATAGCCTTTAAGATACCAGCCCACTTTGGGCATGGTCTTATGTACTCTAAATGCAGACAAAAAGCATACCTGGGCCTCCTGACTGCTGAAATGGGTTCCAGCTCCCAGCACATTCAGAGGACTGCAGATAGCTACTATTTCTGTGAGTTTATCCCCTAATAAATAAACTTTTGTGATACTCCTTTCTTGACTAATTTGGAATTCTTTTGTATGTCAACAATTTGGTGCTTATGTAGTCAGAGTTCACGCCATTGTCAGGCCCTGCCCAAACCCCCCTCTGTAGCCTTCTGCCATCCTACACAGCTTAGCTACCTTCCCTTCTACAGCTGCTACCACTCTGGTGCACAGCTGTGCACTGTTTGGCGGGCTTCGTGTGGCGACTTGGCAATTTCTCACTGTCAGTGCCCCTTCTTAGCTTGTTCCTACCTACAAAGTAGATGAGTTACTTCAGCCCCTGGATTTTTGCTTTAACTCCTCTGCTTGGGCACAGGGGCTGCTCTGGCTTGTGGTTCCAGTTTGGATCCGCGAATGCCTGGCTTGAGCTCTGGCCAGTAACCTTGTGTTTTGTGAAGGCCTGCAAGCTCTGGGCTCCATGATATTCTGCCCAACTCAAACCTTCTCTGCATACAAATGTCTTACTCTTAAGTAATTAACTAAATTTGTTAATAATTAAGTCTCAGTAATTTAGGTACTGATCTAGTACCTGCCTTGTTGCTGCATCTGTGACACCTGCTGGTCCATCAAGGTTATGACCCCTACAACAATTTTATAAAACTTATAATGGAGGTAAGTTAATTTGATTAATAAATAAATAAATTTGAAGATTTTAAACCAAGCAAAGATAATTGCAGACAATATCACCATCCAGGAATTTAACAACCTTTTTGATTGTACTATGGATGGAAATCTGCAAGCACTATATGAGCTACTTAGTATATATATTTGTGATTATGGAAAGCCACTGGTTTTGTTCATTATATCATATCCTTAAAAAATGGTTTGATAGTAGAGTCAAGAATGGAAAACTTTTAGGAAAGATTCAGTCTTCAGCTGAAAGAATTCATACTATTGAAAATAATAACCTTAATTTGACATGAAAAAATTCGATCCATGTCAATGGGTGGTTAAACCTTGCAAAAGGTTCCTGAGAAGTTATCTGAAAGGATTCATGTTGTTGAAATTGACAATCAAAATCTGTTAAAAAGTTATGATAAGCTAGCAGATAGAACACCTTCCAGGAAGGCAATCTACATGCAATCCAAATAATATATAAGTATTAGACAATATCATTAATGGAAAAATTAAAACCCTGGAATCACAAGTGTAGAATGATAGGCAGAAATTAATTGATTTGATAAAAATCATTAGAAATATTCACAGATAAAGGGATTCAGGTGTTTCAAAAGACAGTAATAAAAAGATTTAGATCTATTGATGATCCTGTCAGAAATGGAAAGCAAGGAGAAGAGGTACAGGCAAAGGATTTAATATTGATGGTACTGCTCAGAATTAGAGATGGCTTACCAAGAATTTTAGCTTCTTATCCTAATATTACCTCTGAAAAGCCAGAAAATACTCACCACAAAAATGGATACAAAGAATGTAATTGGAAACCAATATGTATGAATGATATAAAAGAAATGAAGCAGGCAGTAGTATCTTATGGTATGCATTCACCATTTGTTTGAGAGATGGTAAATGCATGGGCTTCAAGCAATGTTTATTCCAAATGATTGACTTAAATTAATCTCAGCAGTGCTAGAAGATGGGCCACAGTTACAGAAGTCCTATTGGAGTAAAAAGTCTAAAGCCCTAGAACAACAAGGTAGAGCCAAAGGATCTGAGGGTTCCCAAGATCAAATTCTTGGTGAGGGCTATTATGCTGATCCACAGAGTTAAATTATTTACAATGAACATATCTTGTTCTATGATATACAGCAGTCATTAATGCTTGGAACAGGATTCAAGAACCATGAAGAAGAAAGAAATCATATACTAAGTTCATTCAAGGCCCAAGAGAAGAGTTTAATGACTTTTTACAAAGATTAAATAAAGCTGTACAAATAGGGGTAACCCATCCAGAAGCTAGATGAGTACTTACTGAATCTCTTGCTTCTGGAAATGCCAACTTATTAGAATGCAAAAAGAGACTTGGGCCTTTAAAGGTAAGATCAGCATCAATGGATCTTGCACATGGTCAGTGTTGAGACATTTGACTATACTACTGAGGTTTGGATAGGAGAAACACTTTCCAAAGGTATGAAGAGATATCAGAATGCCAAATGTTTTAATTGTAGTAGAATAGGACATCTGAGAAGGGATTATAGACAAGGTATTGCTAGAAATAATATTTCATCTGGGAATGACAAAAATAGAGGGTCTCAATCTTCTGGAATATATAGAAGATCCAGAAAAGACCATCATTGGACCAATGAATTGTGATCAACCAGAGACAAACAAGGCAACCCATTACCATCAGGAAACTCCTTGGGGGGGAGCTCTCAAAGGCCCCCATGTTAAATGTGGTACAGTCCTTCCCAGTCACTGTGTAAGACATGCCTTCCCAGGAATATTAAAATATTCAGTGCCTGTGTGTTTTTCTTTGAGTTCACCTTCTTATTTAGCTTCTCTAGGATCACAAATTATAGGCTCAATGTTCTTTATTTATGGCTAGAAACCAAATATAAGTGAGTATATCCCATGTTCCTCTTTTTGGGTCTGGCTTGCCTCACTCAGGATAGTGTTTTCTATTTCTATCCATTTGCATGCAAAATTCAAGAAGTCATTGTTTTTTACTGCTGAGTAGTACTCTAATATGTATATATTCTATGCTTTCTTCATCCATTCTTCCATTGAAGGGCATCTAGGTTGTTTCCAGGTTCTGGCTATTATAAACAATGCTGCTATGAACATAGTTGAGCATATACTTTTGTTGTATGATAGGGCATCTCTTGGGTATATTCCCAAGAGTGGTATTACTGGGTCCAGGGGTAGGGTGATCCCGAATTTCCTGAGAAACCACCACACTGCTTTCCAAAGTGGTTGCAAAAGTTTGCATTCCCACCAGCAAAGAAAAACACATAGTCTTCCTCCTGGATATTAACCTTCATCATGTGATGAAAGGAGACAGTGACAGAGTCCCACATTGGAGCACTGGACTACAACCCAAAGGTCCAAATCAGGAGCAAAAGGAGAGAGAGAGCATGAGCAAGGAACTCGGGACCGTGAAGGGTGCACCCACATACTGAGACAGTAGAGATGATCTATCGGGAACTCACCAAGGCCAGATGGACTGGGTGAATAAGCATGGGATAAAACAGGACTCACTGAACTGAACCGGACAATGAGAACTGTAAAGTCAAGAACAATGGCACTGGGTTTTGATGCTACTTCATGTACTGGCTTTGTGGGAGCCTAGGCAGTTTGAATGCTCACCTTACTAGACCTGGAAGGAGGTGGGAGGTCCTTGTACATCCCACAAGGGTAGGGAACCCTTACTGCTCTTGGGGCTGATGAGGGAGGGGGCTTGGATTGGGGGAGGGGGAGGGAAATGGGAGGCTGTGGTGGGGAGGAGGCAGAAATCTTTAATAAACAAATAAATTAATAAAAAAATATTCAGTGCATGTTGTACAAAAAAAACATACTGCTCTGGATGATAGAACAATCATGGAGTATGAATCAAAAATTCCAATAGAATATGTATATTTTGGCAGACTTCTATAAATGATCAAAGACCAAAGCTAAAAGTATGAATAAATAACATAATAATTGAAGGATTATTGTACATGGGTGTGGATGTGACTATTATTACTCCAGAATCTTGGCATCTGAATTGGCCTCTTCAGGAAGCAGATGTTCAATTCTTAAGAAATGGAACCTAATCTCAAGTAAAACAAAACATGAGATGAGTTGAATGTATAGGGCTAGAAGTACAGAGAGGAAGGCTGAGGCAATATGTGGCTAATATAACAATGAATCTATGAGATCACAATCTGTTGCAGCAATGGAATACCCATAATACATTCATGTAGTCATAGAAATGGAACATAAACCAGCTGATGTTTCTGGGAAGGATATTGTAAGTTACTATAAAAAAAAACAGTCACTAACTATTCAAACTGTACAAGAATACAAACCAGATAGCAAACCTTCAGAGGTACCAAAAGACCTACCATTAAAATGGTTAACTAAGGAACCAATTTGGGTTAAACAATGGCCTTTAACAGAAGAGAAACTGTAGGCTTTAGAAGAGGTGGTACAGGAGAATCTAGATGTTCAGCAATTTGGAAAATCAACCAGCCCTTGGAATTCTCCTGTATTTGTTAAAAAGAAATCTGAAAGATGGAGAATGGTGACAGATCGAAGAGCTCTTAATAAGGTGATTCAACAAATGAGCTCTCTACAATATGGAGTTACTTTGCCTTACCTATTCCCTACAGGATTATCTTTTATAGTTATTTATTTAAAAGACTGTTTCTTTGCTAAATTTTACCAAAAAAAAGACAAAAATGCATTCACAGGGCCCACTTATAATAATTCTTGGCCTACTATGAGGTATCAATGTGATGTAATTTCTTGCACCTTTTAGAAGTTGCATGATTGCACTTTCTGTTTAGTCAAGTAATATTATTTCCCTTCTCAGGTCTTTGATGGGGTTGAAGAATTGATAGTCATACTCACTTTCCTTTCATGACTTAGCTAAACCATTTTTAATATAAGACATAGACTCCTAGGAGAGGATAACTATTAAAATATTTAGCATATGCTTTTTGCTTGATGTTGTTTATACTGGATGTAATTCTAATTTTTATATATGTTTTTATCTCTTCTGTTCCCTAGACAATACTTGATATTTTTCTTATTGCATATAGTTTTTGTATTACACTTAGAACTCTCTTGTTTAAACAAAAGGGGGAGGTGCTCTGCTCTGGGAATTCTTCCAATTCATAGCCTTTAAGATACCAGCCCACTTTGGGCATGGTCTCATGTACTATAAATGCAGACAAAAAGCAAGTGTGGGCCTCTTGTCTGCTGGAATTGGTTCCAGTTTCCAGCACATGCAGAGGGCAATGGATTGCTTTTATTTCTGTGAGTTTATCCTCTAATAAATAAACATTTGTTATAATCCATTCTGTGATATTTTGGAACTCTTTTGTATGCCAACATCACATAAATATTTCTGTGTACACATGGTATAAATACTTTTGTATATATATATATATAAAAGTTGAATTTTTAATATTTCTTTAACTCTTGAATATAACACTAACATTTTCACAAGTAAAATGCTCTACTTTGTCTTCTTGCTAGAAGTATATGATGTTTCTACTAACTTACAAATTTTCCCGCACTTGTGGTGCAGTGAAAGTCCTATAGACACATGACTTTTTTTGAAGGAACTCACTGATTTCCAAAGTGACTGTACCAGTCTACCCTCTTTTATATTTTATTCAAAAACATTAGTGAATAAATGTATCCCTTGCTTCTTAAACTCACAAACATCATTTGTCATTTAAATTTTGATAACATCCATTCTGACTATGGTGAGATAGCAGGTATCAAAGGGAAGATACAAACCTATGGTCATACATACAAGTCTTGTTAAAATGGATGATTTTGAAAATAAAACCTAAATACTGGAGTTTGAAAATGGACCTTTATGTAGGTAGTGGGAAGGAGAGGGATGTGAGAGAGATAATAGCAGGTGAAGTACAAGAGTAAGAGAATATACTGCATAGTAATTTGAAAAAAAATTTAAAATATCCACACATAATTGTATTATGCCAATGCTTATTATTTCAGTAGTTTTAAGTCATGTAGTCTCTTAGGACTCCAAGACCTTGTACTTTAATTTTAGTGTAATATGCATTGTGTTTGTATATTTTAAAATGTTGCTATAATAGTAGAATATTAAACCTCCTTTTTAGTTCTTAATTTATACTTAAATAATATTTTATGGTTTTTGATATGTTTTAAATTTGAAAAAAAAAGAAAAATGTTTTTACTTAAGCTGGGAATTTTTTTAAAAGCATAGAGAGGGAAAACACTGTTATATTCAAAAGACACCTTCTTTTCTATCACAGAAGAAGAGGAATTTTCTTCTGTAATTTTTAGTATACCTTTGTCAAAAATGGTTGAAAATTATATTCACCCTATTGGAGAACTTGACTTTATAAAGAATTCCCTAAGCACCAGTTTTTACCCTACTCAGACTTAGAGTTCAGAGAACATTTTTCTTGATGGTATCTGCATTGAGTTAGACTTACAAGAAATCAATTAGAGAATCAAGAAAAGCTTCTTCCATGTGCTTATACAAAAATTGACTAATGAGTCACCCTGGCAGTAATCAAAGAATTCTGGGTAGTTTACTTCATTCTTTAAGCACCTTCCAATATCCTTGATCCAAAGAAATACTTTACTTTACCCCTGACTAATTCCTCTGTTACTTCTTGTTATCTTGTTTGTACTTTTCACACTTCTCTTTCTTAGACTTATTTTTGTAGAAATTTTTCTTGACACATTTAATACTCTTTTTGTCATAGTTCAATACAGTCTTCTAGTAAAATTAAGGAATATATATTTTTTACATTCCATGTATAAGTTAAATTATAATTATTTTAACCTAGAAAATCTCAACACATACAAATTTATAATATGTGTATTAAAAATTAAGATACACATTTTTATATAACATTATGAGGAATATCCATCTTAATTATTCTCATGTGACTTCTTCAAAAATTTCAAATTTAAAAATCTCAATATTGTACATTTAATGCTTGAAACATTGTTGAAATTACTATATTCACAAGTAAGACAAAACTAAATTTCAACCACTACAAAATGTTGTTTTTATTTGTATACAAGTAAAATATGAATGCCAATTTATGGTCATGGTGTTTATCAAAACAGGTTGAGAAACACTGCCATAGAGGAACACTGCTTAAAAGAATGATCTGCATGATTTGTTCACCCTATTTTCTTATACAACACAGAACTACCTAATCAAGAATAACACTGTCCCAGTGATCTGGGCCCTCTCACAACAGTCATCAGTCAAGAAAATTTCTCACAAGCTTGCCTACTGGTAAATTTGATGGAAGTATTGAGGTTACCTCTTCTCAGACGATTTTAGTTTGTGTCAAGTTGGCAAAAGTAACCTATACAGAGTCAATATCCACAATATATAAAAAATTAAGCAACTAGGCTTTAATTTTAAAAAAAGGCCAAGGGATCTAAAAAGACATTTCTCAAAAAAGAGACAAATGACTACTTGATAATGGAAAAATGCTCAACATCGTAAAAAAAATGCAAACTAAAAATCTAATGTGGTATAATCTATGACAATGGTTAAGGTGGGGGTCTTTTCTTTGTTTTGTGATTACCATTAATGAATAAAGAAACTGCCTTGGCCTGTTGATAGGGAAGGTCTTAGGTAGGTGGGGAAGATGGAACTGGATACTGGGAGGAAGAAGGGTGGAGTCAGAGAGATGCCATGTAGCACTGCCAGAGACAGATGCACTGAAAATTTGCTGGTAGGCTCTTACAAGGGAGAGGGCCCCTTGTTTGTTCTTGCCACCTGGATAACTTACACCTGAAATAACCACACAGAAACTGTATTAATTTAAACACTGCTTGGCCATTAGCTCTAACTTCTTATTGTCTGACTCTTAAATATTATTTTAACCCATCTCCTGTAATCTCTGTATTGCCAAGTGGCAGTGGCTCTCCGGAGATGCTAACCAGTGTCCATCTTTGACAGAGGATCCATCATTTCTCTCAATTTGCCCTTCTTCCTCCCAGCATTCAGTTTTGTTTTCTCTACCTACCTAAGGTGTGCCCGATCAACTAGGCCAAAACAGTTTCTTTATTCATTAACCAATGAAAGCAACACACAAACAAACAAAAGGAACTCCTACAGTAGGCCATGACCTTGTAGTGATACATAGACTAATAGAAATAGTTTAAATTAATATAGGAGTTAGCCAATAAGAAGCTAACTAAATCCATGCAAAACCTGAGAGGTCTTGAAAAGTAATTCTAGACAAAAAAAAATACAGAATTTCACAAAGATTCTTGCTGTTTGTTGGTAGCTTGTTGCAGCTCCTTTAAGACAGATTTTGCTGATTCAACCGTAGCAGGAAAAATAAAACTGTGACAGTTTTAAAATGCCAGCTTTCTGTGCGGTGTTGCTCTTTCGGGAGAC
This sequence comes from Microtus oregoni, assembly GCF_018167655.1. Lineage (NCBI taxonomy): Eukaryota > Metazoa > Chordata > Mammalia > Rodentia > Cricetidae > Microtus > Microtus oregoni. Next base: position 1,963,770 of record NW_024544769.1, read on the forward strand.
TAAGTATTTGGATGGGGATTGTGAGCAGAGTTCTGGGGCTTGCTTGATGGCAACTTGGACCGACTCTGTGACTGGAAGTGGAGCAGTGTGCACAGATTAGAGGTGCAAGCAGCTCAGCCATGCTGGACTGGGCAGGGCAAGCACGTAGTACATATTTGACATAGTAATGCCACTGCTTAAGTTTTAAGAAGGACTTAGCATTTTAAAAAGCACTCCTGGACAATAAAGAATTATAGATAATGCAATAAGGACATATTCAGATATAAAAGGACTCTAAATGGGTCACAGTGTTGAATAAATGTATGTAAACTTAGGAGAGAGAAGAAAAAGAGTATAGAGAGTTGGAAAAGAAGTAAATCATTTTTTAAAAAAAGTCCTTAAAGAGACAGAGTACAGACAGTCATATATTAAAAGGAGTAAGAAAAAATAACCCAGGTAAAGACGGAGAATACAGAAGGAATCTGGATTATTCATATTATTGTGTTTTCTTTTAATTTTTTGACTGGGAAGGAGCTAAGTACACAGAGATATTTAATTGTATCAGCTGCTAAGTTAAGCCAACATAAAGGTATCTTGATTCCAATATTTAAGTCTTAGGATATGTTGTTTTGGAAAAGAGGTTTTCTTTTGCATTCATAGAAGATGAGAACCTGTGGATTGTTTCCAGACCAATATGGTTTGATAAACCACATGCTCCTAAAAGGTTTCTATGAGCACCCTCAAAAAATTACTTCACAAAAGTAGTTGCACAAGTTTGCATTCTCACCAACAATGGATGAGTGTTCCCCTTACTCCACATCCTCTCCAGCATAGGCTATCATTGGTGTTTTTGTTTTTTTTTTTTTTTTTTTTTTTTTTTTTTTTTTTTTTTAATAATTTTTTTTTTATTAAGAAAAGAAGAAAAAAAAACATAAACAAAAAACAAGTTTCCACCTCCTCCCAGCCTCCCATTTCCCTCCCCCTCCTCCCACCCTTCTCCCCCTCCTCCCACCCTTCTACCCCTCCCCCCACTCCTCTCCCCCTCCCTCTCCAGTCCACAGAGCAGTCCAGGTTCCCTGCCCTGTGGTAAGTCCTAGGTCCTCCCCCCTCCGTCCATATCTAGGAAGGTGAACATCCAAACTTGCTAGGCTTCCACAAAGCCAGCACATTAAGTAGGATCAAAACCCCATGCCATTGTCCTTGGCGTCTCATCAGCCCTCATTGTTCGCCATGTTCAGAGAGTCCGGTTTTATCCCATGCTTTTTCGGTCACAGTCCAGCTGGCCTTGGTGAGCTCCCAGTAGATCAGCTCCACTGTCTCAGTGGGTGGGTGCACGCCTCGTGGTCCCGACTTCTTTGCTCATGTTCTCCCTCCTTCTGCTCCTCATTGGGACCTTGGGAGCTCAGTCCAGTGCTCCAGTGTGGGTCTCTGTCTCTGTCTCCATCCATCACCAGATGAAGGTTCTATGATGATATGCAAGATATTCGTCAGTATTGCTCTAGGATAGGGTCATTCATTGGTGTTTTTGATTTTAGCTATTCTGACAGGTATAAGATGGTATCTCAAAGTTGTTTTGATTTGCATTTCCCTGATCGATAAGGAGGTTGAGCATGACTCTAAGTACCTTTTGGCCATTTGAAATTCTTCTGTTGAGAATTCTCTGTTCAATTAAATAACCTATTTTTTAATCGGGTCAATTAGGGTTTTAGTTGTTTTTTTTTGTCTTAATGACAGTGTCCTTTGCATTATAGAATCTTCTCAGTTTCAGGAGGTCCTATTTATTCATTGTTGCTCTTATTGTCTGTGCTACTGGGGGTTTGCATAGGAAATGCTCTCCAGTACCCATGTGTTGCAGGCTACTTCCCACTTTCTCTTCTATCAGGTTCAGTATGATCAGATTTATATAGAGGTCTTTAATTCATTTGGATTTGAGCTTTGTGCATGGCGATAGATATTTATCTATTTTCGTTCTTCTACAGGTTGACATCCAGTTATGTCAGCACCATTTGTTAAAGATGCTTTCTTTCTTCCATTGTATAATTTTAGCTCCTTTTTCTAAAATCAGGTGTTCGTAGGTTTGTGAATTAATATCCAGGTCTTCGATTCGATTCCATTGATCAACATCTCTGTTTTTGTGCCAATACTAAGCTGTTTTCACTACTGTAGTTCTGTAATAGAGTTTGAAGTCAGGGATGGTAATGCCTCAAGAAGTACTTTATTGTATAGCATTGTTTTGCCTGTCCTGGGTTTTTTTCAATCTACCTCAGGATCTAGCAATTCCACTCTTGGGAATATACCCAAGAGATGCCCAATCATACTACAAAAGCATTTGTTCTACTATGTTCATAGCAGCACTATTTGTAATAGCCAGAACCTGGAAATAGCCTAGGTGCCCCTCACTCAAAGAATGGATAAAGAAGGTGTGGCACATAAACACTTTAGAGTTATACTCAGTGGCAAAAAACAATTACATCTTGAATTTTACATGCAAATGGATGGAAATAAAAAACACTTTAATGAGTGAGATAAACCAGACCCCAAAAGAGGAATATGGTATGTACTTACTCATAAGTGGATTCTAGTCATAAACAAAGGACATTGAGCCTATAGTTCGTGATCCTAGAGAAGCTAAATAAGAAGGTGAACCCAAAGAAAAACATATTTATCCTCCTGGATATTGGAAGTAGACAAGTTCGCTGGGCAAAATTTGGGAGCACGGAGGTGGGAGGGTTGGGGGAAGGGGAAATGGGGAGATAGAAAGGAGAAGGGAAGAGCTTGGGAGAATGGGATGATTGATTGCAGGAAGGGCCAATATGGGAGTAGGTAAGAAGATATCTTAACTAAGGAAGCCATTTTAGGGTTGGCAAGAGACTTTTCTCTAGAGGGGTTCCCAGGTGTCCAAGGGGAATTCCCCAACTAGGTCCTTGGGCAGCAGAGGAGAGGGTGCCTGAACTGGCCTTCTCCCATAGCCATACTGATGGCTTGCATATCACCATAGAACCTTCAACTGGTGATGGATGGAGATAGAGACAGAGACCCACATTGGATCACTGGACTGAGATCCCAAAGCCCAGATAAAGAGAAGGAGGGAGAACATGAGCAAGGAAGTCAGGACCGCGAGGGTGGAGTCTACCCATGGAGATGATGGGACTGATCTAATGGGAAATCACCAAGGCCAGCTGGACCGGGACTGAACAAGCATGTGATCAAACTGGACTCTCTGAATGTGGCTGACAATGAGGGCAGACGGAGAAGCCAATGTTAATAACACTGGGTTTTGATCCTACTGCATGTACTGGCTTTTTGGAGCCTAGTCTGTTTGGATGCCCACCTTCCTAGACCTGGATGGAGGGGGGGGGGGCTTTGGGTTTCCCACAGGGCAGGGCACCCTGACTTCTCTTAGTAGTGGAGAGGGAGGGGGAAGGGGAGGGGGAGGGGGAGGGAAATGGGGGATGGGCGGAGACGGAAATTTTTAATAAATAAAGTTAAAAAATGGAAAAAAAATACTTCACCCAATAACTGACTGAGATGAACCTAGCACACAGAATACACAATGAAAGACCTAATTAACAGCACCCCCAAGCAGCAGGAAGCAGTATGGACAAAACTATGCCCATATTCCCAAATATTGTCTATAAATGTTTGTTTACATTTAAAGGGGGATATGATATATATATATATATATGAATAATTTGTATTGTTATAGATCTTGTTTTATTGATACAAATTTAAGGTCAATTTTGTATGTGTATATGTATTTCTGATCTTGACTATGATATTGTGTTTGTGCAGCTCATTTACAAATGTAATATATAATTAAGAAGTATAGTTTAATAGATAATCATCTATAATAGTCAAGCTTATAGACATGTTAGTTAGATTTTCTAGATGTATAAAGACATATTTCAGATGGATAGGCATTCTTCAAACCTTTCAAAGACTACAGAATATGACATTTAAAATGTTCTAAGAAGTTAGGACTTTTCATGACAATGAGACATATCTGCTCCTGGCAGCACCAATTACTTCAAGAGGAAGATGGGCATTGAAGAGGCTCCTTATAGAGTTGGTTAGCTATTTGGTCAACAAATTGCTGCTGCCTGAACTACTTAACTGGATATGCAGGACACACAGAGAAAAGACTGCTGAACTTCCCTAAAGGTGAGATGATCCTTCGGGATTTCTACTTTATGAAAGAGTCCGCTAGACATAATGCAGGACACAGAAAAAGAGAAAGTGACTGCAAACTGCCAATATGGGCAGAACTGTCTTTAAAATCCCCTGCTTTGTAGAAAAGTCTGCTGGATACTATGGGCCTGTGGGCTGAAAATTGCTGCCCCAACAATACAGAAGAACTTTGGGTGACTGCCCAGGCAGCAAGATATATCCGTCAATTCAAGAGTTTTGGAAGTTCCTTACAAAACACTTCCTGTTTACTTAGGTAACATTATATCCTTCTGGAGTCTTTGATGGAGTTGAAGAATAGATAGTTATTATTATAGTTTTACTTAGTTCTGATAAAAAATGAAGTAGATATAAATATTTCAACTATAATTCTTACTTGATAACTGTTTTGTTATATGTAATTTTACTATGTGAAAGTTAAAACTTTCCTTTGTATTTTAACAGTAAAGAGGAGGGGATGTGGGAGTCCCCTCTCTCTTCTGTGATTACCATTAATGAATAAAGAAACTGCATTGGCCTGTTGATAGGGAAGATCTTAGATAGGCAGGGTAGATGGAACTGGATGCTGGGAGTAAGAAGGGCAGAGTCAGAGAGAGACACCATGGAGCTGCCAGAGATAGATGTGCTAATACTTTGCTGGTAGGCCACGACTTCATGGTGATACACAGATTAATAGGAACTGGTTAAATTAATATGAGTTATCTAATAAGAAGATAGGGCTAATGGGCCAAACAGTGTTTTAATTAATATAGTTTTTGTGTGATTATTTTGGTTCTGGATGGCTGGGACAAACAAGAGGCCTCTTCCTCCAACAAATGGTTACTATGATTTAAAAGAAATAACAAGGGTTGCTGATGATGAACTGAAAGGTGGACAATTAATTTGCTATTGATGAAGCATAAATCAATGCAATCATTGAAAATACTTATACCATATGATCCAGCAATTCCATATCTATAAGGAACTTATAAATAAAAAATAACATTCAGTATCTGAATTCTGCAATTTTCTATAACATTGATGGAATTGTAAGAAATAAGGGACGAATGTATCTTTTATGTGAAAAAGTCTTAATTTATAGAAACAGACAACAGAATTTTGGTTACTAGGGGCTAAAGTAATGAGGTTTGTTAAATTGTTATTCAAAGAACAGAAAATTAATTATACAGGAAAATCACAAGATATATGCTACAACATGGTGACTATAGCAATGATGCATTCTACTCTGGAGAACTGCTGAGATTAAATTTTTAAGTGTTCTCACCACTAGAAATGACAAGTTTGAAAGATAATGTGTTAACATGTTAATTAACTCAATTTAGCCATTCCACAATGTGTGTATGTGTTGAGAAAATATGTTGTACATGATAAATACATAGAATATTTATTTGATAATTCAAATAATTAATAAAAATAAAGTGACTAATTATATTATATTACCATACAGACTATTAAATTCTATAACTATTATAGTTAAAGTATTTTTTCATTCAATTTTATTGCATTCAGTTTAGGAACTAATATACACACATATATCAGTATATTATTATCGGACTGAGTTTGGTTTTAGTAAAAAAAATATAATCTTTTTCTCGTGAATACAAGATACCTTGCAAATTCTAGTTTTGGATTTTGTATCTTAATAATATCACTGCAGTTTTATATATCTTAACGTTTTACTTTCAGGTTTATTTGTGCTTTGAAATCTATTTTGTCTTATACATATTTCTTTCAAATGGAAATCATTTTCAAATATAAAAATTCTTGAATTTTGATTGAATAGTTTATAACATTTATAATTAATGTTATTGACACAGCTGGATTTGTTTCCCCAATTTGTTTTCTCTTTTTATGTGTGATGTTTTTCTTCTGATTCTCATTTACTGTCTCATTTTTTCATTAATAGAATATGTTTTATAATGATACTTAATTTCATTTAATTATTTTTCAATGATGTTTTTGTTTGTGGTAATATGAACAATAAATTAGAATTTATTTTCAATATATGTCAAATTAATTATAATGAGTTATAAAGATTCAATCATATATTTATATTATCTATAGTATACTTTTATGCTATTATGCACTACATATTAATTTTAATGTATAAAATTTTATTTATTTTGAGCTTACTTAGAGAAAAGAAGAAAGCAAATATATCACCTATTAAATTTTCTTATATTAATCTTGATATTTATGGCTTGCCTTCTCTTCCTCTTCTGTGCTTGATGAGATTACACTGGCATAGTTTCCAGTGAATTTTACTTATCTGATTATTTTATATTATTGTGATACACTTTTTTCTCAATTACCAGGTTTGTGTTGCTATCTTAAAATACTACATATTTGTATGTATATGAAATGTTTATATGCTCTTAAAATATATTAGAATAATAGTCTATGATGATTTTATATATATATATATATATATATATATATATATATATATTCCCCAAATTCTCTTTAATGCACTAAAAAGTAACTCATTAGGTCTACTTGGAGATGTAGCTGTGATAACATTTTGCTGAAGAGCAGAGTCCTAGAATCCCTCTTTGCTTCTTGTCTCACGTGTGCTCTAACCTGCTCATACTCTCACTAAGATATCATTTTTAAATTTTTTTCTCACACATTACATATTGACTGCAGTTTCCTTTTTCTGCACTCCTCCCAGTTTTCACATTCCTTCTCTTCTCTGCCAGGATTCTCTCCTAAACATGGCATTACATTTTAAAATAAGACTAGGCAAAAACTCTTGTGTCACAGTTGTACAATGCTGGCCAGTAGGATCAAAAAAGTCCCAAGAGCAGGCAAAAGAGTCAGAGACTTCCCCACTCCCACTGTTAGAAGTCTCACAAGCCCACCAAGCTAAATAACCAGAATGTATGTATACACAGAGGAACTAGGTCAGACCCATGCAGGCTCTGTGATTTCTGCTTCAGTACCTATAAGCCTTATGAGCCCTGCTTAGTTGATTCTGTGAGCTGTATTTTCCTGGTGTTCTCAACCCACTGGCTCTTACAATCTTTCCACCCATCTAACACAAGGCTTCCTGAAAGTTGCATCTAATATTTGGCTTTGTGTCTCTGCATCTGCTCCCATTGGTTGTTGAAAAAAATCTGTTATGAAGACAGGTCTAGGCATTACTTAGTATATCAGAATATCATTAGAAATCATTTCATTGACCTTTTGAATGGGCACTCATATTTGGTTATATCCTAGGTCCCTGGGTTGTCTAGCCTCTGGTACCAGGTCATCGAGGCAGTGTTAGAGTGGACTCCTCGGTGCTGTGGGACTCAAGTATGATGAGTCATTGATTGGCCACTTCCACAAGTTCTGCACTACTGTTATCCAGCATATCTTACAGGTATGGAAAATTGTAGGTCAAAAGTTTTATGGCTGGGTTGAAGACCCAGTCCCAACACTTGAAGCCTTGCCCTTCAACCAAAGAATGCATAAAAAAGATGTGGCACATTTGCACAATGGAGTAATACTCAGCTTTCACAAATGACATCATGGAGTTTTCAGGCAAATGGGTGGTGCTAGAATGTTGTAGGAGCTGCAGTGGGCTGTGTTCCCCCCCAGCTCCGCACGGCTAGCTTTACCCGAAATAATTACATGGAAATTGTATTCTTTTGAACACTGCTTGGCCCATTAGCTCTAGCCTCTCACTGGCCAACTCTCACATCTTGATTAACTGATTTCTAATAATCTGTGTACCACCACGAGGTGGTAGCTTACCAGTAGGTTCTTAACTTGCATCCATCTTGGAGAAGTGAGCTATGGTGGCTCTGCCTCACTTCCCTTCTTCCCAGCATTCTGTTCTGTCTACTCCACCTACCTAATTTTCTGTCCTATGAAAGGCCAAGCAGTTTCTTTATTAATTAACCAATGAAAGCAACAGATAGACAAATGACCCACCTCCATCATTTCCCCTTTTTCTGTTTAAATAAAAAAGAAAAGCTTTAACTTTAACATAGCAAAATTACATATAACAAAACAGTTATCAAGCAAGAATTACAGCTACAATATTTATATATATTTTATCTTTTATCATAACTAAGGAAAACTATAACTATAACTAACCATTCTTCAACTCCATCAAAGACTCCAGAGGGATATAATATTACCTAAGCAAACAAGAAGTCCAAAACTCTAGAAATGACAGAGACATCTCGCTGTCTGGACAGTCACCCAAAGTTCTTTTGTACCTTTGGGGCATCCATCTTCAGCCTACAGGCCATAGTATCCAGCAGACATTTCCATGAAGCAGGAAATTTCAAAGACAGTTCAGTCACTATCTGCTGTGTCCTGCAGAATGTCTCGCAGACTCTTTCATGAGTCAGGAACCCCAAAAGACCATCTCACCCTTGGGGAAGTTTAGCAGTCCTATCTCAGCGGGTTCTCTGTGTCCAGTTTATGAAACAGTCCAGGCAAGAGCAGTTTCTTGCCCAAATGGCTATCAAATTCCATATGGAGCCTCTTTGATGGTCATCTTCCTCTTGAAGTAAATTGGTGCTGCCAGGAGCAGACGTGTCTCATTGTCATGAAAAGCCCCAAATTATTAAAACATTAAATGCCGTATTCTGCAGTCTTTAAAAGATATGAAGTAAGTCTATCTAACTAAAATATGTCTCTATATATATCTAGAAAATCTAACTAACATGACTACAAGCTTGACTATTATTGATGATTATCCATTAACAACCTATATTTCCTAATTAAACATTACATTTTTAAATGAACTATACAATCACAATACCTTAATCAAGATCAGAAATACATATACATATAACAAAATTGACCTTAAAATCCATACCAATGAAAATTATTCATATCTATATCATATCCCCCTGTAAATGTAAAAGAACGTTTATAAAACATATTTGGGAACATGGCACAGTTTTTTCTCTTCAAACTACTTCCTGCTGAATGGGGGCGCTGTTATTCAGATCTTTCATGGTGTAACCTGTGTGCCAGGGTCATCTCAGTTGGCAGTTGAGTGGAGTAATTTTCTGAAGGTGTTCACAGCAACCTTTCAGGAGGACGTGGTCTATCATACCATAATGGGATAGAAGCAATCCACAGGGTCTCATCCTCTGTGAAAACAAAAGAAGAACTTTTCCAAAGCATCATAACCTTAGATCCAAATTCTGAAGTCAAGATACCTTTTGAACATAATAATATCTATTAAGTTTCAGCTTAGCAACCCATTTAATTAAATGTCTCTCTGTGCTTAGCTCCTTCACAGTCAAAAATTTTAAAGAAAACACAATAATACAAAGATTCCAGACTCTCTGTGACTATCACTTTACTTTATTCTGTCTCTTTAAAGACTTTACCTTTCTTTTAAACCATTAACTTTATTCTCTATAATTTTTTTTTCTCTCTCCCAAGCCTATGTCTGAATCTCTCCTATTGTGAATCTGTAATTTTTTACTGTCCAGGAGCACTTCTTAAAATGCTAAGCGCTTCTTTAAAACTTAAGTTGCACCATGCAGAGGTAATAAGGTACTGCCTATTTACTGCCAGGCTAAACTTCAACTGTGCTGTTATTATGGTAATTACGATAGTTCCTGCCTGAGGTCAGCACAATTCAGCATGGAGTAGCTGCTCCTGCCTCAGATCCATTTGGTGCCCCTAAGCTGTGCACAGTTCCATGCACACAGCAAGTCCACATTGGAGCCAACTCAGCAGTTTAATTCTGAGACTGAGCATGCAGCACAGAAACTCTTTTCATCCAAGTTACACTGTGCAGTCTGAAAACATCTCTCTGTATGGCGGCAGGAATCCGCCATGCTCTCCCACCTGACCAAGTCTGATTCTGCCATCTGCCCAGGTAGGAAGAGCTGAGCCAAGGGCATGGTCTCAGCTACTTTCCTCCTGATTCTGAGCGGGAACAGAAACATCCAGTCCCATAAAAGCCATTGAAATGCTTTAAAGCCAGAGTTTGCACTGGCAGTACAGCCCCATGAAGCCACGCTTTAAAATGACATGGCTTTTTTTCTGCCACTATTGCTGAAACAGGAAATCTTTCTATGGCATGCCACCAACAAACAGCAAAAATTTGTGTTAAACTCTGTTTTTTTCTGTTTAAAATTAAGCTCTCTCAGGTTTCATGTGGAGTTTGTTACCACATTGGGCAGCCACTCTGTAGTAAGTGGAGGGGTGGGCTGCATTCCAGCCGCCCCAGCTCCTGCATGGCTAGCTTATGCCCCGAAATAATTACACAGAAACTATTCTTTTAAACACTGCTTGGCCCATTAGTTCTCGCCTCTTAATGGCTAATTCTCACATCTTGCCTAACCCATATTTAGTAATCTGTATAGCACCAGTCTTACCAGGAAAGATTCAGCATGTCTGACCTGGCAGCTTGCTTCATCGCATCTGCCCTGGAGAGGAGAGGCATGGCAACTCTGCCTCACTTCCCTTCTTCCCAGCATTCTGTTCTGTCTACTCCACCTACCTAATTTTCTGTCCTATCAGAGGCCAAGCAGCTTCTTTATTAACTAACCAATGAAAGCAACAGATAGACAAATGACCCACCCCCATCACTAGAAAAAATCATTCAGACCAGAAAGTCAAATATGGCATATATTCAGTTATGAGTGTATACTAGTTGTTACATAAAAGATACTCATGCAACAATCCAGAGACCCAGAATGGAAAAGTAATAATGATACTGAAGTTCTAGCATAGTTAGAAGGCCCTTATTCCAGCGGCAGAAATGGAAGCATCATTATTTTAGAACTTCCCCGGTGTTTGTTAAATGAACATCTTTTCTATAAAAAAAAACACCTGGACACATACTATGTTATAGTAATTCAAACTGAATTAACACTTTCAAAAAAACCCAACAAAATACATAGATATCTGCTACTTTTTAAGAATGGGTTTTATATATTAAAATTTACTCTATAAGAATATACTATTGACAACTATTGTTCACCTTTAAGAGAAGAGGGTTTAACAAGAGGCCTTAGACTTTAAGAGTTCGGCCTCAAAATTGATGATGGACCCTCAATAGTTCTCTTTTTATTTTCTTCATCTAAAATTGACCACTTGATATCATACATCTTTACATTGAATTCCAAACAAAAATGAACAACTGATTTTAAACTTAACCATTTTATCTATGTGTTGAAGTATGTAATATAAGATAGTCTTTTTATTAAAAAAAGTGGTGAAGAATAGTTATTGAGCAGAATTGTTAAAAGATTGTTCAATTATTATAAACTCTGAATATAATGTATTTTAATAAATGACAATATAAAGTATTTTATATATGAGATGCTTCTATTATCAGTTGCATAAATGTAGAACCATGAAATCAAAACATGTAAGATCAAAACATTAAAAGATTTTTGTGTCTCCCTTCCTGCCATTATGAGTCAAAAACAGAGCATCAGTGCCCCACTATCAGAGAGATACTTTGGATGGTTGAAAATAGCCAGCCTTAATTAGATGTGTATATTACAGAAAAAGGTAATAACTTTCACCTACAGCTGTTTAATGGCTCTCTAACCTTTAAGTATGTCTTTGTCCAACATACAGGTTTATTTTACAACATAAGTGTTAGAGAAGTAGATGATGAACCCTGAAACAACTAAATCACCTAAATGATGTATCCTGATGAACAAGAGTGCCCTGTAATACAAGTTGATTCGATGAGACATAATTTGGGAAGTTTTGAAGAACTCTTATATTGATTGCTACTAGTCACAATTATTACCACAAATAACTTAACATTGGTTGTAATTATTCTTCAAGGGTAAATGTTTGAAAATGAATATTTAGAAGATATTATACTTTGCAGGACACTAGGGTAATTTAGTCAATAATTACTTCAGTGCATTCAGTAGTGCTTTAATGGAATAAAAGCACCAAAGTGAGTCCCTAGTGTATATTCTAAACTTTAAAGGCATAAGATGCTCACAGGAGTCCCAAGAGAGTATGTGAATGTGGCTCAAGAAGAAGAAATATACATTCTTAAGAAAATGTACATTCAAGAAAAGTAATGTGAAAGAAACTTCCCTGTAAAAAAAAAAAAATAAAAAAGAAACTTCCCTGTTTCAACTCTTTTCATTTTATATATGAAACAATACATACAACTGAATATGGATTTATTTTTATATTTCTCTTTGGAAATGTCCATATACCTTGCTCCCTGTAGGCGGCATAATAACCAGGCTAGCTTAATATGAAATAGCAACTTTTAATGAAGGAATAGCTTATAACATCAGGGATCTAGTGATGAGCAGGAGATACAAAAAAACAGAACGGTGGGGCTCATTTCTCTAGATTTATACATAAACATTAGCCTGAGGTGAACATGCCCCCTATTGGGCGGAGTTTTATCTGTAATGACCATTTCCTGCCAGTGGTGGTGAAAGAAATGCATTTGAGTCCCTGTGGCCAAAGTCAGAGCCAGTCTGAAAAGTCTATTCAAAACCCAAAACTAAAAGTTAAATGTAAGGAGCAGGGGGGAGGGCCAGGAACCGGGGCAGAGCCAAGGCAGGACGAAGCCATCTGCGAGGAGGGGACATAGAGCAGTCATGTGCGCGGAGTGGCATTATGTATTGATCACGTTGTTTATTGCTAGGTGCTGGGAGGGGGGGCTGAGTACAGAGGCACTTGCACCATTTGCTAGATCTGAGCAATTTTGGCGGGTAGGTCGGGCCGCATAGATTAGTGCGATCCTCTGCTCTGTTTAGTATGGCGGGTGAGGCAGAGTGGGGGTCGCCGATCTGTCGAGCTGGGACTGTACCGTTTGCAGATAGATGGGAGTGGGGGAAGGGAAAACGAGCCGGGAGCAGGCCATGAAAGCTAGTGGGCTATGGGTTCAGCTGATTTGCTTGCAAAGGCTGGGAAAGATCGAGCTTGCACCCCCAGCCGTGCAAGGGCGGGGGCAAAAAAGCCCCACGTTGGGCGCTAAAATGTAGGCGGTATAATAACCAGGCTAGCTTAATATGAAATAGCAAATTTTAATGAAGGAATAGCTTATAACATCAGGGATCTAGCGATGAGCAGGAGATACAAAAAAAGAGAGCAGCGGGGCTCATGCTGCTAGATTTATATGTAAACATTAGCCCGAGGCAATCATGCCCCCTATTGGGCAGAGTTTCCCCTACATCTGTTAGAAAACAAATTTGTGTGTTTGATACATATTTTATTCTCTCTGCACTGAAGAAATTTAATGGAACTATGGCATTATTTTAATCATTAAGATTAACATTCTATTATAATTTCATGTTTGTAAGGAGTATAAATGATGTTATAGCAACACTATACAGTATTTCTATTGGCAATTACAAAACAGAAGAGTTTCTGCATCAGCTTACTATTACTGTAGTTTGAATATTATATGGAAAAATAAAATTTGAAATAAAATTTATTCCCTGGCATTGCCAAAGCATGCGTGGGCAGCCCATATATGGCATTTCTGTTGAACTTGTCCATGTTGGGTTTCATGGTTTAAGTTGATGAGGACGACTGACCAGGTACCTTCCTAAAGAGGACACCAGATTTTATTGCAGATAGTTGTGAGCTAATATGCAGTTGCTAGACATTGAACTCTGTATCTTAGGAAGAGCAGGCAGTGTGCTTAATCATTGAACAATCTCTCCATCCACTCTATTTTTTTTAAAAAAAAAATGTTTTCAAGGTAAAACAAAGATATATTTTAGAAGGGTAACTTTTTCAAATTCTTTTATTTTTATTTTTTTTAAAAAGAAAACAAGCAATCTTTTTTTTAAAAAAAATTATATATACCCAACCCAAGTTCCCACTCCCTCCCCTCATCCCACTCCCTCCACTTACCCACCAAACCCCATCCACTCTGAATGTGGTTGACAGTTGCATGGCTGGAGCAGACTGAGGGGTCACTGGAATTGGCACCAGAATTTATCCCTAATGCTTATACTGACATTTGGAAACCTATTCTCTTTGGATGGATATCTTGCTCAGCCTAGATATAGTAGAGAGTTCCTTGGACCTTTCCCAAAGTAATGTGCCTTACTTTCTCCAGCCACTCTTAAACTTGCAACCAAATCTCCAGTGACAAGTCTTTAGAAATGGTGGGTAGTTTAAGACACATTAAAGTCTATCCTCTAAGATTGCATTATGTCTAATTTTAAAAGGGGAATTATAAAGCAGATGAGATCTTATATCCTATCTACTTTCTTTATATTTTCATTGGCAGAGAAAATATCAGCTTCTTGCTTTTAGACTTCTACAACTGCTAGTGTGTGGTTTACCTAATTTATTTATAAATTACCTAATACATGAACAAACATGGAAGACTGAGTACTTTATATAAAATAAGCATGTTTGTTTGCATTGAATTATAGTTCTGAAGGTTCAAGAACATGCAGACAGCATTCTAGTTAAGAGCTAACCACAATGGCATCAGGACATACAGAAGAGAGAACTGGAGAAGTTAAATATAAGACAGGAAGGCAGACACCAAGAATGAAACAGGTTCCCTGTGATTTTAGCAGTTTTTTTTTTTTTTTACAAAAACTAATTTGTAGTATGGAGGCTGCTTGTTTATTTCCCAGCCACCCAAATTACCAAAATAACCTCACAGAGACTGTATTAATTAAAACATTAGCTCTAGCTTCTTATTTGCTAACTCTTAAATCTTAATTTAACCTATTTCTATTAATCTATGCATTGCCATTTGTTTGTGGCTTACTGGAAATGTTTGGTGTCTGTCTCTGGCAGGGCTACATGACTTTTCCTTGGCTTCACACTCTTTCCCCCAGCATTTAGTTTAGTTTTCGCTGCCTATTTATAGTCTGCTTCGTGCAGGCCCAAGATAGTTTTATTTATTATCCAATAAAAGCAACTCATATTCAGAAGGACATCCTATACAATTTCCCCTTTTCTGTTTAAATACAAAGGAAGGTGTTAACTTTAACATAGTAAAATTACATATAGCAAAACAGGTATTAAGCAAGAATTACAGCTGCCATACTTATATGTACTTTATCTTCATCAGAACTAAAGAAAACTACAACTATAGCTATCTATTCTTCAACTCCATCAATGACTCCAGAAGGATATATTACTTCAGTAAATAGGAAGTGCATTGTAAGACACTTCCAAAACTCTAGAAATGACAGAGATAATTCGTTGTCTGGACAGTCATCCAAAGTTCTTCTGTATCATTGGAGCATTCATCTTCAGCCTATAGGCTCATAGTATTCACCAGACTTTTCTATGAAGCAGAAAATTTCAAAAACAGTTCCACCTATATTGTCAGTTTGTCAGTCACTTTCTTCTGTGTACTGCAAGATGTTGGAATACTCTTTCATGAAACAGGAACCCTGAAGGCACCTTGTCTCACCTTGAGGCAAGTTCAGCAGTCATTTCTCTGTGGGTCCTGCATGCACATTTCATACAGCATAGCATCAAAACAGTCTAGTCAAGAGCAGTTTCTTACCCAAATGGCTAGCAAACTCCATAAGGAGCCCCTTTGATTTCTATCATCCTCTTTAAGTAATTGATGCTGCCAGGAGCAGGTGTGTCATGAAAAGTCATAAGTTCTTAAAATATGTTAAATTCAATATTCTGAACGTCTTTGAAAGGTTTGAAGAATTCCTATACATCTGAAATATATCTGTATATGTCTAGAATACCTAACTAATATGACTACAAGCTTGACTGTTATAGATGATAATCTATGAACTTGCATTACTTAATTATGCATTACATTTCTAAATGAGCTGTACAAATAAAATACCTTACTCAAGAGCAGAATATATATATATATATATATATATATATATATAACAAAAATGATCTTATATTTGTATCAATAAACCAAGATCCATACCAATGCAAGTCTCTATAGAATATTCTTTAAATGTAAGCAAACATTTATAAACAATCATGTAGGAAATTTAGGTGTAGTTCTCTCCAAACTGCTTCCTGCTTTTTGTTGGGTAAAGTATAATATCAGGGGTATTCATAGTTACCTTTTGGGGGATCTTGGTCCATCAAACCACATTAGTCTGGAAGGATTCCACAGGTTCTCATCCTCTGTGGAAGCAAAAGAAAAACCTCTTTTTCAACACAACACATTCTTAGACCCAATTTTGGAATCAAAATACCTTTAAAGTATATAGGTTGGTGTAGATTAGCAGCCCATACATTGAAACGTCTCTTTGTACTTAGCTCATTCACAGCCAAAAATTCAAAGAAAATACAATAATATACATAATCCAGACTCTGTTTATATTCCATCTTTCCATGGCTTATTTTTCTTCACTCCTTTAATGTATGGCTGTCTGTACTCTGTCTCTTTAAAGACTTTACCTTCTTTTTCAAACCATTTACTTCTTTTTATAACTGTCTATATTTTTTTTCTTTTCTTTCCCAAGCCTATGTACATTTATCCAACACTGTGACCCATTTGGAGGTCTTTTTAATCTGAATCTGTCTGTATTGTTTATCTTCTGTCCAGGAGTGCTCTTTTTTTTCAGAGTGAGGTTGCATATTTATTTAGTGGGTTATGGAGGGAGAAGGAAGAATGGAAGAATAGTAGAGAGGCAGAGAGAGAAAGAGAGAGAGAGAAGGGAGAGAAGGAAGCTGCCTCTTTGAGAGGGAGATGGAAAAGCAAGGAGTGATTCTTAAAATGCTAAGCATGTCTTAAAATTCTAAGCAGTGGCATTGCTAGGGAAAATACAGCCCTGACTGTTTATTTTGCCCAGTCCAACATAGAAGTCTGTTTACTGCTTCTGAGACTGTTGGGTGGTAGCCATCCTCACTAACTCAACTCTGATAACCAGTTGGCTCATGCTACCACCAAGTAACTTACAGTATGCTGTCCACAATTCCCATTTAAGTGCTCAGCCTATTGAAAGAGCCAGCGTTTGTGTTGGCAGCACAGCCTAGGAAGACACCATTTAAAAACTATGTGGCTTTTTTCCTGCTACTGCTGAATCAGGAAAACCTCTCTTAAGGGAGCTACAACATATTGTCATCAAGCATAGCCCATACACCATCCAGAAATAAAATGTGGCTAAACTTTGTGTGTGTGTGTGTGTGTGTGTGTGTGTATGTGTGTGTGTGTGTGTGTTAAGAATTTATTTCCAAGCTTTCTCAGGGCATCAATTTATAGTATGGAGGGTGCTTGTTTGTTTCCCGGCTGTTCAGATTCCCAAAATAACCACACAGAAAATGTATTAATTAAATCCCTATTTGGCCCATTAGCTCTAGCTTCTTCTTATTGGCTAACTCTTACACCTTAATTTAGCCCATTTCTATAAGTCTTTGTATCACCATGTGGTTGTGGCTTACCAGAAAGTTTCACTTTCTGTCTCTGGCAGGCTACATGGCTTTTCCTTGACTCAACACTTTTTTCTCACAGCATTTAGTTTAGTTTTCCCTGAGTACCAATATTCTGCTCTACACAGGCCAATGACAGTTTTTTAATTCATTAACCAATAAAAGGAACACATATACAGAAGGACTTCATACATCACTAACTCACTTTATATCACCAAGAATTCATTCATTCAAGATTATATAGTACTCAAAGACCTTTATGACTTCCACTGTGTATCCCCATTTTTTAATGATTTAATGACTTTAACACTATCAACCTGAGAAAGAAGTTTTCAGGGTACAGTGGTTTAAATGAGAAAGATGTTCCACATAAATTCATGTAGCTGAACACTTGGATACTTATTGGTGATCACATGGTGACTGTAGGAGTTTTAGTAAGTGTGACTTTATAGAAGAAAGGATGTCACTGGAGGTAGTCATAGAGAATTTAAAGAACTGAGCCATTTCTGGTTGCTGTCTCTTCTTTGTGTTTGGGGGTCAAGATATGAAATCCAAGTTTCTTGCTGCTGTTGCCATGCCTGCTGTCTATTGTCACAATAGACTCATAAGCCTCTAGAAAAATAAATTCTCTCTTCTAAATGTTGCATTTGGTCATGGGTTTTATCACAACAACAAAAAATGACAATATATAGTGTGTGAATTTTTTTTTTTTAATAATTTTTTTATTAAGAAAAGAAGAAAAAAAACATAAACAAAAAACAAGTTTCCACCTCCTCCCAGCCTCCCATTTCCCTCCCCCTCCTCCCACCCTTCTCCCCCTCCTCCCACCCTTCTACCCCTCCCCCCACTCCTCTCCCCCTCCCTCTCCAGTCCACAGAGCAGTCCAGGTTCCCTGCCCTGTGGTAAGTCCTAGGTCCTCCCCCCTCCGTCCATATCTAGGAAGGTGAACATCCAAACTGGCTAGGCTTCCACAAAGCCAGCACATTAAGTAGGATCAAAACCCCGTGGCATTGTCCTTGGCGTCTCATCAGCCCTCATTGTTCGCCATGTTCAGAGAGACCGGTTTTATCCCATGCTTTTTCGGTCACAGTCCAGCTGGCCTTGGTGAGCTCTCAGTAGATCAGCTCCACTGTCTCAGTGGGTGGGTGCACGCCTCGTGGTCCCGACTTCTTTGCTCATGTTCTCCCTCCTTCTGCTCCTCATTGGGACCTTGGGAGCTCAGTCCAGTGCTCCAGTGTGGGTCTCTGTCTCTGTCTCCATCCATCACCAGATGAAGGTTCTATGATGATATGCAAGATATTCGTCAGTATTGCTCTAGGATAGGGTCATTTCAGGTTCCCAATCCTCAGCTACCCAAGGAACTAACTGGGAACCTCATGTTGGGCACTTGGGAGCCCCTCTAGGGTCAAATCTCTTGCTCACCCTAAAGTGGTTCCCTTAACTAAGAATTGTGGTTCCGTGCTCCCCTATCCACCTTTCCTTTATCCCAATTCTCCTGATTCCCCAAGTCCCCCCTCCTTCCCTTCTACCTTTTCTCTCCCCATCTCCCCTTACCCCCATCCCACCCCACCCGCAAGATCCTAATTTTCTCCCCGGCAATTGGGTCTACTTCCCTTAGCCAAGTGGATAACTATATGTTTTTCCTTGGGTTCACCTTCTTACTTAGCTTCTTTAGGTTCACCTATTGTAGACTCCGTGGCCCTAATTTATGGCTAGAAACCAATTATGAGCGAGTACATCCCATGTTCATCTTTTTGGGTCTGGGACACCTCACTCAGGATAGTGTTTTCTATTTCCATCCATTTGCCTGCAAAATTCGAGAAGTCATTGTTTTTTACCGCAGCGTAGTACTCTAGCGTGTATATATTCCATACTTTCTTCATCCATTCTTCCATTGAAGGGCATCTAGGTTGTTTCCAGGTTCTGGCTATTACAAATAATACTGCTATGAACATAGTTGAACAAATGCTTTTGTCATATGATAGAGCATCTCTTGGGTATATTCCCAGGAGTGGTATTGCTGGGTCCAGGGGTAAGTTGATCCCGAATTTCCTGAGAAACCGAAACACTGACTTCCACAGTGGTTGCACAAGATGGCATTCCCACCAGCAATGGATGAGGGTACCCATTCCTCCACAGCCTCTCCAGCAAAGGTTATCCTTGGTGTTTTTGACTTTAGCCATTCTGACAGGTGTAAGATGATATCTCAAAGTTGTTTTGATTTGCATTTCCCTGATTGCTAAGGAAGTTGAGCACGACTTTAAGTGTCTTTTGGCCATTTGAACTTCCTCTGCTGAGAATTCTCTGTTCAATTCAGTGCCCCATTTTTTAATTGGGTTAATTAGCATTTTAAAGTCTAGTTTCTTGAGTTCTCTATATATTTTGGAGATCAGACCTTTGTCTGTTGTGGGGTTGGTGAAGATCTTCTCCCAATCAGTAGGTTGCCTTTGTGTCTTATTGACTATGTCCTTTGCTTTACAGAAGCTTCTCAGTTTAAGTAGGTCCCATTTATTCAATGTTGCCCTTAATGTCTGTGCTTCTGGGGTTATACACAGGAAGCGATCTCCTGTGCCCAGCTCCTGTAGGGTACTTCCCACTTTCTCTTCTATCAGGTTCAGTGTGTTCGGGCTGATATTGAGGTCTTTAATCCATTTGGACTTGAGTTTTGTGCACGGTGATAGATAAGGGTCTATTTTCATTCTTCTACAAGATGACTTCCAGTTGTGCCAGCACCATTTGTTGAAGATGCTTTCTTTATTCCATTTTATACTTTTAGCTCCTTTATCGAAAATCAGGTGTTCATAGGTTTGTGGGATAAAATCCGGGTCTTCTATACGATTCCATTGGTCGACTTCTCTGTTTTTATGCCAGTACCACACTGTTTTCATTACTGTAACTCTGTAATAGAGTTTGAAGTCAGGGATGGTAATGCCTCCAGAAGATCCTTTATTGTATAGGATTGTTTTGGCTATCCTGGGTTTTTTGTTTTTCCATATAAAGTTGATTATTGTTCTCTCCAGATCTGTGAAGAATTTTGATGGGATCTTGATGGGGATTGCATTGAATCTATAAATAGCCTTTGGTAGAATTGCCATTTTTACTATGTTGATCCTCCCAATCCAAGAGCAAGGGAGGTCCATCCATTTTTTGGTATCCTCTTCAATTTCTTTCTTCAATGCCTTAAAGTTCTTGTCAAATAGATCTTTCACTTCCTTGGTTAGATGTACCCCAAGATATTTTATGCTGTTTTTGGCTATTGTGAATGGTGAAGCTTCTCTGATTTCCCTCTCTGCTTCCATATCCTTTGTGTATAAGAGGGCGACTGATTTTTTGGAGTTGATCTTGTATCCTGCCACATTACTAAAGCTGTTTATCAGCTGTAGAAGTTCTTTGGTGGAGTTTTTGGGGTCGCTTATGTACACTATCATATCATCTGCAAATAACGAAAGTTTAACTTCTTCCTTTCCAATTCGAATCCCCTTGATCCCATTATGTTGTCTTATTGCTATTGCTAGAACTTCAAGCACTATATTGAAGAGGTATGGGGAGAGTGGACAGCCTTGTCGTGTTCCTGAGTTAAGTGGGATGGCTTTGAGTTTCTCTCCGTTTAATTTGATGTTAGCTGTCGGCTTGCTGTATATAGCTTTTATTATATTTAGGTATGACCCTTGTATCCCTAATCTCTCCAAGACTTTTAACATAAATGGATGTTGAATTTTGTCAAATGCTTTTTCAGCATCTAATGAAATGATCATATGGTTTTTTTCTTTCAGTTTATTTATATGCTGGATTACATTGATAGATTTTCGTATGTTGAACCAGCCCTGCATCTCAGGAATGAAGCCTACTTGATCATAATGGATAATTTTTCGGATGTGTTCTTGGATTCGATTTGCCAGTATTTTGTTGAGGATTTTTGCGTCGATATTCATGAGTGAGATTGGCCTGTAGTTCTCTTTCCTGGTTGAGTCTTTGAGTGGTTTTGGTATCAGAGTAATTGTGGCTTCATAAAAGGAGTTTGGTAATGACCCTTCTGTTTCTATCTTGTGGAATACATTAAGGAGTATAGGTATTAGATCTTCTTGGAAGATCTGGTAGAATTCCGCATTGAAACCATCTGGTCCTGGGCTTTTTTTGGTAGGGAGGTTTTTGATAACCTCTTCTAATTCTTCGCGACTAACAGGTCTATTTAGATTGTTCACCAGGTCCTGATTTAACTTTGGTATATGATATTTATCTAAAAAAGTATCCATTTCCTTTACATTTTCCAATTTTGTGGCATATAGGCTTTTGTAGTAAGATCTAATGATTCTCTGAATTTCCTCTGTGTCTGTGGTTATGTCCCCCTTTTCATTTCTGATCTTATTAATTTGCAGATTCTCTCTCTGCCGTTTGATTAGCTTGGATAGTGGTTTGTCAATCTTGTTGATTTTCTCCAGGAACCAGCTTTTTGTTTCATTGATTTTTTTGTATTGTTTTCTGTGTTACTATTTTGTTGATTTCAGCCCTCATTTTGATTATTTCCAGTCTTCTACTCCTCCTAGGTGAGTCTGCTTCTTTTTTTTCTAGAGCTTTCAGGTGGGCTGTTAAGTCTCCAATGTGAGCTTTCTCTGTTTTCTTTAAGTGGGCACTTAGTGCTATGAACTTTCCTCTTAGGACTGCTTTCATAGTGTCCCATAAGTTTGAGTATGTTGTTTCTTTATTTTCATTGAATTCCAGGAAGACTTTAATTTCTTTCTTTATTTCTTCCTTAATCCAGCTATGGTTCAATAGTTGACTGTTCAGTTTCCATGACTTTGTATGCTTTCCTGGGGTAGCATTATTGTTGAATTCTAACTTTAATCCATGGTGATCTGATAAGACACAGGTGGTTACTAATATTTTTTTGTAACTGTGGATGTTTGCTTTGTTACCGACTATGTGGTCGATTTTCGAGAAGGTTCCATGAGCTGCAGAGAAGAAGGTATATTCTTTCCTATTTGGATGGAATGTTCTATAGATGTCTGTTAAGTCCATTTGATTCATTACCTCCACTAATTCTCTTATTTCTCTGTTAGGTTCCTGTCTGATTGACCTGTCCATTGGTGAGAGAGGAGTGTTGAAGTCTCCTACTATTAGTGTGTGCGGTTTGATGTCTGCCTTGAATTTTAGCAATGTTTCTTTTATGTACGTGTGTGCTTTTATATTAGGGGCATAGATGTTCAGGATTGAGACTTCATCCTGATGAACTGTTCCTGTTATGAGTATAAAATGCCCCTCTCCATCTCTTCTGATTGATTTAAGTTTAAAGTCAACTTTGTTAGAGATTAGTATGGCCACACCTGCCTGTTTCTTAGGACCATTTGCTTGATAGGCCTTTTCCCAGCCCTTTACTCTGAGTAGGTGCCTGTCTTTGTGGTTGAGGTGTGTTTCTTGTAAACAGCAGAATGTTGGATCCTGTTTTCTTATCCAATCTCTTAGCCTGTGCCTTTTTATAGGTGAGTTGAGTCCATTGACATTAAGTGATATTAATGACCAGTGGTTGTTAACTCCGGTCATTTTTTTTTAGTCGTAGAGTTTGTGTGTTTCCCTTCTTTGTTTTGTGTTGGTGAAGGGTCTCTAGATGTCTGAGGTATTGTGGTCATTGTTGGACTCCTTGGTTAGTGATTTTCCTTCAATTACTTTCTGTAAGGCTGGATTTGTGGCTGCGTATTGTTTAAATTTGTTTTTATCCTGGAAAATTTTATTTTCTCCATTTATAGTGAATGAAAGCTTGGCTGGGTATAGTAATCTGGGCTTGCACCCATGGTCTCTCAGTTTCTGCAGTACATCTATCCAGGACCTTCTGGCTTTCATGGTTTCCATGGAGAAGTCAGGTGTAAGTCTGATAGGTTTACCTTTATAAGTAATTTGGCCTTTTTCCTTTGCTGCTCTTAATATTCTTTCCTTATTCTGTATGCTTTGTGTTTTGATAATTATATGGCGAGGGGATGTTTTTTTTTGATCCAGCCTATTCGGTGTTCTGTATGCTTCTTGCACCTTCATAGGAAAATCTTTCCTTAGGTTGGGAAAGTTTTCTTCTATAATTTTATTAAATAGATTTTCTGGACCATTGAGCTGCCCTTCTTCTCCTTCTTCTACTCCTATTATTCTTAGGTTTGGTCTTTTTATTGTGTCCCATATTTCCTGAATGTTTTGTGATGAGAGTTTGTTGGACTTGCTGTTTTCTTTGATCAGTGTGTTTATTTTATCTATGGTATCTTCAGAATCCGAGAGTCTTTCTTCTATCTCTTGTATTCTGCTGGTTATGCTTGTTTCTGTAGTCTCTATTCGTTTACCTAGATTTTCCATGTCCAGACGGCCCTCTGTTTGTGTTTTCTTCTTTGCCTCCATTTCAGTTTTCAGGTCTTGAACTGTTTCCATTATCTGTTTGATTGTTTTTCCTTGGTTTTCTAGGGTATCATTCACTGATTTATTCAATTCTTCAAACTTTCTGTTATATTTCTCATCCATTTCTATAAGGGCGTTTTTTACATGCTGTTTAAGGGTGTCAATCACTTTCATGAAGTCAATCTTTTCTCCTTCCTCTTGATTAAGGGGTTCTTGTCCTCCCGTTGTGAGGTCGCTTGTTTCTGGTAGCTTCATGTTGCTTTTCAGCTTGTTGGGCGAATTCTTGCCTTGATGTCGGCCCATCTCTTCTTCCAAATGCTCCCTATGGATCTTCTTTTACCGGATTAGGTCTCCTTGCCTACCAAACGCTGTCTCTCCCCAATGTTGGCTCTCCCAATGCTGGGTCTCCTGGCACCGAAAGATCAGGCCTCCGTGCTGGTTGGGCAGCTCGCAGACAAAGCGCCTACCCCGCTTGGTGCAGGCAGGCCACAGAAACAAAGGAACCGCTGCCCCCCGGGAGCCCCGGCTACTCGGACTCAGTGCCCAGATAGGCTGGGCTGGGCGATGCTATGCGCCAAAAGAGGGCAGTCTAGTGTGTGAATTTTTATGGGGAAAACAGATCATTGTTAAATCATTGAACCAAATCTTAAACATTATTTTAAAACAATTGAATATGGAAACATAGCTTTAGTAAACTGCAAATATCAAATAAATAAGAATAGATATGGTCTTTATTTGTATAATTGAAGCCATGCCTTTAAAATGTATTTTTATCTTTCTTGTTTCTTGAAATGATCTTTATTCATTAAATTACATAATTAAAAAAAAAACAAGAGGAGACTCACAAATTCCAGAAAACATGATTCTTTTACCAATTATATTAAAAATCACAAAGGTGGTTTACACTATAAGGGAATGGAGGAGTTGATTGTTGCACAATTTGATTCCATTGACCTCCATTGCAACATCATTAATATACTTAAATCCATTAGTTTCTAAAGTACAATATAAAAAAATCACTATAGTTTCTAAAGTACAATATAAAAAATCACTATGGCAAGTCTCGTAAACAGAGCCTATGCTACTAGGGTGTTCTTTATTTTAAAAATCTAGTTTCCAGTGTGAAATCATTTTTTATTTGATAATTTGTAAGTAAAAGTATCCTAACCACTGACAACTGACTTTAAATTCAAGTAGATTTAGTCTGATCCTATCATATATCTTGTTTACAATTAAGACAACTTGACAATACTCAATAACTGTGCACAGAAAACAAAAAAGTCTACATCTAGTATAAAGATGAAATTGACTACTGGGAGACTTCAGATTTTAAGGAACACCTAACTCTATGGTCTTACAAAGATTCTTTATAGTTTGCCATACATCATGAACAGACTATTAAAAAGTAAGTAAAACATAACTATCTATAGGCAAACACAAATAGATTTTCAGAAAATTCTAAGGACTTCCCTTCTGACAACATAAAGAGGTTTATTCAACATTTACCTTAAACAAATCATAATCAACAGAAAAATTGATCATAATTACAGTATACCTAAACATAGTTCATGTGAGTCACAACCTTTGTTCCTTATAACTTCACTACTTTAGTTATTTTGACACACCATCAGAATACTAACATGTAACTACTACAATATTGTTAATATTACAGACAAGGCCAACATTTTTCCCTCAGAAAATTAACTTATCAACTATCTGAAAAATGAGATTATTACTGAGTGGGCACAAGAGTCTAATTAGTTACCAAGAGCAGAACAAAAGAAAAGTGCAGTAACAGTACAGGAATTATCAGAAGAGATATTTGTAAAATCAAAATGCTCAGATACACGTAGGAGAGAAAGTTGATTATAGTTGATAACATTATGGGTGCCGTTGTGGATCCTGCAGTTTTCTCTTCAGTGGTATCCAACATTTCTTATCACAGAGGACCCCAACATCTCCCATAAAAACCACAGATCCATTACAGTTCTACAATGGAAGCACCATTTGCTCTTGGCTTGTCTCTAATGAACCAAGTAACCTACTCAGCAAAAGAAATTAGCAAATGAAAATAAGTATATAGAATAACAATCATTTTTACTTTGCCACTGTTCCAAGACAGTAGCACCTAATGCCAAAGTGATAAGTTCTGGATTTTTCACTATCTTTTAAGTATCCACAACTTTAAAATTTGAGCTACATTTACATGCTAGCCTGAGCATACAGCCACTTAACATAGGCCTTTACATATTGGTTCTATAACCATTCCACTAACACTTTCACCATGTGTATTAAATACTTTTCTTTTACTGTGATAAAACACCATGATCAAGACAATTTACAGAAGAAAGGGGTAGAGTTTTTAATGGCATGCAAAGAGTAACAGGCAAGCATGGTAACTAAAGCATAATTCTGAAAGCTAAAATCTTGGGCCTTAAGAACAAACCAGGGAGAGAAGGGAGGGTGGGGAAAGGAAGGAAAAAAAAAGAAGGGGAGAGAAAGAGAACTGGAAATTATCATAGTCTTTAAATTCTCAAAGCTAGCATTTATTGGCATACTACTTCTAAAAATGACATAGCTACTAAATCAACCCACCCAGTGATTCAAACTAGGTACCAAGTATTCAATACCCGAAATTCTGGTAGATATTTTTTATTCAAACCACCACATGATGGATGAAAGAACCACCACCACATTTAATATATTAATTCTCTATTCTCCGTAGGAGCAGGCACTCTGCACATGTTCACAACATGGAGAGTGGTTTTTAAGTTGAGTGCTTAAAAACTTGGAACCACATGTCTATTTATTCCTTTTTAATAAAGACCCTAGAAGTAAATATGCCCATGGTCTGGATATAAGCTTCTTATTGCTCCAAAAATCTCATGTTCTTATATAATATAAAAAATATAAAAGTTGAAGTAAATATTCATCAGGAACTGCTTTTTTCAGTGTCCTGGACCATAGGCAGAGTCCCATAATGTGTGCCTTTCTTCCAAAATCTAGTACTGGAAAAACACCATAGGCATTGTGCATATCATAGCCATTGAACACTCACCTATGAACCATACCTGGTGCTAGGAAATATTTGTCTGGTATTGACTTCTATAGTTTATGAAAAAGAGGCAAAGAATGTCCCAGTATTTTCCACTATTAAACACCTGATGTAGGTGGGTCTTCTATCTATCTGTTGTTTCATTGGTTAATTAATAAAGAAAACTGCTTGGCCTGATAGGGCAGAAAATTAGGTAGGTGGTGTAGACAGAACAGAATGCTGGGAGAATGAAGCAGATTCAAGAAGATGCTATAGCTCTCCTCTTCAAGATGGATGCAGGTTAAGATCATTCCTGGTAAACCACCACTTCGTGGTGCAGGACAGATTATTAGAAATGGGTTAATCAAGATGTGAGAATTAGCCAGTAAGAGGATAGAGCTAATGGGTCAAGCAGTGTTTAAAAGAACACAGTTTCTGTGTAATTATTTTGGGTAAAGCTAGCCAGTGGCCCGGAGCCCTCCCGGGCGGCATAAAGCGGAACTCTGCTCCTCACAACAATTGCCATAATTATGGACACTCACAGTCTTGTCTTCTTAAAATAATCTGTAGTCTTTTCTGAGGCTAAAATAAGCTAGGAGATTGACAGTGAGAATATGCCCATGTAGCTCTATCACAACCCAAACCTTTCATATCTCACCTAACTAGTAGATAAATCAACATATACTCAAATGACAAGATTTTCGAACAAAACTACCTTTGACAATAAGATATATTGAATTCTCCATCAAGTGTGCACATGTCAACAAAAACCAAAAACAATCACACATTTTCAAACACATATAGTATCATTTATTTATGAGTTGGGTGACAAAATATACTAACTAATTACTTTAATGATACTCAATAAACTATTAGAGAAAAAAGATTATTAGCCAAACTCAGAAAACTAATTTGTGAAAAAAATTAAAAGTTCAACAATGAATTGGATCATATAAATAAGCAGAAATAATGAATAATACTAAATTGTAGTAAATAAGTCCAATAGAAAATTGGCTTAAATAATAAAATAATGGTAACAGTTACAAGAGGGCATTTGTTATATCAGGAGAGTAAAAGAATTATAAGAAATGAAGAATGTCTACTTTTATATAAGACTACCAAGAATATCCTACTTTAAAATTAGATAAAATGTAAGGTAAGTGTTAAGTCTGTATTATGATATAGCTAATTATTAAAGGAGATTTTGTGTTTAGTTGTCAAAAATACCAATGCCATTGTTTAACGAGAGTTTTCACTTTACATTTATGTTCATATATCATTTATGTGGTAAATTAAGAGCTTTATCATGATTAAGCATATACTTTTCATCATTATATTCAGAACCATTACCAAAGTTTTCTTAGTATCTTATACAGAACTGTAGAATTCTTTATTTTACCTTACAGTCCTAGAAATGAAAGCAAGTACATAGTACATGTGAAATAAGCATGGTATGATTGTGCTATACTTGAGACCATTTTTAATAAAATATTTATTTTGTATTTAACACACACACATTTTATTCTTTTTTTATTATATCATACTAGTTCATCTTTCTATTATACATGCTGTAAGCTACTGGTATCTACTTTTGGAAATAATGCTATCATCTTTTAAATATGTAACCAGATCAACGATTCTATTCTAGAAACACTGTTATAGTTCATAACAAAATATGATTAATATTCTGTTGTTGTAGAATTATTCTAGTTAGGAAACCCTATAATATTCAGGATTCTACATAGAATCATGGGATACATGACAGATAGTTCTCAGATATTATATTTTTATGTTTTTATTCATTTTACATATCAACAGGAGTTCCTCCTCCTTCCCGTCTTTCCCCCCACACCTTTACCAGACCCCCATCCACTCCTCCAAGAGTGTAAGACCTCCCATGAGGAGTCAACAAACCCTGTCATATGACTTCGAGGCAGGACCAAACCCCTTCCCCCTATATCAAGGTTGAGCTTGCTATCCCACCATAGGATATGGGCTCCAAAACAGAGTTTATTCACCAGTGATAAATACTGGTCCCAATGCCAGGGGTTCCACAGGAAGACCAAGCCACAAACCTGTCACTCACATCCAGAGGGCCTAGTTCAGTCTCCTTCAGGCTTCCCAGATGTCACTTAAAGGTCCATGAGTTCCTCCTAGCTCATGTCAGCTTTTCCTATGGATTTCTCCATCATGATCTTGATCACCCTCCTTGATCATGAACTTCCTACTCCTTTTCTTCTACTGGAACCACAGTGTCTGGCCTGATGCTTGTCTGTGGATCTCTACATCTGCTTCCATCACTTAAGGGATGACGGTTCTATGATGTTACTTAGGGTAATCACCAGCTTGGTTACAAAACAGTTTTAAACAATACCTATCCACAAATCCTGCCCTACAGAAAGTACTAGAAGGAAAACTCCAGCCCAAGGAATTTAGCTGCATCCACAAAAATCCAGGCAAGAGATAACCTTACACTTCATACAAGGAAACCCCTAAGAAGGGAAACACACAAATACTACCACTGAAAAATAAAAATAATTAACAATTAGTGGTTACTAGTATCTCTTAATATTAATTGACTCAATTCACCTATAAAAAACATAGGGTAATAGAATGTATATGAAAACATGATCCATCTTTCTGCTGCATACAAGAAACACACCTGAACATAAAGACAGACATTATTTCAGATTAAAGGTTTGGGGAAGTATTTTCAAATCAAATGGGCCCAGGAAACAAGCTGATGTAGCTATCCTAATATCAAACAAAATAGACTTCAAACTAACATCAGTCAAAAGAGATAGAGAAAGATACTTCATACACGTCACAATAAAAATCCATCAAGATGAAATCTCAATTCTGAACATCTATGCAGCACATACAAGAGCACCCACATTATGTAAAAGAAACATTGCTAAAGCTTAGATAGGACATCAAACTCCACACACCAATAGTAGGAGACTTTAACACCACATTCTCATCTATGGACAGATAGGCTAGACCAAAACTTAACAGAGAAATAGAAGTAACAGAAGTCATGACTCAAATAGACTTAACAAACATCTATAGAATATTTCTCCAAAACACAAAAGAATATACCTTCTTCTCAACACCTCATGGAACCTTCTTTAAAATTGACTGCATATTTGGTAACAATGCAAACATCAACAGATCAAGTGCATGCATTAAAAAATGGAGAAATCGCATACTAGTGGCTTAATAGCAACACACTATAAAGTTCAAGATCAAAAAGAAACAAACTCACCCAGGAGGAGTACATGACAGGAAATAATCAAATTGAGGACAGAAATCAATAAAATAGAAACAAAAAGGGATACAAAGAATCAATAAAAGAAAAAAATTGGTTCTTTGAGAAAATCAACAAGATAGACAAAGCCTTACCCAAAGTAACAAAAAAGGCAGAGAGAATAACAAAATCAGAAATGAAAAGTGGCATATAACAACAGGCACTGAGGAAATAAAAAAAAATCAGTAGGTCATATTTTGACAACCTCTACTCTACAAAATTGGAAAAATCTAACAGGAATGGACAATTTTATAGACAGGTACCACATACAAAAATTAAATCAAGACCAGATAAACAATTTAAATAGACATACAACCTCTATGGAAAAAGAAGTAGTCATCAAAACTCTCCCAACCAATAAAAAGCCCAGAGGTGAAAGTTTTCAGTATAGAATTCTACCAGAACTTCAAAGAAGGCCTAATACCGAAGAGTCCTCAAATTATTTAACACAATAGAAACATAAGGAACATTGACAAACATGTTTTACACGGCTACACTTACCCTGATACCCAAACAACACAAAGACTCATCTATGAAAGGGAATTACAGAACAATCTCCCTCATGAACACTGAAGCTAAAATTGTCAATAAAATACTGGCAAACCTAATCCAAGAACAAAGTAAAAATAATCATCTAAAATAATCAAGTAGGCTTCATTCTAGAAATACAGGCATAGTTAAACATGAAAAAAAACTGTCAATGTAATCCACCATATAAATAAAATGAAAGAAAAAAAAACATATGGACATCTCTTTAGATGCTGAAAAAACCTTTTGTCGAAATCCAACAGCCCTTCACGATAAAGGTCTTTGAGATATCAGGGACAAAAGAAACTCATTTAAGCATAATGAACATCATATACAGCAAGTAGAAAGCCAAAGTCTAATTAAATGGAGAGAAACTCAAAGTGACTCTATTAAAATCATGAACAAGATCCACTCTCTCCAATATCTATTCAATATAGTACTCAACGTTTTATTTAGAACAATAAGATAACAAAAGGAGATTGGAGGACAAAATTTGAAAGGAAGAAGTCAAACTTTTGCTATTTGCAGATGATATGATAATATATATAAGTGACCTCCAAAATTCTACCAGAGAACTCCTACACCTGATAAATACCTTCAGTAATGTGACGGGATGTAATATCCACACAAAAATAGTCAGTATCCCTCCTATATGCAAACAATAAAAGGACTGAGAAGGAAATCAGAGAAACATAACATTTGTAATAGCCACAAATAACATATCCTGGGATAATGCTAACCAATGAAGTGAATGTCCTGTATAAAAAAAAAAAACCTTTAAGTCTTTGAAGAAAGAAATAGAAGATATCAGAGCATGGAAAGATCTTCCATGATCTTGGGTAAGTAGAATCACCATATTAAAATGGTAATCTTACCGAAAACAACCTGCAGATTCAATGCAATCCCCATCAAAATCCCAACATAATTCTTCAAAGACCTCAAAAGAACAATATTCAACTTCATATGGAACAAAAGACTCAGGATAGCCAAACAACCCTGAACAAGAAGGGAGCTTCCAGAGGCATCACCATCCCTAACTTCAAACTATAATATAGAGCATAGTAATGAAAGACAGAATGATGATGGCATAAAAACAGACAAGTGGACTAATGAAATCAAATCAAAGTCCCTGATATAAATCTATACACTTATGAAGAACTAATTTTTGTCAAAGAAGCTAAAATTATACAATGAAAAATAGAAAACATCTTCAACAAATGGTGCTGGAATAAATGAATGTCAATTTGTAGAAGATTGCAAATAGGTTCATTTCTATGCCAATGCACAAAACTCAAGTCCAAGTGGATCAAAGACCTCAACATAAATCCAGTCACACTGAACCTGATAGGAGAGAAAGTGGGAAGTAGCCTTGAACACTTGGGCATAGGAGACAACTTCCTAAATATAACACCAGTAACAGATACTCTGAGAGCAACAATTAATAAATGGGACTTCCTGTAACTTAGAAGCTTCTCTAAGGCAAAGGGCAGACTCAATAAGACAAAATGACACGCTAAAGGATGGGAAAAGATCTTCGGCAACCCTACTTTGGACTAAGGGCTGAACTCCAAAATACATAAAAACCACAGGAAAACATAACAATACCAAATAATCCAATTTTAATATGGGGTACAGATGTAAACAGATAATTCTCAATAGAATTGAAAATGATCAAAAGACACTTAAGTATTTTCTCAACATCCTTAGCAATCAGGGAAATGAAAATGAAAATGACTATTAGATACCATCTTACATTCATCAGAATTTCTAAAATCAAAAACACCAATGATAGTTTATGCAGGAGGATATGGAGTAAGGGAAATGACCCTCTATTGCTGGTGGGAGTGCAAACTTGTGCAGTCACTTTGGTAATCAGTATGGTGTTTTCTCAGAAAATTGGGAATCAATCTACATTAAGATGACCCAGTAATACTACTATCAGTCATATACCTAAAGGATTCATGCTCATGCCACAGTGACATTTGCTCCAGCATGTTCATAGCAGCATTATTTGTAATAGCTAGAACTGGGGAATAACCTAGATGCCCCTCAACTGAAGAATGGATAAAGAAAATGTGATACGTTTACACAATAGAGTACTACTCAGCAGTAAAAGGAATGGCCTCTTGAAATTTGAATTTGAAATGGATGGAACTAGAAAAAATATCCTGAATGAGGTAACCCAGGCCCAGCTAGACAAACATGGTTTGTACTCATTCATAAGTGGATATTAGATGCAAAGCAAAGGATAACCAGGCTATTGTCTGTGACTCCAGAGAAACTAGGTAACAAAGAAAACCCTAAGAGTGACATACATGGAATCCTCCTGAAAGGGGAAATAGACAAGGTCTCCTGAGAAAATTGAGGGCATGAGGGAGGAATAAGGTAGGGTGGAAGCAGAAGGGAGGAAGTGGAGGGAGGAGGAGAACATGATAGAATAGGAGAGTCAAGATGGGGAAAGCACAGAGGAGAGAAAGGAAAGAGATATCTTGATTGTGGGATCCATTATTGGACTTGCTTGAAAACTGGGACCATGGAAATTTCCAGGAATAGATATGGATGACCCCAACTAAGACCCTAAGCAATAATGGAGAGGGTGCCTAAATGGCCTTCTCCTTTAACCAGATTGATGACTACCATAATTGTTATCATAGGACCTTCATCTAGCAACTGATGGAAGCAGATATAGAGATTCACAGCTAAGCACTGGGCTGAGCTTTCAGAGAACTGTTGAAGAGAGGGAGGAAAAATAATATGAGCAATGGGGTCAAGACCATGATTAGAATACCCACAGAAACAGGTGATCTGAGCTAGTGGGAGCTCACTGACCTCTGAGTGATAACAGGGGAACTTACATAGGACCAAACTAGACCCTCTGAATGTGGCTGACAGTTTTCTGGCTTGGGCAGTGTGTGGGGGCACTGATAGTGGGACCAGGATTTATCCCTAGTCCTAGAACTGGCTTTTTGGAACCCATTCTTTTTTGGAGGAATACTTTTCTCAGTCTAGATATAGAGGGTAGCATCTTGTCCTGCCTCAAAATCATAAAAGTCAGACGTTTTTGACTCTCCATAGGAAGCCTTACCCTCTCTGAGGAGTGGCTGAGGAGTGAGGTAGGGAAAAGGTTGTTGAGCAGGGGGGAAGGACTAAAAACTGGGATATGTACATAAAATGAAAAGAAGATCATTTTTAAAAATAAATTAACTAAAAAGTCAGAAATAAAACACTAGACTTTATTGCATATTCAGCAATTACTAAAATTACAATAAATAATAATATAAATGACTTTAATGCTTTAAATTGAATAATATAAAATATATAAGTCAATTCATTGAAAATTATACAACACAGAGTCTTGAGAAAATTAAAATGGTTTTTATAATTGTTATAGTAATTGAATTTGTAATTAAGAAGTTTTCACAAATAAATATCCACTCAGATGGTTGAATCAGGAGTACTGTGATTTCAAATATAGCCTGGATTCCATGAGAAACTTTGTCAAAACTAACCAAACAAAAATACTTGGAACAGATTGTTTCACTCTATGTCCCTATCAAATATTTGAATATCAATTAACAAATTTTATGCAAATGTTTTTGATTCCTAATTGCCCTACTGAAGGGACATAACTCATACACTATGTAAAATGTGTCTGATTGCTTAACCCCTGATAATGGGCAAATTAAGTTAGTGGTACTGTAGAAAATCCTTCAGACAGTTTTTAGCCAACCTTTTTCAGCTAGCCTTTAAGTTATGCACCCACTTGGGCGTGGCCTATTATACTATAAATGCCAATGTAAAGTGCATGTTCCCTCTCTCTTCTGGATTCTGAATTCAGTTGCTGTTTCCTGTTCGAGCAGAGAAATGTGTTCTGAGAATCTACTCCTAAACAAGTAACTCTTTATTATAGTCAATCCTGAGCTAGTGTGGTATTTCTTTTTAGCATCCATCTTCATCAATGAACAGTCTTTTACAACAAATTGGTATGCCAATGTGGTCAAGTAAATCCATGTAAAACCTGAGAAAGCTTAAAAAGAGATTCTAGAAGCACGCACACACACACACACACACACACACACACAATCATTTTTTTTTTTTTTCAGATGGGCTCTGTTTGTTAGAGGCACTATACTTTTAAGAGAAGGCTTCCTGACTCAGTAGTAGTAGCAAAAACTGTGCGGTTTTGAAACAATGGCTTCCTGGGCTGTGCTGCCAGCATGAACTCTGGCTCTTTCGAGAGGTCAAGCATTTAAATGGGGTTTCTGGGCATCATGTTGCAAGTTATTTGGTGGCAATATAGGCCAACAGGTTATCAAAGTTGAGGTGGTAAGGAAGGCTCCCACATGGCAGTCTCAGAGGCAGTGGATGGACTTCTGTTATGTTGGACTGGGTGTGGCAAGCAGGCAGGGCCATATTTGTCCTAGCAATGTATCCACTTAGGTTTTAAGAAGGGCTTAGCATTTTAAGAAGCAGTCCTGGTAGAAAAGGATTACAGATATGCAATAAAGACAAATCCAGGTGGGAAAAACCTCTAAATGGTCACAGTGTATTTTAAAAATGTATGTAGGCTTGGGAGAGAGAAGAAAAAATGTAGAAAGACACTAAATATAATATAAAAGAGTACAGACAGTCATAGATTAAAGGAGTAAAGATAATATAAAAATATTTAACTTGTAGAAAAAGTAATAGAGTAATAAAAATAAGCCACTTAAAGATGGAATATATACAGAAGGTTTGGAATATATATATATATATATATATATATATATATATATATATAATTGTGTTTTCTTTGATTTTTTTTCTTTTTGGCTGAGAAGTAGCTAAGTAACCAACATATATACTTTAAAGGTATCTTGTCTTCAAATTTTTGTCTAAGGATATGCTGCTTTGGAAAAGAAATTGTTCTTTTGTTTCCACAGAAGATGAAAACCTGTGAAATCCTTCCAGACTAATGTGGTTGGATGGACCAAGACGACCCAAAAGGTCTCCATGAACACCCCCAAAAATTAATTCTCCCAAATAATGGCAGGAAGCAGTTTGTAGAAAGCTATACCCAAATTCCCTAAATGATTGCTTATGAATGTTTGTTTACATTTAAAGAATAATATTCTATAGAGACTTGCATTGGTATGGATCTTGGTTTATTGATACAAATTTAAGGTCAATTTTGTTACATGTATATTTTTTCTCTTGATTAAGCTATTCTGTATGTGCAGCTCATTTAGAAATATAATGTATAATTAAGTAATACATGCTAATATACAAGCTTGTAGTCATGTTAATTAGATTTTCTAGACATACAAAGATATATTTCAGATGGATAGGCATTCTTCAAACCTTTAAAAGACCTTCAGAATATGACATTTAAATTTTTTTAAGAACTTAGGGCTTTTCATGACAATGAGACACATCTGATCCTTGAAGCACCAATTACTTCAATAGGATGATGGGCATCGAAGAAGCTCCTAATGGAGTTTACTAGTCATTTGGGCAAGCAACTGCACTTGCCTGGACTGCTTGATGTTATTCTGTATGAACTGGACATGTAGAACCCACAGAGAACTGACTGCTGTACTTGCATAAAAGTGAGATCATTGTTTAGGGTTCCTGTGCCATGAAAGAGTCTGCCAGACATTCTACAGGACACAGAAGAAAGTTATGGCAAACTGCAAATATAGGCAAACTATCTTTGAAATTTTCTGCTTCATGGAAAAGTCTGCCAGATACCATGGGACTGTAGGCTGAAGATGGATGCTACAGCGATACCGAACTTTGGGTGACTATTGAGGCAGTGAGATTTCTATGTCAATTCTAGAGTTTTGGAAGTGTCTTACAATGCACTTCCTGTTTATTTAGGTAATATTATATCCTTCTAGTGTCTTTGATGTTGTTGAAGAATAGATAGTTGTAATTATAGTTTTCCTTAGTTATGATAAAAGATAAAATAGATGTAAATATTTTAACTATAATTCTTGCTTGATACCTGTTTTTTATATGTAATTTTACTGTGTTAAAGTTAAAACCTTCCTTTTTATTTAAACAGAAAAGTAGAAATGATATGGGAATTCCTTCTATGTGTTGCTTTTATCGGTTAATGAATAAGAAACTGCTTTGGCCTATATCAGGCAGAACTTGGCTAGAAGTGGAAAATTAAACTGAATTCTGGGAGAAAGAAGGCCGAGTCAGGGAGAAGCCACATAGCCCTGCATGAGACAAATGCTGGTACTTTACCTGGTAAGCCACAGCCTTATGGTCATATACAGATTAATGGAGATGGGGTAATTTAAGGTATGAGTTTGCCAGAAATATGTTTAAGCTATTGGCCAAACCATATTGAAAATAGTATGGTTTCTCTTTGATTATTTTGGGACTACTCAACTGGGAACAATCAAGTGGCCTCCTACAACATAGTGACAATTTGTTCATAACATATACTCACAGAATTGGGAAGGAGAACACAGAATTCTTTGTGGAATCATGTGCATGGTATAATTGTGAATACCATGAACAAGCAACAGTTCCACCTATATTTGCAAAATATAGTAGACTATTATAAAAATCTAAGAGCACTTAAATTGTGTACTGTGACATGTAATTTTTTTCCAAATATGCAGAACTAGTCTAACATTCAAAAATCAATAAATAGTAGCAAAGTACTTACTGATTGTAGTTTAGGCCCTCTCCGTGATATGGAACCCATGTCTGACACTGCTCAGGTTGCCAAGATTGGATAAATAATAGACCAAGAGAAAAACCAAATACTATTGTTTGTGCTAAAGGAGTATAACAATAAAATGATTCCCAATGGACTCCTACTATACCCATAGATAAATGCTTTCCTCAGTCTTCATCAGAGAAGTTTCTACTTTTAGTATATGGGAACTAACACAAAAACGCAGAGCTGGACAATGTGCAGAGATTTAGAGGCTCTGGAGGACTCAGTCCTGAATGGGGTGTCTTCATCAAAATTCTCTCCTCAGGGCTCAGGGATCTATACAGAAGAGGAAGAAAAAAGACTGTAAGGGCCAGAGAGGAAGGATGACTCCCAGGAAACAATGTCTTCTGGGAGCAACAGGACTGATTCTCATATGAACTCAATAGAAACAGAGGAATCATACATAGAGCGAGCACTGGTTAAAGCCAAACAAGGTTTCAAGGCTGAGAGGAAATAGTAAGCATTGGCTCCCATGTCTAAGAAGTTAACTGCAATTGACATCTGTTTGCAAAGAACAAATTAGTTCTCTCTAAAGGAGTCACATTGGGTTTGTTAACCACACTTAAAGGTGAGACACATGCCTAGGAATTTCTTGGCCAAAACATCAAATTCATTGGTATTTTTGTACACTCTTTATCTCTTGTTGCTTTATTTGGGATTTTTTTTGTCTTATTGCACTCTTGGTGGTGTAATTTTCATTCCTGTTTTTGTGAGATTTAATGTGTTTCCACTTTTCATTTGTTTTTTTTTTTAAGGAGAGAGAAAATGTGCGTGGAGATGGCTAATTGAAGAGGTCAGGAACATCAGGGAGGAGTTGGGTAGGGTAAAATTATGACAAGAATATATTTGTGGTCGTTTGAATAAGAATGGCATGTGACAGCTGTGTAGCTTGGTATCTGGGTATGTCTCCTAGCAGTGAGAACAAGACCTGTTCCTGGTGCTTAGGTAGGTTTTGGGAACCCTTTCCCCCATTTTGGATTACCTTGCTCAGCCTTGACACAAAGGGATGAATTCAGTCCTGCCTCAACTTGATGTGCCATACATTGTTCAAGCCTATGGGAGGCCTGAACTTTCTGAATGAACACTTATAAGGAATCAAAAGGGAAGGAGGTAGATGGGAATGGGAAAGGGGGTACCAAGAAGATGGATGGATGGGAAACTGCAGTCTGTGTGTAAAATAAATGAAGAAATGTTATTTTAAAAATGACCCCAATATGCTCATGTATTTGAATGCTTGGTCATGAGGGAATGGCACTACTTGAGGGGGATTAGGAGGTATGGCATTGTTTGAGTATATGTGGCCATGTTGAAGGAAATGTGTCAGTACACTTTGATTTTTAGATTTTAAAAGCTCAAACTAGTTTCAGTGTCTCAGTCTCCCAGCTAGCTTCACATCTGGATGTAGAATTCTCAGCTAATATATCTGCCTGTGTGCTTTCATGCTCCCTGCTATGAGACTAATGGACTAAACCTCTGAAACTGTAAGCAAGCCTCTATTAAATGCTTTCTTTATAAGATTCGCCTTACTCAAAGGGTCTCCTGACAGCAATTGAACACTAAGATAATATTGTATGAAAAAATAATTAAAATAAATACACTAAAATCAATAAATATATGCTACTATGTTAACAGGCAGTAGAAGGATGACCATAATTCTATTACAAGGATAAAAATGACATCTGACAAAATCTAACACATAAAAAAATCCCTCAATTTTATATAGAATAACTTCAAAAGCTCTAAAGTTGACATTACTTGGTGAGGAAATATATGTTTGAGAACAATGAAACACATTTATCCAATGAGTACTATTCCAATTTTTGCTGGAAGCTTTAGCAGGACAGTTCCATGAGCAAATAAAAAGTCAAAGACATGTGAATGAAGAAATAAACTTTATTTCTTTTGTACATGATATGTATTTTAATATAGAACATGTATGAAAGCTGTGTAGTACGTTTATAGGACTTAGGAATTAAGGAGTTCAGAGTTTCTGATTATTGAGAATCATAAAAATATAATTTCTTCTTTCCCAGTTGTTATATGACATATATGCAAGATAGAAAATCATTAAGGAGAAGCATGTAACTTGCTCATTTGCAGAAACATTAATGTAGTTGCATCACATTGTGATAAGTACTCTGTGTTTTCACTAATATGTAAAATATAAATGAAGAATGTAATTCTAACATTTGTAAGAAAATGGACACAACTAGAGATTATTATGTTATATTAAATTAACCAGTCTCATGCTCATGGGTGTGTGTATGTGTCTGCGTGTTTGCATGCGTATGTGTACATGGGCCTAGGACATGAAGTAATACTATAATAGTAGACAAAGTATTAAGAAAAAATGAATAAGTGGACATGAAAGAAGAAGTGGGGACTATGTGAGAAGAAGAAGACTAGCAAAAGTTGAAATTAGTAGGGCAGTGAAGGAG
This sequence comes from Microtus oregoni, assembly GCF_018167655.1. Lineage (NCBI taxonomy): Eukaryota > Metazoa > Chordata > Mammalia > Rodentia > Cricetidae > Microtus > Microtus oregoni. Next base: position 2,003,618 of record NW_024544769.1, read on the forward strand.
GCAGACAAATTAGAACAAAATACATTTATATATATATATATATATATATATATATATATATATATATATATGAACATGCCATGATACATATTACTTTATATGCTCACATCAAACAGTAAAAATTTAAATTAAAAAACAACTTCATGTAAATTAATAATTAATGGAGGTGATGGGTGTGATGTGGGATGAGTTAATGAAAATTAGATTTTACGAGTATATCTTGATTGTGTTGGAATAAGGCACAGGCCTCCAATAATATATCAAATTTATATGTACTAAAAAAATAATATTTAAATTAGCAAGCTATCTCATAGAAAGAGAAAACTCTAATGGTATTTACATATTTGTAATTACTTCATAGATACTGTCATATTTAAATAGTTACCAAACTAAGTAAGTAATAGATCTACATATTTATAATTACAAGATATTAGTGAATAGGAATAGTCAACATAGTAAAAATGTCGAAACTTAATTGATCTAAAAGAATTAACTAATTTTTGTAAAATATTAGCAAACCTATCATGTTCATTTTACTTTCTTATGCATCCAGGGCCACCTTCTCAGGGTAGCATCTCCCAGAGTGAATTGGGTCTTCCCACATCAATCATTAGTTGAAAAAATTCATTACAGTTTTGCCCACAGTCTAATATGGTAGGGCCATTTTCTAAATTGAGATTAACCCTTCTCATATAACTCCATTAGTGTCAAGTTGAACAAAATCTTAACTAGCACCATAGAGCAATACACCACCTATAAATGAACAAAACCATCATCAACAAGAAAACCTAAATAATTCTAAATTTTGAAAATTTTATCTCCCAAATTTCATACATATTATATAACATTTACCTGAAAGGTGTAATGGGTAGCACACCAAAAGTGATACATAAAATAAAAAATGGTATCTCAAATCTTATCAATTTCATTTCATTTAATGTGTTTTAGTTGTTCAAAAAAGGCACATTAAAATTATGAAGGCTCAAGTAACAGAGTGAAGAAAAATGTTAGAAATAATTTGCCTAGAAGTAGTTTCTTGAATATTTGCAGATCTGTCACAGCTCCATGGTAAATATAACTTAAACAACCAAATTAGAAAACAAAAGGAGACATTTTACCAGGAAGAATAAAGATTTAAAAAATAAACAAATTTAAAAATTGTTCAATTTAATGTGATATTACTTAGTTATAAGGTAGAATATAGTTTGTGTTTTTTCCCCAGCAAAATGAAGGGAATCAGAAGATATTAAATGCCAAATATCATATTATCTTTCATATGTAGAAACAAAAATAAATTGACCCCAAATTAAAAATTGCTTTTAGGTATTGGACACTATATGGGGAAGAATAGAATGTGAAATGGATGTTTACTTTTCATCTATGAACATAACGTGATAAACATAAATGCAGTGATTCTTCTTAATATATACAATTAACATATGTTAGGAAATTTAAAAAGATATTGAATTTTATTAGTTTTTAAGAAAATATAAGTCATAACAAAACTTAGTTATCAGTAAACATATAAAAACAGTGCTCATAAAAATAAAAGTCTGACACAAGTACATGATTCTTGCATTGCCTGTGGGGATTTAAATGTGTAGTCAGTGGGCAAATTAGAGTGTCAGATTTGTAAAATGAAATATATATACACTCTACCACGATACTAGTTAATTTTACTCATGGGGATTTAACCACATAAATGAAAACGTGTTCCTACTAAAAAATGTGTACATGAATGCTCATAGAAACTTTATTAACTGTGGTCACAAATTGAAAACAACCTAACTTTCCTTTAATACACAGAATTAAACAAACCATTATACAATGAACTCAACAATAAAAGTGGATGAATTAGTAATACACATTGTAACTTGGAAAGACATCCAAACAATCGTGCTTATCAAAATATAAGAACTAATCATAAAAGGACAATATAAGTTCTCTTATATAACACTTAAAATGACAAAATAATACAATGAAGGAAGGTGATTGCCAATGGTCAGTCACAAAGAATAATTGTAATACATCTGTATAAAAATGAAAAAATAATATTTTTGTGATGGAAGTTTCCTGTGAAATATTTATAATTCTATTCTAATATTTAGGTTTAGTTTCGCAAGATGCTATTTTGGACAGGGCGAAAATTGTCTGCCTCATATTTCTGAGAATTGTGTATTAATTAAAAATTACCTCAAGCTCCATCTCCATAGGATCAAATAGATCATTTCCTCTGGACTTACTCTATTCCCACTCATTACTTTATTCTAGTCCCTAACTCCAGCAAACACTGTCTGGCAGCTCTCAGGTTAATCCAGCCAGAAAAGCAAGTGACTTAATCACTGATCTTTACCTCTCCTTTCTCTCTTCCAAATTCAGCCTTCTATTTCTACCTTATCTCTGTAGCAGACCCCCTGTTACAGCTTCCACATCTCTGGCCCCATATCCAAAGGATCATACATACCTTCTCCTCTAAGCCCCTCCACATTAATTCTGTTATCACATTCCCCAACTCCAGCAGGTATTCTCTGGGAACTCACTATATCCAAGCCTTCCAGAGAAACAAATAGGACAGAAAAAGGGTAGCCAAACTTGAGATGTTCGTTCTCCATACTCTGTTCCTAATCAAATCCCAAGTTCTCATCTCTAGCTTTTTAGCAGAGTACATATTGTGGCCTCCTCACTCTGTGTTCCCATTACTAGGGGATTAATCAGATCCTGATGGAATACCTTGCTTTCCTTCATTCTATGGAACTCCTCAGGTTCCCTCTAAGCCCATTTCCATTTCTAAGTGTCAGATATCAATACTTATAAACTCATTTTAAACAAAACCCACAGAAGTCACACCTATTAGGATCACGGAATTTCCTATCAGGAGCCACAGTGGCACCAGACTTTCTTAAGCACTAGAGAGGACAAAAGAATCCAAGGAGCAAAATACCCTCCTCAAAAAGACAAAATTAAATATCATTACCTAGAATTAAAATCTTTCCAAACTCAGAAACCTAGACCCAGAATAAAAATACAATCAGTAGCCAGGCGGTAGTGACACATGCCTTTAATCCCAACACTCTGGAGGCAAAGGTAGGTGGATCTCTGTGAGTTTGAGGCCAGCCTGGTCTACAAGATCTAGTTCCAGGGCAAGCACCAAAACTACAGAGAAACCCTGTCTCAACAAAAACATTATATATACACTGGAATGCACTGGCACAGGAGACCACTTCCTAAATATTACCCCAGCAGCACAGACATTGAGTGAACCAATTAATAAATGGGACCTCAAGAAACAAAAAAGCTATTTTAAAGCAAAGGACATTGTCAAAAACCAAAACAACAGCCTAAAGAATGGGAAAAGATTTTCACCAAGTCCCATCAGGCAGAGATCCGATCTCCAAAATATACAAAAAAAAAAAAAAACCCTAAAGAAATTGATCATCCAAAGAACAAATAACCCAATAAAAAAATGGAGTACAGACCTTAACAGAGAATTCTCAGCAGAGGAATCTAAAATAGCTGAAAGATATTTAAGGAAATGTTCACCATCCTTAGTCATGAGAGAAATGTAAACTGAAACAACTCTGAGATTCCATCTTACACCTGTAAGAATGGCCAAGGTAAAAAACACTCATGACCACTTATGCTGGGAGAGGATGTGGGGTAAAGGGAACACTTCTGCATTGCTGGTGGGAATGTAAGCTGGTACAGCCCTTTTGGATGTTAGTGTAGCGATATCTCAGAAAATTGGGAAACAACCTTCCTCAAGACCCAGAAATACCACTTTTGGGTATATATCCAAAGGATTCTCAATCATGCCATGTGCTCAACTATGTTCATAGAAGCATTGTCTGTCATAGCCAGAACCTGGAAACAACCTACATGTCCCTCAACTGAAGAATGGATAAGAAAAATGTGGTACATTTACACGATGTAGTACTAAACAGTAGAAAAAAATAACGACATTTTGAATTTTGCAGGAAAATGGATGGAGCTAGGAAACATCATTTTGAATGAGGTAACCCAGACACAGAAAGACACTTATCTCATGTACTCACACATAAGTGGTCTTTTAACATAAAGCAAAGAAACAATACAGCCATAAACAGTTTGATTTACAGTGGAGTCTTGCCTATAAAATATTTTAGTGCAATGCTGGTACAAAAACTTATGGGAGTAACCAACCAATATTTGATTTAACTTAAAGCCTACACCATGAGAGGAAACTCATACATGACACTGCTTGTGTGAATAAGAACCCGAGACTAGATAGCCCAGGAACTTTGGAGAAAACCAAATACTACAGTTTCTATTTATGTATCAATAAATTGACTTCTAATAAGATTTTTCCATACTCATGAACAAGTACCTTGCTCAGCTATCATCAGAGAAGCTTCCTCCTGAAACAGATCAGAACAAATGCAGAGACTGACAGCCAGAAAACATACAGAGATATGTTGTGGGAGCTGCGGGCCTGCTTTTCGTCCCGCCTGGCTCCTGCACGGCTAGCTTTACACCAGCAATAACAACACAAACCTGTATTTTTTTTTATTTTCTAGTAAGACTAAATTTATTCAATACCCTAGAGTAAAAGTTTTGATTATAAGTATCCAACAGTATAAAAAGTACAAAACAGATCTGTAGATTTCTAATATATTAATACAAAGTGCATGACTACATACAGTTCTTATAAACACTGCTTGGCCCATTTCTATCTAGCCTCTTCTAGGCTAATTCTCATGTATTAATTTAGCCCATTTCTAGTAATCTGTGTTGCACCGCTAGGTGTGCTTTTTAACATAAAGCAAAGAAACAATACAGCCATAAACAGTTTGATTTACAGTGGAATCTTGCCTATAAAATATTCTAGTGCAATGCTGGTACAAAAACTTGTGGGAGTAACCAACCAATATTTGACTTAACTTAAAGCCTACACCATGAGAGGAAACTCATACATGACACTGCTTGTGTGAATAAGAACCTGAGACTAGATAGCATGTCTGACCTGGCGGCTTGCTTCATCACCTCTGTCCGGTAGAGGGGAGCATGGCATCTGAGCTCACTTCCTCTTCCTCCCAGCATTCTGTTCTGTTTACTCCTCCCACCTATGTTTTAACCTATGAGGGCCAAGCAGTTTCTTTATTATAACTAACCAATGACCTTCCTCCATCATTTCCCCTTTTTCTGTCTAAACAGAAAAGAAAGGCTTTAACTTAACATAGCAAAATTACATATAACAAAACAGTTATCAAGTAAAAATTACAATAATCTTTATCATAACTAAGAAAAACTATAACTATAACTAACTATTCTTCAACTCCATCAAAGACTCCAGAAAGATACAATATTACCGAAGCAAACAAGAAATAAGGAACTTACAAAACTCTAGAAACCAGAGACATCTCGTTGCCTGGACAATCACCCAAAGTTCCTTTGTACTGTTTGGGCATCTGTCTTAGACCTACAGGCCCATAGTATCCAGAGACATTTCCATAAAGCAGGGAATTTCAAAGACAGTCAGTCACTATCTGCTGTGTCTTGAAGAATGTCTCGCAGAATCTTTTATGAATCAGGAACCCCGAAAGATTATCTCACCTTTAAGCAAGTTCAGCAGTCCTCTCTCTGAGGGTTCTCTATGTCCAGTTTATGCAATAGTCCAGGCAAGAGCAGTTTCTTGCCCAAATGGCTATCAAACTCAATAAGGATCCTCTTCGATGCCCATCTTCCTCCTGAAGTAGATTGGTGCTGCCAGGAGCAGAGTGTCTCATTGTCATTAAGAACCCTAAGTTATTAAAACATTTAAAATGCCATATTCTATAATCCTTAAAAAATATGAAGAATGCCTATCTAAAATATATCTATGTACATCTAGAAAATCTTAACTAACATGACTACAAGCTTAATTATTATTGATTATCCATTAACAACCTATATACACTACATTTTTAAGTGAACTACACAATCACAATACCTTAATCAAGATCAGAAATATATATATATATATATATATATATATATATATATATACCTAAAGCAAATCTATACTAATATAAATTATTCATATCTATATCATATCCCCTTTTAAATGTAAAAGAACATTTATAAACAACATTTGGGAATATGGGCACAGTTTTTTCTCTCCAAACTGCTTCCTGCTGAATGGGGGCGCTGTTAATTAGGTCTTTCATGGTATAACCTGTGTGCTAGTTTCATCTCAGTTGGCAGTTGAGCGAAGCAATTTTCTGAAGGTGTTCACAGCAACCCTTCAGGAGGGCTTCATACCATATTGGGATAGAAGCAATCCACAGACTCTCACCCTCTGTGAAAACAAAATAAGAAACTCCTTTCCAAAGCATCATGTCCTTAGATCCAAATTTCAAAGTCAAGGTATTTTCAAAATATCTATGTTGGATTAGTTCAGCAGCGTTTATAAACAAATATCTTTTAACAGCTGTTGCTCCTTCCTCAGCATTCAAACAATTCAAAGAGAACATAATAGCATACAGTATCAAAATTCTCTGTGTATTTTCCAACTTTGTACGGCTTTATTTTAACTCTATTTTGTTTATTTTTACTTTTATTTTTTGGTTTTTGAGACAGATATTTTTGTATATATTTGACCTGGAATAACTCTGTAGACCAGGCTGTCCTTGAACTCTCAGAGATCCGCCTGTCTCTGCCTCCCAGGCATTGGGATTAAAGATGTACACTACAACACCTTAAACTCACAGAGATCTGTTTGTCTCTGCCTTCTAGGCACTGGGATTAAAGGCATGTGCTACCACACCTTGAAGTCACAGAGGTCAATCTCCCTCTGCCTCCCAAGTGTTGGGATTAAAGGTGTGTACTACCACACCCAAATATTTTCTTTCTTCCATTTTTTACTTTTAAGAACTTTAACTTTTAGCTTTTATATATCTTTAACACACTGTAAATCATTTAGAAATTTTCTTTGTCTTTGAATCTCTCTTTACTGTATATCTCTCTTTTTAGACCACATGAGTCCTTAATTTAGCAAGCAATATCAGTAGAATTAAAGCCGTGGCTTTGCTGCTAGATGCAGACCATTCCTTAGCTTTCTGCCATTCCAAACTTTTGGCTGAGGTAGCGGCCTGTGCCGCTTTCAGTGCCACAAGTCTACAGTGTTTCAAGGTCCTTGCCAGCAAACAAGCTGCAGCATTATGTCCACAGACAACACTCAAGTCCTCTCTCTGTAGTCAGCCCTCCTGCCTCAAACAGTCAGAGTTTGCAGGACAACCCAGAAAACCGGCATTTTAAAACAGCACAACCTTTTTCCTGCTATGGCCAAAAACAAACAAGCATTCGGTCAACTTTTTATCAACACTATTTAAGTGTGTCTTGGCAGGACCTCTTAAAGAGCTGCAGGGTTTTGCAGCTAAGGCTGAGTTATGAAGCCTCTCTTAGATGAGAGTTCTTGCTTGCCTCTAGCAAGCAGAGCAGACCCGAGAAATTGCTGCTACCAAGAAAACATGCGTTACTCTTTCCCAAGCTTTCTCAGGCTTTCAGTGGATTCAGTTGTCCACACGTCTGGGCGCCATTCTGTTGTAAGAGCTGCGGGCTGCGTTCTGGCCGCCCCAGCTCCTGGTCACCTGGCTAGCTTATGCCCCGAAATAACAACACACAAACTGTATTCTTTTAAACACTGCGTGGCCCATTAACTCTAGCCCTTACAGGCTAATTCTCATATCCCAATCAACCCATCTCTAATAATCTGTGTAATAATCTGTCTTTCCGGGAAAGATTCAGCATGTCTTACCTGGCAGCTTGCTTCATGGCGTCTGCCCAGGAGAGGGGAGCATGGCATCTGAGCCCACTTCCTCTTCCTCCCAGCATTCTGTTTTGTTTACTCCTCCCACCTATGTTTTAACCTAAGAGGGCCGAGCAGTTTCTTTATTATAATTAACCAATGACCTTTCTCCATCAGAGATAGACCTTGGAACATTCAACTCCAAATATAATATCTACATGAAAGAAAGACCATAAGAGGTAATGGAAGACATCAAGATAATAAGGCTCTCTTTATCAACAAGACCAATATAGATATGAATTTACTGAAAGTGGCAACAGAAACAGAACCTGAATTGGTCTGCACCAGATGGGGTCATAGAGTTAAAAGAAGAGGATGTATGTCCCCAGCCCTAATTCAGAAGCTACCTCTAACGGATAATCACTTGCAAATGAAATTTTAACTTTCTCCAAAGGGAAGCAAACTACTGCTAAGGGTAGGTCCAGCAGTAGATGGTCAAGAAAAAACAAATTCAATGGAATAATTTGAGGTTTCTTGTCCTATAATGTGATGCCATGTTTTTTTTTCCTTTTTAAAGAAAATTTACTATTTTTATTTTAGTTATGCTTTTTTTCTCCTCTTGTTTTACCCTCCAGGTCCTTAGTATACATATTATGGCTTCCAGATTAGTCTTTTTAAGGGTATCCTGTTTATTTTACCTTCTTTTGTAGCTTTTTCTGCTCTTTGCTTTGTCCTATTCTTATGTATTAGATTTTTTTTGTCTTATATTACTTTCTTTATCATCAAAATATTTAGTACTTGAAGTAGAAATGGGATAAATTAGATACTCACATAATAACAAAACAAAAGGGTCCTATTTCTATTTAAATATAATTGAAAACACAATTTAAAAATTTCATCTTCATTTTCTTTCAGTTTAGGCACTGTTTTCATCATAATACACTCATTTATCATTAAAATCAACCAATTGATCTCATTTCAATGACCAAAATCCAAAATTATCTCAAAACAAAATGTTTAATATTTAAAACATCTCATCTAAAGTAATATAATCGTCTTATCTCAAAGTAGAAGAAACCTGACTTCCATTCACTAAACTAACTACCTTTTGCTGTTAATATTTGGCTGGAATACTTTACCATTTATGATAATGTTTCTTTCCATGTAGTGCTAAGCTTAAGAAGCATAAAGCTAATTAAGTTTGTAAATACAAATATATCTCAATTTACTGAGCTCTTTATAATACTTCCAGCTCCATTCGTGGAAAGTTGTTTTGTTAAGATTACTCTTAATGCATATAGTTCTCTTTCATTGCTATGTGGTGCACTTTATATTTATTTAGCTAAAACTTTGTGCGTAGCAAACAGCAATTTGAGTAACATGAACCATGATAAAGTAACCATCAGAAACTTATGAGCTAGCAATTATATTGCATAAAATTAAGAGAACAGGCCAGCACCTTCGTGTATCATTTGTTTTGTGCTGTTGCAAGAAAAGGACAACCTAATTTGTGTATGTTTCTCCTGCCTCAGTTTTGTTACTCTATAGTTCTTTTGGTTCTATTTAAATCCTTCTGCATAATTATCACCAAGTAGCCTCTATTGTATACTTTTGTTCTTTCTTGCATGCAGAACATGGTTCGTGCAATCTGTTCTCTTTTATTTGAGTGTCTTTCTTAAAGAAATCAGTTTACATTGACACTGAGGTAGACAGTAGAAGAGTCCTGCTGGGTGCCCTCACCATAACCTGATTTCTTTCCTATTTTTTTTTCTGTGGGAAATAGTTACCTGCAGTACTTAAACACACTTTTAGACTGCTGATTCAGAACTAAAGAACTTAAAAAACATATAGAAATGGGATTTGCAGGATCATTTAGAACATTGGAAGTTTTGCTTAAAGCATTTTTGAACAGCAACAGTAGTTATTTTTATGTAGTAACAGTAAAGTTTGGGGTGCACAAATTCAATTCTATTATCTCATGCATGGTATGCCATCCATGAGTCTTAGATGACATACCCATCATGATGGCATGTGTAATTATGTTTAAATGTTCTTATTCATATAAAGTGCTTTTCATGGTTCCCTAGAAACTGGTATTTTTTTCCAAAGGCATTTTTTATTAATTCTACAGATTTATACTTTAGTCAGTTCTGAAGGGCTCTTGAATCTTTTAGACATAAGGTGTGGTTCACGACCATAGTTCTCATTAGATAGTTCTTTCGTGACTTGTGTAAAAGAGACATCAGAGAGCTCTGTCATATTTCAGAAGTACAGACAATGCCTATAAGAAAACAACAAAATAATATTTTTTTCATTTATTATTAAAATAGCATGGAGAAACAATATACGACTGATCTACAGGGCTAGTTTCAGGACAGCTAGGACTGTTACACAGAGAAACCCTGTCTTGAAAAATTAAAATAAAATGACTAAATTTTAAGCACAAAAAAAATCTATCAGTAATATAAACTTGGACAGTAGTCACCATGTCTGTACTACTACTTACAAAGTGCACTTAATAGAAATTCCATCAATAAAGGAACTCTAAAATTTAGTAAGCCCAAAGGTCATTATGAACATTCCACATTTTAGATAGCAGACTGTTATTCAAGTATTCCTTAGAAAATAATGTTTTTCATTCTGGAACATGTTTTCTCAATATCTCAATAAGAAATATATAAAACAACTTACCAATTTTAGAGAATTGTAAATGGAGGTATAGAGGTTGCGATTAACACCTTTCCCCTTTCTGTTATCACTATAAAAATAACCAACAGCATATTTATGAAACACAGACTTTTATTGCTAACTCCTCAAGAAACCTGAAGTATAAAATGAAAGTACCATAAAATTCATGATCATAAATTCTATTAATGATCATAAGTTCTGTTTCCATATAAGGCAGACAGGATGGATGTTATAATCTAACAGAGTGACAATAGTAAAGCAACTCTCTTCACTAACTTCATAATTCCAGTAAACCTGTATTTATTTATTATTTATTCATTCATTTATTCATTGTTATTATCTTTTGAGACAGTGTCTCAACATGTATCCCTGACAGGGCAAGAATCTATCTTCTTTGGCCTCCAGAGTTTTTGGATTAAAGGCATGTACCACCAAGCCTGGCCCACTAAACAAATATATGTAAGCTGAATCCTCACAAATTATTTTCCCAAAGGCTCCAACTCTTAATGTTACAATTTGGGAACTAAAAATCTCGCCTATGAAATTTGAGGCAACAACAATGTTCACAGCAAAGCAGAAACATGCAGAAACATTCACAGCAAGTACAACCAACAGACTGCAATAAAAATGAAAAACACACAACTATATATCAGAATGGCAACCTGATAACATTTACAATACAAAACATTGGCAAGGATGCTGAACTAGAATACATTTAAGGATCTAATTAGAAATGCAAAATAATATAGCCACCTTAGAAAAATAATTTGGGAGCCACCCAGTAGGCAAGCTTTCTGCAGGTAGGCAGCTCCAACACCCCTAGCCCATGGATCAGGTCCTGTAAGTTACAAGTCCTCTACTCTCCACCGAAGCCATAATACCCCTGTGACCTCAGAGGAACTCTGAAGCACAGGCTGTGACTTCACAGAGTGTATCAAGAGAGCGAACCAAGAGAGCAGACCAAAAGAGTGCCAAGAGATAACTCAATGACTCCTAAGACATAAATAGCAACAGTACAGAGCAGTCCAAGAACAGCTCCCAAAGTCACAATCAGCAACTGCAAGGATTGCACCAAGAGGCAATGACACTGCTGGCACCAGTTGAAGGAAGAGATGCGTAGGGACCAATGCAAGAATTGACGCAGAAACCTAAAAAGCATGGTAACACCAGGACCCATTGGTCATATGACAGGAAGATGTGATCATCCTACTCAGAAGAAGCAGAAGTAAACGATCTTAAATGTAAATTTTAAGGATAATGGAGACTTTTAAAGAGAAAATTAAAAATCTCCAAAAGAAATTTAAGAAACAAAAAACAAAAAATTAGAAGAAATCAATAAATCTCTTCAAGAAAACCAAGAAAAACACCAAACAAGGAGAAGCAAACAGTTTAAACAGTTCAAGACTTGAAAACTGAAATAGTGGCAATAAAGAAAACACAAATCAAGGGAAATCTCGAAACAGAAAATTTAGGGAAATGAAGGGGAATTATAACGCAAACATAACCAAAGAGAGAGAGAGAGAGAGAGAGAGAGAGAGAGAGAGAGAGAGAGAGAGAGAAGGGAAAACCTCAGATGTTGAAGACATTATAGAGAAAATAGGTTCATTGGTCAAAGAAAATTTTAAATCCAACAAATTCTTAACACAAATCCTTCAGGAAATCTGGGACACTATGAAAAGACCAATCTGAGAATAATAGGGATAAAAGAATTGCAGCTCAAAGGCATAGAAAATATATTCAACAAAATCATGGAACACTTTCCCAACCTAAAGAAGTATATCCCTATGAAGGTAAAAGAAGCTTACAGAACACCAAATAGACTGGACCAAAAAAAAAGTTCCCTCCCCATATAATAATCAAAATGCAAAACTTACAGAATAAAAAAAATATTAAGAGCTGCAATGGAAAAAGTTCAAGTAACATATAAAGGCAAACCTATCAGCATTACATCTGACTTCTCAATGGAAAACATGAAATACAGAAGGTCCTGGACAGATGTGCTTCAGACACTAAGAGATCAAGGATTAAAGCCCAGATTACTATTCCCAGCAATGTTTTCATTCACCATCCATGGAGAAAACAAGATATTCCATGCCAAAACTAGATTTAATCAATACCTATCCACAAATCCAGCCCTACAGAAAGTACTAGAAGGAAAACTCCAACCCAAGGAAACTAACTGCAACCACAAAAGCACAGGCAATAGATAACCTTACACCAGCAAACACTAAAGGGAAACACACAAACAGTATGACCGAAATAACAGAAATTAACAATCATGGTCATTAATATCTCTTAGTATCAATGGACTTAATTCATCTATAAAAAGACACAGACTAAGAGAATGGATATGAAAGCAGGATCCATCCTTCTGCTGTATACAAGAAATACACCTCAACCTCAAATATAGACTTTACCTCAGAGTATAAGGTTGCAAAAGATTTTCCAATCAAATGGACCTAAGAAACAAGTGGTTGTAGCTATCCAAATATATAAGAAAATAGAGTTCAAACTAAAATCAATCAGAAAAGATAGAGAAGGACACTTTATAATCATCATAGGAAAAATCCATCTAGATTAATTCTCAAACCTAAACATCTACGCCCCCAAATGAAGAGCATCCACATATGTAAAAGAAATATTATTAAAGCTTAAATCAGACATCGAATGCCATACAATAATAGTAGGAGACTTCTTCAAAACTCCACTCTCCCTAATGGGCAGGTCAACAAGACAGAAACTTAACAGAGAAATAAGAGAACTAACAGATGTCATGACTCAAGTGGACTTAGACAGATATAGAACATTTTACCCAAACACAAAACTGACCACATACTCAGTAACAAAGCAAACCTCAACAGAACAAAGAAAATTGGGATAGCCCCTTATCTTATCAGATTACCATGGTTTAAAGTTAGAATCCATTGCCCAAACTTATTACAATAAACCTACAAGCTCATGGAAATTGAACAATGCTCAATTGAATCACCCCTGGGCCAATGAAGAAATTAAAGACTTCCTAGAATTCAATAAAAGTAAAGGGATAACATAGCTAAACCTATGGGACACTATGAAAGCAGTGCTAAGAGGAAAATTCATAGTACTAAGGACATACATAAAGAAAGTGGAGAATTCTCACACTAATGAATTAACATCATACCTGAAAGCTCTAGAAAAAAAAAAGAAGCAGACTTACCCAGAAAGAGTAGTGGGGGGGGGGGGGGTGAGAGGGGGAAGGGAGTGGGGGGAGGGGACCATGTGTGTGAGAAGGGGGAGGGAAATGGAAATTTTTTTTGCAATAACAACAAAAAAATAAAATAATAAAAAAAGAATTAAAAAAAAGAAATTGAAGAAGGTACCAGAAAATGGTAAGATCTCCCATGCTCTTGGATAGGTGGGATCAACAATAAAAATGACAATCCTACCAAAAGCAATCTGTAGAATCAATGCAATCCCCACCAAAACACCAATACAATTCTTCACAAACCTTGAAAAAACAATAACCAACTTTATATGGAAAACAAAACAAAACAAAACAAAAAACCCAGGATAACCAAAACAATCCTGTACAATAAAGAAACTTCCATAGGCATCAACATTCCTGACATTAAATTCTATTATAGAGATACAATAATGAAAACAGCTTGGTATTGGCATAAAACAGTGGGGTTGAATCGAAGACCCTGATATTAATCCACACACCTATGGTCACCGGATTTTTGACAAAGAAGCTAAAGTTACACAATGGAAAAAAGAAAGGATTTTCAACAAATGGTGCTATTATAACTGGAAGTCAACACATAGAAGAATGCAATAGCTATCTCCATCCATAAAACTCAAGTCCAGATGGATTACAGACCTCAATATAAGTCTACTACACTGAACCTGATAGAAGAGAAAGTCGGAAGTAGTCTTAAATGCATGGACATTACTAAAGCTGTTTATCAGTTGTAGGAGTTCTTTGGTGGAGTTTTTGGGATCGCTTATGTACACTATCATATCATCTGCAAATAACGAAAGTTTAACTTCTTCCTTTCCAATTCGAATCCCCTTGATTCCATTATGTTGTCTTATTGCTATTGCTAGAACTTCAAGCACTATATTGAAGAGGTATGGGGAGAGTGGACAGCCTTGTCGTGTTCCTGAGTTAAGTGGGATGGCTTTGAGTTTCTCTCCGTTTAATTTGATGTTAGCTGTCGGCTTGCTGTATATAGCTTTTATTATATTTAGGTATGACCCTTGTATCCCTAATCTCTCCAAGACTTTTAACATAAATGGATGTTGAATTTTGTCAAATGCTTTTTCAGCATCTAATGAAATGATCATATGGTTTTTTTCTTTCAGTTTATTTATATGCTGGATTACATTGATAGATTTTCGTATGTTGAACCAGCCCTGCATCTGAGGAATGAAGCCTACTTGATCATAATGGATAATTTTTCGGATGTGTTCTTGGATTCGATTTGCCAGTATTTTGTTGAGGATTTTTGCGTCGATATTCATGAGTGAGATTGGCCTGTAGTTCTCTTTCCTGGTTGAGTCTTTGAGTGGTTTTGGTATCAGAGTAATTGTGGCTTCATAAAAGGAGTTTGGTAATGACCCTTCTGTTTCTATCTTGTGGAATACATTAAGGAGTATAGGTATTAGATCTTCTTGGAAGATCTGGTAGAATTCCGCATTGAAACCATCTGGTCCTGGGCTTTTTTTGGTAGGGAGGTTTTTGATAACCTCTTCTAATTCTTCGCGACTAACAGGTCTATTTAGATTGTTCACCAGGTCCTGATTTAACTTTGGTATATGATATTTATCTAAAAAAGTATCCATTTCCTTTACATTTTCCAATTTTGTGGCATATAGGCTTTTGTAGTAAGATCTAATGATTCTCTGAATTTCCTCTGTGTCTGTGGTTATGTCCCCCTTTTCATTTCTGATCTTATTAATTTGCAGATTCTCTCTCTGCCGTTTGATTAGCTTGGATAGTGGTTTGTCAATCTTGTTGATTTTCTCCAGGAACCAGCTTTTTGTTTCATTGATTTTTTGTATTGTTTTCTGTGTTACTATTTTGTTGATTTCAGCCCTCATTTTGATTATTTCCAGTCTTCTACTCCTCCTAGGTGAGTCTGCTTCTTTTTTTTCTAGAGCTTTCAGGTGGGCTGTTAAGTCTCCAATGTGAGCTTTCTCTGTTTTCTTTAAGTGGGCACTTAGTGCTATGAACTTTCCTCTTAGGACTGCTTTCATAGTGTCCCATAAGTTTGAGTATGTTGTTTCTTTATTTTCATTGAATTCCAGGAAGACTTTAATTTCTTTCTTTATTTCTTCCTTAATCCAGCTATGGTTCAATAGTTGACTGTTCAGTTTCCATGACTTTGTATGCTTTCCTGGGGTAGCATTATTGTTGAATTCTAACTTTAATCCATGGTGATCTGATAAGACACAGGTGGTTACTAATATTTTTTTGTAACTGTGGATGTTTGCTTTGTTACCGACTATGTGGTCGATTTTCGAGAAGGTTCCATGAGCTGCAGAGAAGAAGGTATATTCTTTCCTATTTGGATGGAATGTTCTATAGATGTCTGTTAAGTCCATTTGATTCATTACCTCCACTAATTCTCTTATTTCTCTGTTAGGTTCCTGTCTGATTGACCTGTCCATTGGTGAGAGGGGAGTGTTGAAGTCTCCTACTATTAGTGTGTGCGGTTTGATGTCTGCCTTGAATTTTAGCAATGTTTCTTTTATGTACGTGGGTGCTTTTATATTAGGGGCATAGATGTTCAGGATTGAGACTTCATCCTGATGAACTGTTCCTGTTATGAGTATAAAATGCCCCTCTCCATCTCTTCTGATTGATTTAAGTTTAAAGTCAACTTTGTTAGAGATTAGTATGGCCACACCTGCCTGTTTCTTAGGACCATTTGCTTGATAGGCCTTTTCCCAGCCCTTTACTCTGAGTAGGTGCCTGTCTTTGTGGTTGAGGTGTGTTTCTTGTAAACAGCAGAATGTTGGATCCTGTTTTCTTATCCAATCTCTTAGCCTGTGCCTTTTTATAGGTGAGTTGAGTCCATTGACATTAAGTGATATTAATGACCAGTGGTTGTTAACTCCGGTCATTTTTTTTTAGTCGTAGAGTTTGTGTGTTTCCCTTCTTTGTTTTGTGTTGGTGAAGGGTCTCTAGATGTCTGAGTTATTGTGGTCATTGTTGGACTCCTTGGTTAGTGATTTTCCTTCAATTACTTTCTGTAAGGCTGGATTTGTGGCTGCGTATTGTTTAAATTTGTTTTTATCCTGGAAAATTTTATTTTCTCCATTTATAGTGAATGAAAGCTTGGCTGGGTATAGTAATCTGGGCTTGCACCCATGGTCTCTCAGTTCCCAAGTGCCCAACATGAGGTTCCCAGTTAGTTCCTTGGGTAGCTGAGGATTGGGAACCTGAAATGACCCTATCCGAGAGCAATACTGACGAATATCTTGCATATCATCATAGAACCTTCATCTGGTGATGGATGGAGACAGAGACAGAGACCCACACTGGAGCACTGGAGTGAGCTCCCAAGGTCCCAATGAGGAGCAGAATGAGGGAGAACATGAGCAAAGAAGTCGGGACCACGAGGCGTGCACCCACCCACTGAGACAGTGGAGCTGATCTACTGGGAGCTCACCAAGGCCAGCTGGACTGTGACCGAAAAAGCATGGGATAAAACCGGACTCTCTGAACATGGCGAACAATGAGGGCTGATGAGACGCCAAGGACAATGGCACGGGGTTTTGATCCTACTTAATGTGCTGGCTTTGTGGAAGCCTAGCCAGTTTGGATGTTCACCTTCCTAGATATGGACGGAGGGGGGAGGACCTAGGACTTACCACAGGGCAGGGAACCTGGACTGCTCTGTGGACTGGAGAGGGAGGGGGAGAGGAGTGGGGGGAGGGGTAGAAGGGTGGGAGGAGGGGGAGAAGGGTGGGAGGAGGGGGAGGGAAATGGGAGGCTGGGAGGAGGTGGAAACTTGTTTTTTGTTTATGTTTTTTTTTCTTCTTTTCTTAATAAAAAAAAATTATTAAAAAAAAATGCATGGACAGAGGAGGCCACTTCCTAAATATAATACCAGTAGCACAGACACTGAAAGCAAGGATAAATAAATGGGACCTTCTGAAAATGAGAGGCTTCTGTAAAGAAAAGGATACAGTCAATAAGGCAAAAAGGGAGCCTACTGAATGGAAAAAGATCTTCTTCAACCCCACACCAGAGGACTGATCTCCAAAATAAATAAAGAACTCAAGAAATTAGACATCAAAATAAAAATAATCCAATTTAAAAATGAGGTACAGATCTAAACAGAGAATTCTCAATGGAAGAATCTCGCTTGAACAAACGTCATTTAAGGAAAAGTTCAACATCCTTAGCCATTAGTGAAATGCAAATCAAAATGACTCTGAGATACCATCTTGCACCTGTCAGAATCACTAAGATGAAAAACACCAATGATAGCTCATACTGGAGAGAATGCAGAGTTAGGGGAACCCTCCTCCATTACTGGTGGAATGCAAACTTGTACAACCACTCTGAAAACTAGTATGGAAGTTTCTCAGAAAATTGGGAATCAACCTACCTCAGGACCCAGCAATACCACTCTTCGGCATATACCCAAAGGATGCTCAGATCAGACTACAAGGACATTTGTTTGACAATGTTCAAAGCAGCGTTATTTGTAACAGCGGAACATGGAAACAACCTAGATGTTCCTCAAATGAAGAATCGATAAAGAAAATGAGGTACATTTACACAATGGAGTACTTCTCAGTGGTAAAAAATAATAATTTCTTGAAATTTGCATGCAGATGGATGGAACTAGAAAAAGAGAAACTGAGTGAGGTAAATCAGAAAGATGAGCATGGTATGTATTCACTTATAAATGGATACACTATAAAGGATAATGATCCTATAGACCTCAGAGAAGCTAAGTAACAAGAAGAACCCTAAGAAAAATATATAGAGATCTCCCAGGGAAGGAGAAATAGACAAGATCTCCTGAGAAAATTGGGAGCATGGGAGTTTGGGGAGAAGGGAGGGTGGAGTGGGGGAGAGGGGAGGAGGGAAGTTAGAGGAGAACATTAGGGAACAGGATAGTCAAGACGGAGGAGAGACAGCAAAGAAAGAAATATCTTGATTTAGGGAACCTTTATGGTGCTAGCAAGAAACCTGGCACTAGAGAAATTTCCAGGAATCTACATGGATAACCCCAAGACCCTAAGCAATAGTAGAGAGTTTGCCCAAAGTGGTTTGACCTGTAGTCTGATTGATGAATATCTTAAATGTCACCATAGAATCTTCATCTAGCAACTGATGGCAGCAGAGGCAAAGTCACAGTGGAGCACTGTGCTGAGCTCCCAAAGTCCAGTTGAGGAGTGGGAGGAGTGAGAATATGAGGAAAGAGTTCAAGACCTTGATATTGATATTCACTGAAATAGCTTACCTGAGCTAATGAGAGCTCACCAACTCTGGCCATACTGGGAAGAAACCAGCATATGACCAAATTAGGCCTTCTGAACGTAAGTGACAGTTGTATGGCTGGGGCAGACTGCAGGGCACTGGCAGTGGGACCAGGATTTATCCCTACTGCTTTTACTGGCTTTTTGAAACTCATTCTCCTTGAAGGATTACCTTATTCAGCCTAGATGTAGTAAGGAGGCTCTTGATCCTTCCTCAAAGCAATATGTCTTACTCTTTCTGAGAAGTGGATGGGGTTCAGGTTGGGAGGAAAGTGAAGGGAATAGGAGGAGGGGAGAGAGTGAGAACTGAGATTGGTATGGAAAATGAAAAAAAGCTTTTTTAAAAAAAAATAATATTAAAAAAATAATTTGGTTTTTCGAGACAGGGTTTCTCTAAAAAAAATAATAATTTGGAAGTTTCTTATACAATTAATCATTCATAGTACATGACCAAATGATTCTGGTTTTGGGTTAAAAATTGAAAAAATATTGCATTTTCACAAATCCCTGTACACTAGAAGTACATTAATTAGAACATTAAAATGTGTGACCTGCAAAAAAGCATATTTGAAGAGAGGAACTATTTATTTTGGAATAACTTTTCAGCAGACCAGTTGTCATGTTGCTGATGGGAGCAAAAACAGAGACCAGGGATTTCATTCATAGGCTTCTTTATTCACCTTATGATCTTCCTTGATCCCCAGGAAATTTGGTGGGGTTTCCATATTTAAGGCAGTTCTCCTCTCTAGTCAAACTTATTCGGAAAAAAAAGCTTCACAGAAATTTTTTTTTTAAATTTTGATCTGCCAATCTTCTTAAAGTAACTCAGTCTTCTTATTTTTGTAATTAGAAGTAACTATCATAGGAGATATGAGCAAGAGAGAAAACTAGAGGTGCCTAATATGCTGCTCTTCATAGACAGGTACCACAACAAAAAAAATAGCTGATATGAACTTATAAAAAATAAAGATTCAAGCATCTATGGTGTGCTTTCCTCAAGGCAGAAACTCCTGAATGTAGGTGCTTTGTGTAACTGTCAGTGGGTACCACAGTTTTGGTTAAGATAATCCATAGCTGTTTTATAATAAAGTTTTAATTGCTTGACAATTTCATACAAATATGTAGTATATTTTGATTATATCCACTATTTTTTCCTTTCTCATTTTCCCTATCTGTTTACCATTTTTCTCTTCCAGAATCATGTTTTTTTTTTTAATCCAGAGTCCACATAGTGCTACCATTATGCTCATGGGTATAGAATAATCTACCAGAATATATGTGCTTTCGCAGAACTTGTATTACTGAAGAAAACTGACTTTATATTCCCCAGAAGCTATCAATTGCCAAAAATTTTCAGCTACATGTGGGACTTTATGAGCACCTTCCCAAGCCCTGATATGATATGGTTAGCTTGATCTTGTTCAGGTCTTGCACATGTAGTTACTTTCTCTGTAAACTCAATGTGTGCAATAGTCCTATCATATCCTAAAAATACTGTTCTGCTCCTGATATCTGTAGCGGCGTAAATGAATGCAGACAGAGTGTAAAAATATATATATAGCTTTAATGTAGAAATAGACTTACAGAACCACCGTTCCCGCGGAGACCAGGAAAGCAGAAGCGAGAGGTCGGAGCTTGCTCGCCAAATTTATAGGCAGACATTAGCCCGAGGCGAACACGCCCCTTAAGGGGCGGGACTTATCCCTACATCTCCCCTTTTTGTCTAAATAAGACAGAACTAAACCAAATACAACTACATACAATAACAACAAATAATAAATACAACAAACAATATTGAGAACAAAAGCTTTGCTAAACATTCTATCTCAAGAAGTCCAAATAATGTAAAGAGTAACTACAATTATATAATCTTCAACTCAGTCAAAAATCTGAGAAGGGAATAAACACTACTCAACAAACGAGATATATCCAAAATGTGCAACAATTGACAGAGACAACTGACTACCTGGGCAATCACCCAAAGTCTCGTTTGCAACGTTGAGTCAACCAATTTTGGCTAAGGCCTAACATAACTGACATACCATTATTAAAGGCAAGGAACTTTTCAAAACTATCTTACCCTGTCTTGGCAGGATATGACAGTCCTGTTTTATCCATTGATGCACACTCTGCGTCTGTGTCAGTGGTTGAGGTATGGGCATTTCTTTGCCCAAAGGCCAGTTCTGCCAAATAGAAAGGCTCCAGATGGAGTGTTTTTGGTGCTCAACATTCTCTCGGGAATAGAGTGGTGTTGCCAGGAGCAATTGTGTCTCACTATCACGAAACTCTGAGTTAGATTAAAGGCCATTTTCTACAGCTCTTTGAAGAGGTTGAAGATTATCTATCTATACTGAGTATAATCTCTATATATCTAAAGAACCTGATTAGTCTAATTATAAATGACAAACTTAGATGACAATTAGTCTATATAATTCTCAATATCTATCTAACTTAAAGAATAAGACAATAAACGACTGTGAAAGAAATGAGGACAATGACCTCCAAATATAAACAATGTACAAATATACATTGCAGTAGGTAAATATATATCAATACACAAATATTATATAAGTATCTTAATCAGAGGTAGAAATGTACACTGCAATATGGTAAATATATACAATATATATATCAATACAATATATGTCAATACATAAAAATGTTTTAAACAGAGGTAGAAACATGCATGCGTACAATAGTCAATATAATTTAACTTTGTATCAATATACAAGAATCTATGCCAATATATTTGTCTATTATCCCATCATCCCTCTTTTTTTTTTTTCAAAATGATCCCTGAGCTTATAAAATTCCTCCCCCAACCCTCAATCATATACTAATTATAATCAACCCCTAAATGATGTCCCTAAACCCAAGGACAAACTTTACTGGGAGAGGGGACGTCGTTCTCTAGAATTACTTCCAGCTGTCATAGGGGCGACGTTCTTTCTGGGGGATCCTGTGAAAGTAAAATGATGGTTGAATTTCAAGATAATGTCTTTTAAAATTGCAAATAGTCTCTGAGTATTTTCGTGCAGGTCTGGCCAAAATGTTGTATAAGATGTGCACCATTTCAGCTAACCAAGTTGGAACTGTCTTGTGCAGCTGGTACCCAAAGCAGGTCTTGTAGTAGCGCTATCAGTACCATGACGTCATATCAACCAGGTGGAGTTGTTGTTATGGGGCCCCATCTTCTTCCTGGAAACTTCAAATGTCACTTCAGGAAAAACTCATTGTTCATTATGAAAAACTTAAACATTAATCATATAGACATATATAGACATATATATATTCAATGAAAGACATGATAGATATATTCAATGAAAAGTATGATAGATATGAAGAAAAGCAAAGATGTTTTCTAAACTCATATTTCTTTCTGTCCCATATCATGGCTCTTGACATGAGACAGAAACTCCAGAAATTCTGGGTTTTTCTCTTACTAACAGGCTTGGAATTGGAGAGGGACTGAGCCAGAGTCCAACTTCAAAACCAGCTTTATAAATTTAGAAATATGGTTTAATATTACTTACACAACCCATTCAGTTGTCTTGATATTTCCTATTGGGCAGGTATTTTTCCATCTGTCAGTATCCAAACATCCAGGGTCCCTTGAATTTCTCAAAGATGAGTGTTTTCCTGTGGAGATAAGAACAGAACCCTGCCCCCATTCTATATGTTTTTCTTACCACCTGTATGAGTATCATCGTTGTGGATGAGTTGTCATTTCACCTTTCCAAGAGGTTTCTCCTCTTCAAATCGAAACTTTATTAATTTTGATGGTATCCACAATTTTTCTTCTCCTGTGGAAACAAGAGCAAAACCCCTTCCCCAACGTAGCACATCTCCTGGCTTCCACTGAGAGGTCAGCACGTCTTTGAAATAAATCGGTTGATTTAGTTCAGCAGACTTTTCCATTATCCAATGTCTTTCTGCTGCTGTCGTTCCTTTCTCATTAGCGTTAAGAAAATTCAAGGTTAATAAAGCATTATGTAATCTATTTCTGGGGGTATTTTCAGTCCCTTTCTGTTTGTTCAGCATATCCTTTATAGTACGATTTGATCTTTCTATAACTGCCTGACCTGTAGGATTATTTGGTATACCTGTAATGTGTTTTATATTATAATAATCAAAAAACCGTTTCATTTTCTTAGATACATATGCTGGACCATTATCTGTCTTTATTTGCGCAGGTATACCCATGATGGCCATAACTTCCAATAAATGTGTGATTACTGAATCAGCCTTTTCTGAGCTCAGGGCAGTAGCCCATTGAAAACCTGAATATGTGTCTATGGTGTGGTGTACATATTTTAATTTGCCAAATTTTGCAAAGTGGAACACATCCATCTGCCAGATTTCATTCCTTTGGGTGCCCTTTGGATTAGCCCCTGCAGGCAGTGGCGTTTGGTTATAGAAAGAGCAAGTAGGGCATTTCTTTACAATCTCCTTAGCTTGTTGCCATGTAATTGAAAACTCTTTCTTCAAACCTTTGCTATTAACATGATGTTTTTTATGAAATTCAGAGGCTTGTAGCACACTACCAATCAATAATTGATCAATTTCTGCATTACCTTGTGCTAGAGGACCTGGCAGACCCGTATGGGATCGGATGTGTGTTATGTACATAGGGCAAAGCCTGTTCCTGATCAAATCTTGAACCTGGAGGAACAATGAGGTTAGTTCAGTATCATCAGGTATAAATTCAGCAGTTTCAATATGTAAAATAACTCTTTCTGCGTATTGTGAATCTGTAACTATATTAATAGGTTCTTTAAAATCCCTTAGCACCATAAGAATGGCATATAATTCCGCCTTCTGGACAGAAGTATACGGACTTTGTTCCACCTTATCCAAGTCTTCTGATTTGTAACCTGCCTTCCCTGATTTATTGGCATCAGTATAGAATGTACGGGCTCCAGTTATTGGAGCATCACGGACGATTCGAGGAAGAATCCAAGAAGTTCTCTTTATGAAGTTAAGCCTCTTGCTTTTTGGATAGTTGTTATTAATGTCTCCCAAAAAATTAGCACAAGCTCTTTGCCATGGTTCATTATCTTCCCATAATTTCTTTAGTTCATCAGCAGTGAAAGGCACTATAATTTCTGCTGGGTCTATGCCTGCTAGTTGACGAAGTCTCAGCTTGCCTTTTATAATTAACTCAGAGACTTTTTCCACATAAGTTTTCAGTTTCTTACTTGGTTTATGTGGTAAAAAGATCCATTCCAAAATAATATCATCTCTCTGCATTAAAATTCCAGTAGGAGAAATTTTTGATGGTAGTATGACGAGAATACAATCGAGCTCTGGATTCACCCTGTCCACATGTGCCTGTTGTAATTTTTCCTCAATCATTGTCAGTTCCTTTTCTGCTTCAGCTGTTAATTCTCTGGGACTGTTTAAATCCTTATCACCATCCAAGGTTTTGTTCAAATGAATTATTAGATCAGGTGTTATTCCAATAGCTGGTCGTAGACTGGAAATGTCTCCTAACAGTCTTTGAAAGTCATTAAGAGTCCGTAGGCGATCTCTCCTAATTTGTGCTTTTTGTGTCTTAATTTTTTGCAAACCTATTTTATAACCTAAATAATTAACAGAATCTCCCTTCTGAATCTTTTCAGGAGCTATTTGCAATCCCCATTTAGGTAAAAGTATCTTTATTTCTTCAAACAGTCTGTTCAAGGTATCCATGTTTGAATCGGATAACAAGATGTCATCCATGTAATGGTATACTATAGATCTGGGAAATTTCTTGCGTATTATTTGCAATGGTTGGTTCACAAAATATTGGCACAGGGAGGGGCTATTTAACATACCCTGGGGGAGAACGGTCCAGTGGTACCTCCTCGAAGGTTGAGAATTGTTATAAGTAGGCACTGTGAAGGCAAATTTTTCTCTATCTTCTTTTTGCAAAGGTATAGTGAAAAAACAATCCTTTAAATCAATAACTATGAGAGGCCATCCTTTTGGTAATAAAGAGGGCAAAGGAATTCCAGATTGCAGAGGGCCCATAGGTTGAATAACCTTGTTGATGGCCCTGAGATCTGTCACCATTCTCCATTTACCTGATTTTTTCTTAACCACAAATACAGGAGAATTCCAAGGGCTTGTAGATTCTTCTATATGTCCAGCATCTAATTGTTCTTGTACCAGCTGTTCTAAAGCCTGTAACTTTTCCTCAGCTAAAGGCCATTGCTTTGTCCATATTGGTTTCTCAGTCAACCATTTTAGAGGCAAGGCTGTTGGTATCTCTGAAGGGACATCAATTGCTTGTTCTTTTACAGCCCGAATGGCCGGTTTTCTCAGTTTGTAATATCTTTTAATATTATTCTCAGAAATATAGGCTCTAGATTTAGCAGGAATGTTAATTTCAGTATTCCATTGTTGCAATAGGTCACGACCCCATAAATTCATTGCGATATTGGCTACATATGGCTTTAATTTTCCTATTTGTCCCTCTGGCCCTATACATTCAACCCATCTCGTGCTCTGCCTTACTCGAGATAGGGTTCCAATTCCCAGGAGCTGAACATTTACATTTTGAAGAGGCCAATACGGATGCCAAGATTCTGGGGTAATGATACTTACATCAGCACCTGTGTCCAGCAGGCCAGTAATAAAAATGCCATTTACACACACTCTCAGTTTAGGTCTTTGATCATTTATAGAAGTTTGCCAAAACACACGTAACTTATCTTTCTGATCATTATTGCTTGTAACAGTAGGCATGGGGCTTCCTAATTGTCCTGATGAGGCACGTTCTCTGCAGAAACTGGATATGACTGAACCATGTTTGCCATGGGGGCCTGTGAGGCCCCCCCTCTCACGTTTCCCGGCTGTATCAGGTTGCCTTGTCTATCTCTTGTAGACCTGCATTCATTCGTCCAATGTCTGCCCTTTCCACATCTTCTACATAAACCTGAAGGCTGAGTCCTCCTATTTCTGTTATTTCTAGAAGATGCATTATTATTATTATTTCTGAAAGATGCATTATTATTATTATTATTATTTCTGAAAATCCGTTGTCTACAATTCCTTTTAATATGACCCATTTTTCCACAATTAAAACATTTGGTATTCTGGTGTCTCCTTTTACCATTGGAAATTGCTTCTTCTACCCATGCTTCAGTGCCATAATCAAATGTATCAACATTGAGTGTATGCAAGACCCATTCTTCCAACGGCGCTGATCTGAGCTTTAAAGGACCCAAAATCCTTTTGCATTCCACATTTGCATTTTCATAAGCCAAAGACTCAATCATTATACGTCTTGCTTCTGGGTCAGATATTCCTATTTGTACAGCCTTAGTTAATCTTTGTAAAAAGTCACTAAAGGGTTCTCTCTGACCCTGTTTAACTCTGACAAATGATTCCATTCTCTGTCCTGGGTCTTGTACCCTGTCCCAAGCCCTTAAGGCTGCTGTAGTACACATGGAGAGTGTGTTTTCATCCAAATTAGCTTGTTCCTGAGGATCGGAAAAGAGCCCTTCACCTAGAATTTGATCTAGGGAAATGTCAATTCCCTTCGCTTTTTCCTGCTGTTCTAAGAGTCTAGCCTCTTGCCTGAATAAGCATTTCCATTTCAATTGCGGTCCACTCTCAAGTACCGCAGAGCTCAGCTGGAGCCAGTCTGAGGGGGTTGCTCTGCTTGTCGTGGCCCAAGATCTTAGCATCTCTTTAACAAAAGAGGCTTGCATCCCAAAAGTCATGACAGCCTGTTTTATTTCCTTGAGATCATTCATACGCACAGGCTCCCATGTATCCTCCTTGATGACCCTAGGGTTTTTGGAACCAATCACCTTCTCTGTTGTTATTACGGGAAAGGCAGGTAGAGCTGTAGGTAGAGCTTTGTGGAAATTGTCCCGGAGAGACTTACCCACAGATGTAGTTAAAATTTTCCTTTCTACCCTTTGCTCTTCTTCATCAGAATTTAGAAATTCCTCAATCTTTTCAATTCTATTCACCATTGCCTTCTGCAATGTCTGAATCTCCTGTCCAGAATTATGTTCCAAAGCCTTCATTGAGGATTCTAATGTATGAAGTTTGTCCGTTAGAGATAACATCTCATCTTTGGACATAATTTTTATGGCATAAACCGTGCCTTCTTGTATTGACAATCTTTCCGTCAATCTGTCATAAGCTTTAGACAAAATCCGATTGTCACATTCAGCAGTTTTGATTCTCTCAGTTAATGTTTCATTTCCTACAGAAAGGGACTGAATCTTATGGTCCAGATCAGCTGTTCCCTCTTCCATAGTAATGAATTTCTCCTTAACATCAGTCTGAAGAACTTCAACCTGATTCTTGAGAAGATTGTTATCAGCCTGGAGAACTTCAAACTGATTCTTGAGAAGATTGTTATCAGCCTGGAGAACTTCAAACTGATTCTTGAGAAGATTGTTGTCATTCTCAATTGTTTTTAAGCGTTCAATCTCTACCTTAAGATTCCTGGATTCGTCTCGTAAAGACTTTATCATATTTCTATTATCAAACCATTTGATGCCAATGAAAACTACGAATCCCAGAAGGATCCATATATGTGGGGTGATAGACACCTCTTGTAAAATCTCCCACATGGTACAATTAAAAAAATCATTAAATTCTTGAACAGTAATGTGTTCAGACATTTTATTTATAAAAGAAAAAAATTTACCTGCAAAGATCAGTTCCTGTCAGTGGTGGTCTCTGTGTTTTTGGAGCCTGTCCTAGAACTAGCTCTTGTAGACCAGGCTGGCCTTGAACTCACAGAGATCCTCCTGTCTCTGCCTCCCAAGTGCTGGGATTGAAGGCGTGCACTACCAAGGCCTGGCAGGCCTCAAACTCACAGAGATCTGCCTGCCTCTGCTTCCCAAGTGCTGGGATTAAAGGCGTGCTCTACCACTGCCTGGCCGGCCTCAAACTTGTGATCCTCCTGCCTCTGCCTCCTTCAGCAAATCCTACCGGCGTGCGCCACCACAACCGGCCAAGTCACTTTGTAACAGACCAAATCTGACACTGTGGCAGCTTTTGTTGCAAAACCGCAAGTACTTGAGCTTCTGCTAATTCAGGCAGTGGGGTTCCGCTGCAAAACTTAGCCAAGGCAGGCAGAATGGGCCTGTGTTGCCGAGTGGGTCTCGGACTCGGCACTGGGGCCGGAGTCACGAACTGAAAAACAGCACCCAGGAGGGTGCTGTGTTAGGTAGCGGGCTACCCGCTTGAGTCGGGGGCAAAATAGCCCGACGTTGGACGCCAAAATGTAGCGGCGTAAATGAATGCAGACAGAGTGTAAAAATATATATATAGCTTTAATGTAGAAATAGACTTACAGAACCACCGTTCCTGCGGAGACCAGGAAAGCAGAAGCGAGAGGTCGGAGCTTGCTCGCCAAATTTATAGGCAGACATTAGCCCGAGGCGAACACGCCCCTTAAGGGGCGGGACTTATCCCTACAGATATCCACTACATATGGCTCTTTATTCTTTCTATGAGTTGTTATATTAATCTATGTCAACCACAAAAAGTTTTCCTAATAAGACTTGAACGATTCATTCATCTTCAGATATAAATCCAAGAACTTAGGAGGCAGTTTATTATTATGTCCCTTCAATAGAGTAATAGTTTTGATGTTTAGATTTGTTTAGACAAACAAGAATAAAAGAAAATTCTAATTCTTTAAAATCATAACTAAAAAACAGACATTGTTACTGATATCCTTTTAATACAAAGTTTATTAAAGGATATTTTGGAAATCTATGTACCAATAAATTAGAAAACAAATGAAATGGAAGAATTAATGGGCAAATGTCATTTATTATAATTAAATCAAGAAGACACTTAAAACCTAAATGGGCCATAAACATTTGAGTGACTTCAAGCCTCAAACTCTTAACCTGAGTAGATTATTGGCACTAGGCAAAACCTGCAGTTGTGGTTTCACTAAATGGCAATGCTATCAAATTATTTTATCAATATTTATATCTATACACATAAATGTGTATATCTATTAAAAATAAACAAGAAGCTTCTTTTCACAGTGAGTCATGGATAATGCAGATAGTAACTGGTCAAAGTGCTATATATAAGTAACTAAGAGTGTGGCTGTGGATAACTGCCACCAGGTTTCCTATGCCTCAGTGAATGACTCTACACACAGGAATCACTAATTGAATTCAGTGATTACCAATAAAAATTAAAAGAGGACCTGAACTTGGGAGGGATACAAGCTGGGGAAGACTAAGTAGAGTTAGAATAAAGCAGTGGTTGCTGTATATGATCCAAATACATAACATAAATGCATGAACTAATAATATCAATTTCAAACTATTACACAAAATTAACTGGAAGAAATCCTTTTAAACTGATTGTACATCAAATGATTTACCAAGTAAACAAAGCCAGATAAGGATACAAAAAAGGGCCAGTAATGATCAATGTATCTAATTACTGCAGATGGCAAAAAAAACCCAAAACAACAAAACAAGCAAACAGAAAACAAACAAACAAAAAAAAAACAGTGTAGTACACCAAGTTCAACAGCTCTTTGAAAGGAATATACACTGTGGTCAAATGGGAGTTATTCCATGGATTTAAGAATAATTCAAAATAGGTCAGTCAATAAACATAATGTATAACATCAGCAAAATGAAAGAAAAGCACCTAATTTTCAACAAATACCAACTGTCCTCCACTAGAAATCTAGTGCAATCAAAGTAATATTTCACCGTCATAATAAAGAAGACATAGAGACTGATAGAATAGTACAGAATATTGAGAAATAAAAGTATCCATTCTCAAATAAGATATTTCAATAATAGCTAAAATACATGGATAAAGAATTATCTTTTCCAAAAATCATACTGGAAAACTTGAAGTTCATATATAAAGAATCATATTCTTTTTTTTGGGGGGGGGGATTTTTCGAGACAGGGTGTCTCCGTAGCTTTTTGGTTCCTGTTCTAGAACTAGCTCTTGTAGACCAGTCTGGCCTCGAACTCATAGAGATCCACCTGCCTCTGCCTCCAGAGTGCTGGGATTAGAGGCGTGCGCCACCATCGCCCGGCAAGAATCATATTCTTAAATCAACTTCTTTATGCAAAAATATTCAAATATTTTTATTTTGTTGTTTATTATATTAATCATAATATTAAGAGAAAATGTAGCCAAGCCATTGGGAGCAGAGGAAGGTAGATGTCTGTGAGTTTAAGGCCAGCCTGATCTACACAGCAAGTATCAGGACAGGCTCTAAAGCTACACACAGAAACCTTGTCTCGATAAAGAAAAAAGAAAAAAAATAAACAAAAATTGTGAATGTAAGAACAACACAAAAAAATATAGTAAAAAAGAAAGGAAACAGTTTTAGCTTTACTTGTACAGTGAAAAAATTAGGCTAAATTTAGAAGACGATTTTAAGGCTATTGCTCTATTACGTTGATAAGCACATTTCTTTACAAATTTAGATCCAAACCCAAAATGTATATGACTCAGTGAACCCAAATATAAATTATACATTTTGAGTGTTAATGGTATATGAATGGAGAATGGAAGGGCACTAATTAGAAGGAATGTGAAGGACAAGAAATACATAGCAAACTTAAATTCTTTCTGCTCATGTTTTCTGGAAACCAAAATCCATAAAATAAAATATTTTGATTAGCAATAAATATTAAAAACAAATATAAAGTCTTTGAACTAAAAATGTCATGCTCTTTTGATTAGCCTGACCAAATTACATAATTTCACCTAGCAGAAAATTTTTTTTTGAAAAAAATTACAAAGACTGTAGGTTATGTGTGCATACCTTATATAGTTGTACCTTCATTTCTGAGATTGTGATTATAAACAGGATGGTGTTTCTACAAATTTCTGAAACATTAACACAAAATCTAATAAAGGTACAAATCAGTATCTTTGTTTCCCCTATAGTCCAAGATAGCAATTGTTTTAGCTTTATGTGGTAATTATTGATAAGATGAGTAAAATCTATTTTTTTCTCATGAATGGATTTGTTGTTTTATACTTCCCTACTTCCATACCTATTAGAATCTTCTTGTCAATTTGCACAAATTCTACCCTTGGGATTTCATTCTAATTGCATTAAATCTATAGATCAATTTAGTTAGAGTCAATATTGTTAAAATATTAAGTCTTACAATTAATGAACAAGGTATAATTTTATCTTTCCCATTTGCTAAAGACATTAGCATAGACACTAGTTATCAAGGGCATCCGGAAAAGGGCCTCAAGGACATTTCAGAAATCATCAAGGCTACTGCTTCTTTCAAGTATTTGCATTTGAGTCATTCTGAATAGGCTTACTGCCAGGACAACTTTGGAATTTTTCTCCTCAATTATACTTATATATTCAGTAACTGTGGCCATGCTTTGAATGAACTATGATATTTTCATGTGATATGAAGTTGTGTATAATACAAACATAACAAAGTTACCATAAGATTGCAGCACCTGAAAAAAGCCTGCAAAACACCATTGGGTATTGGAGTCTGTGTGTTGCACCACAACAGGGATCTAAGAAAGACAGAGCAACAAATATTATTACCAAGTTTTCCCCAAAGTTCTATTGCCACTAATGGATAGCATATAAAAGTAGACAATAGAATTAAAACAGTTATCTTTATTACTGTTACTATTCCTGTGTTGGAATATCATAACCAAAAGCAACTTGGAAAGGAAAGGATATATTTCTTTTATATTTTCATATTACACTTTATCATCAAATAAAGTTATGGTAGAACTCAAGCAGGGAAGGAATCTAGAGGAGGCATAAACTGATGCAGAGGTAATAAGGGATGGCTGTTTATCTGCTGTATTGCTCCTCATTGCATGCTCAGTCTGCCTTCCTATAGCTCGTGTGGCCCCACCAACAGTGACATGGGTACTCCCACACCAATCACTAATTAAGAAACTAACCTGCAGGTTTGCTTATAGCCTGTTCTTAATGAAGGCATTTTCTCAGTTGAGGATTATGGTTAAGTCAAATTTTGTGACAAAACTTTTCCTGGAGAAACACTACATGCATACCTATGCACCATAGATAGGGAGCCTACAACAGATCAAAGTATGGATATGGATCCCTCCAAAGTCTAACTTGGTGAACAAATGAGTTTTATTGAGGTGACTTAATGCAATGACCATTGCAATAGATGCATGAATGAATACATTGACAATAGACATAAAATAAAAATTTGACATTAAAATTTGATATAATTATACATGAATTAATGCATTATACAGATAAATAGTCATTTAGGTCTAACTATACTGATTTTCAATGATAAAATCAATATACTAATGCTCATAAATATTTAGAATTATAATTTTAATTTTACTGATTTAGTTTTCTGCTACTACCATGAAATAATGGGGCCTAAATACTTTATAGAAAATAAATCTTTGGCTCATACTACTTATAAGACATACTGCAGGCTTTATTTCAACTCTGGTAAAGGCCTCAACAAAGATATAGTCCTTGTGGAGGTAGTATATGGAACTGGGAGGATTTACAAGCTAAGATAGTAAAGGAATTAGAGTCCTTTGTGGATTTAGTACATTTTGTGGCATTTCTCAATGATGTATTGAACTCCCTCTCTGATGATGATAACCTCATTAGGGCCTTACCCTATAAAAGGTGTCACCAACTCTTCAAATAAACATAATGGGAACATGATTTCAACTCATGAACTTGGGGTATATAAAAACCATATCTATTCTACTCCCATTCGAAAGGATTGTATTTGCCACAAGTTGGAAAATGTAAAAGAAATGGATGTGTTTTTAGATAAGTACCATTTGCCAAAATTAAATCAAGACCAGGTGAATATTTAAATAGACCTATAAGTCGTGAGGAAATAGAAGTTGTCATAAATAACCTCCCAATCAAAAAAAAAAAAAGCCCAGGATCTGATTGTTTTAATGTAGAATTTTATCAGGACTTCCAAGAAGAACTGATACTTATACTCCTTAATGTGTTTCACATAATAGAATCAGAAGAGTCATTGCCAAACTCTTTTTATGAAGCTACAATCACCCTGATTCAAAAACCACACAAAGACCAAACCAACAAAGAGAATTACAGACTAATCTCACTCATGAACATCGATGCAAAAATTCTCAATAAAATTCTGGCAAACAGAATCCAAGAACACATTTAAAAAATTATCAGTTACGATCAAGTTGACTTCATCCCAGAGATGCAGGGCTGGATCAACATATGAAAATCTATCAATGTACTACATCATATAAAAAAAATGAAAGAAAAAAAAACATACGATCATTTCATTAGATGCGGAAAAATCATTTGACAAAATTCAACACCCCTTTATGATAAAGGTTTGGAGAGATTAGGGATACAAGGATCATACCTAAATATAATAAAAGCAATATATAGCAAGCCAACAGCTAATATCAAATTAAATGGAGAGAAACTCAAAACCATTCCACTAAAATCAGGAAGAAGACAAGGCTGTCCACCCTCACCATGTCTCTTCAACATAGTTCTTGAAGTTCTAGCAATAGCAATAAGACAACATAAGGAGAACAAGGGGATTCGAATCGGAAAGGAAGAAGTAAAACTTTTGTTATTTGCAGACGATATGATAGTGTACATTAGTGACCCCAAAAACTCTACCAAAGAACTCCTACAGCTGATAAATAACTTCAGTGATGTGGCAGGTTACAAGATCAACTCAAAAAAATTAGTAGTTCTCCTATACACAAAGGATAAAGGAGCAGAAAGGGAAATCAGAGAAACTTCGCCTTTTACAATAGCCACAAATAGCATACAGTATCTGGGGGGAACTCTAACCAAGGTAATGAAAGATCTATATGACAAGAACTTTAAGGCATTGAAGAAAGAAATTGAAAGTGGTGGTGCACGCCTTTAATCCTAGCACTTGGGAGGAAGAGGCAGAGGCAGAGGCAGAGGCAGAGGCAGAGGCAGAGGCAGAGGCAGAGGCAGAGGCAGAGGCAGAGGCAGAGGCAGAGGCAGAGGCAGAGGCAGGCAGATCTCTGTGAGTTCGAGACCAGCCTGGTCTACAAGAGCTAGTTCTAGGAGAGGCTCCAAAACCACAGAGAAAGACAGAGAAACCCTGTCTCGAAAAACAAAACAAAACAAAACAAAAAAAAGAAAGAAAGAAAGAAATTGAAGAGGACACTAGAAAATGGTTGGATCTCCCATGCTCTGGGATGAGTAGAATCAACATAGTAAAAATGGCAATACTACCAAAGACAATCTATAAATTCAATACAATACCCATTAAAAACCCAACAAAATTCTTCATAGACCTTGAGAGAACAATAATCAATTTTAAAGGAAAAACAAAAAAACCCAGGATAGCCAAAACAATTTTATACAATAAAGGAACATCTGGAGGCATTATTACCATCCCTGACTTCAAACTCTATTACAGAGCTACAGTAGTGAAAACAGCTTGGTATTGGCATAAGCACAGAGATGTTGACCAATGGAATCTAATAGAAGACCCGGATATTAACCCACAAACCTATGAACTCCTAACTTTTGACAAAGGAGCTAAACATATTCAATGGAAGAAAGAAAACATCTTCAGCAAATGGTGCTGGCATAACTGGATGTCATCCCGTAGAAGAATGAAAATAGATCCATATCTATCACCATGCACAAAACTGAAGTCCAAATGGATTAAAGATCTCAATATTAATCTGAACACTCTGAACCTGATAGAAGAGAAAGTGGGAAGTATTCTATAACACATGGGCACAGGAGACCACTTCCTACATATAACCCCAGTAGCACAGACAATAAGAGGGCAACAATGAATAAATGGGACCTCCTAAAACTGAGAAGCTTCTATAAGCAAAGGACATTAAGACAAAAAGGCAACCTACTAATTGGGAGAAGATTTTCAGCAACCTTGTAACAGACAAAGGTCTGATCTCCAAAATATATAAAGAAAACAAGAAACTAGACTTTAAAATGCTAATTAACCCAATTAAAAATGGGGCACTGAACAGAACAGAAAATTCTCAACAGAAGTTCAAATGGCCAAAAGACACTTAAAGTCATGCTCAACCTCCTTAACGATCAGGGAAATGCAAAACAACTTTGAAATACAATCTTATACCTGTTAGAATAGCTAAATTCAAAAGCACCAATGATAGCCTTTGCTGGAGAGGATGTAGAGTAAGGGGAACACTCATCCATTGCTGGTGGGAATGAAAACTTGAACAACCATTTTGGAAATCAGTGTGGTGGTTTCTCAGGAAATTTGGGATCAACCTACCCCAGGATCCAGCAATTCCACTCTTGTGAATATACCTAAGAGATGCCCTATCATACTACAGAAGCATTTGTTTAACTACATTTATAGCTGCATTAGTTGTAATAGCCAGAACCTGGAAACAACCTAGATGTCCCTCAATAGAAGAATTGTTAAGGAAAGTGTGGAATATATATGCATTAGAGTACTACTCAGGGGTAAAAAACAATGACATCTTGAATTTTGCATGCAAATTGATGGAAATAGAAAACACTATCATGAGTGAGGTAACCCAGACCCAAAAAGATGAATATAGTATATACTCACTCATAAGTGGATTCTAGCCATAAATAAAGGACATTGAGCCTATAATTCGTGATCTTAGAGAAGCTAAATAAGAAGGTGAACCGAAAGAAAAACATATAGTTATCCTCCTGGATATTGAAAGGAGATAATATTGCCAGGCAAAAATTGGGAGCTTGGGGGTGGGGGACGGGTGCGTGTAAGGGGAGATGGGGAGAGAGAATTGAGAAGGGGAGGATGGGGAGACCTTGAGGGAAATGCGACAGCTGGGATGGAGGAAGGGTGGATATGGGAGCAGGGAAGTATATATCTTAATTAAGGGAGCCATTTTAGGTTGGCAAGAGACTTGAACCTAGAAGAGTTCCCAGGTGTCCAAAGAGATGTCCTCAGCTTGTTCCTTCAGCAGCTGAGGAGATGGAAACTGAAATGGCCCTATCCTATAGCCACAGTAATGAATATCTTGCATATCACCATAGAACCTTCATCTGGAGATGGATGGAGATAGAGACAGAGACCCACACTGGAGCACTGGACTGAGCTCCCAAGGTCCAAATGAGGAGCAGAAGGAGGGAGAACATGAGCAAGGAAGTCAGGACCGCGTGGGGGTGCGACCACCCACGGACTGCAGGGCTGATCTAATGGGAGCTCACCAAGGCCAGCTGGACTGGGACTGATGGAGCATATGATCAAACCGGACTCTCTGATCATGGCTGATAATGAAGGCTGACCAAGAAGCCACGGACAATGGCACTATGTTTTGATTCTACTGCATGTACTGGCTTTGTGGGAGCCTAGTCTGTTTGGATGCTCACCTTCCTAGACCTGAATGGAGGGGGGAGGATCTTGGACTTCCCACAGGGCAGGGAACCCTGACTGCTCTTTGGACTGCAAAGGGAGGGGAGGGGGAGGGAAATGGGAGGAGGAGAGGAGGTGGAAATTTTTAATTAAAAAATGAAAATAAAATAAAATAATTAAAAAGAGCACTCTCTGCATACAAGTAAGAGAATGTGGAATCAGTGTAAGTGCCAAAGATTATGGATGACTATTAAGAAAGTGTCTTCGGGTTACAATAGGACAGCTATTGTACATATGAATTCATCATGAACAAAACTTGTATAATGCCAAGTCAGAACAAATCTCAGAGCGGAAAGTTGGACACAAAATTCCATTCCTGCTCATGGAGCTATTGACATTATTATGTGACTGGAGTGAACCAAACATCAGTGCTTTTTTAGCTTTCAAACAAACAAGCAGTGAAATAAAGTTACTTGTGCAGTAAAATAGATATGGGAAGAGCTGGATAAGAGGGCTTAACTGTGATAAGAAAATATTGAATGTACAAAACTCTCAGAGAACTAATAAAAAGTATATTATTTTTCTACTAATATTAATGTATCATGCTGTATTTTATTTTAAATGTTTGATACCTTTTATTTTGAAACTCTGATATATATATATATATGCAGATATGTGTATATATATCAAGTCAATATTTATTATTTAGTGATTCTTGTACAATTATGTAATTGTTAGATGATCATTTTTGTATAAAATCTATTTTGTCCTATATAAATGCAGTTTTTAAGCTATCTTGTACTATGACACATAATTTTTCAAATTATTTTTATCAAAATATAGACTATATCCATTTTAAATAAGAATAGCACCTGTGCTTGGTGATTTCCACATAGTGATTTTTGAGTTCCAAATTTCTATAACATTTTTTTCTGTTGATTCTCATATAACCAGATTTTTATAGGTGTGTGTGTGTGTGTGTGTGTGTGTGTGTGTATCTGTTTATGTATGAGCTTATTTAAGTTTAATTTTTTTTCTGAGACATATTGAGTTGTGGGTTTAAATTTACTCCCACTCTTAAATATCTAATTAGTTCTCAACTTTAGATAGCAGAAAAATAAAATAAATATTCCATCCTGATTGCTCTTTGGGCTGACGAGGGAGGGGGACTTGATTGGGGGAGGAGGGAAATGGGAGGTGGTGGCAGGGAAGAGACAGAAATCTTTAATAAATAAATAAATATTTAAAAAAGCTGTAGAATTCAGTTTTCACAGGAATAGACATAAAATATTAAGTTGATCATGGTAACAACTTTTAAGTTGTTAATGATTATGGGGCATCTAATCCCGTGGTTGTACAATCATTATCACCATCCATTTCTAGAACTCATTCATCTTATCAAACTTAAGGTATAAAGCATTCTGCCTCCCTGCCAGGACAGCAACAAATATTTTCACCCTATATTCTCATAAATTTGAAATTTCTATGTCCATCATATAAATTTAATATCTCATGTAATGCTCCTATGAGCAAATACCTACTCATCTCAGCAAACTTGTTTTAAAAGTCTGTTTTTCCTCATTAAATGGTATTTTATTCATTGCACTTATCTTAAGTGCTACAGTTATGTTTGAACTCTATTCTACTTCTTTTTCCTTTATATTGGTTTTCATATCATTACTGTTTTGATTACTATAGTTTTGCAAAAATTTGAAGCAACTAAGCCTTCTCTAATTATTATTCTTTTAATTTTCTCATAGTTATAAACTCACAAGAAGCAAATCAGGTGGTGAGCAATTCATCTTAGTTCAGTTTTATGACTGGGAAATGATGTAGTTTGATCTTCTGATGTGTGTTTGGGAGCTTGTGGGTGATCAAATAACTAGGACTGATGACAAAAAGAAAATAACCTCAGTGGAACAAATCCTAATATAATCTTTAGCCCATAGCAAGAAACCAGATCTTATTTTTGAAAGGTTCAGAAACCTCCCAAACACTCTAGCTGGACACCTTAAGTTCAAATGCATGTGTTTAAGTAGACATTTCACATGGGAACCATAAGTTTCATTGTAATTTCTTAGGGGAAAATTGCATTTTTAGAATATTTAAATTTATGAAGAATTTTTAGCTTAACAGTATTCTGTCTTGGAGAATGTTTAATGTATACTTGATAAAAGGTTTCTATCTTGCCATTATTTGGTTAAGTATTTTGCATGATTGCTATATAACTGTTTTTGATTCTTCTATTTCCTTACTGATTTTTTCTTGTTATATTTATATTAGTATAACACAGAAATACTAGTATTGTTGTAGAGTACTTTCTTTCTCCTTAATACACTCTTTGTTTGCTTCATATATTTTGAAGAACAGTTAGTACATATACTTTTATAATTGTTATATAACATATGTAAAGGCACCATTCTATCAGTATACAATGTTTCTTGAACCATGTAAAATATGGTTAATGAATAATATATGTTTGATTGAATATTAGTATTAACTATTCTAATACTTTTTGGCTAAAATTTGTCTAGAAAAAATTCTCCTCCTTTCTTTTCAGATTCTTAAGATTCACATATTCCTAAACTCTAAGGTGTAACTTATCAGTTATTAAAGTTCTCACTTTTTCGGTTTTTTGCACCTGATAATGCCAAATTACTTTCACTTTAAAAATTCATTTTAATTAAGATAAAATTAGATTATTTTGTATCATCCCTTTCCTGCCTGCTAGCAATGTAAGGTATCCTCCCTCCAAACCTTATAATGTTAAATATTAAATTGATTGTAACGGCGTAAATGAATACAGACAGATTGTAAAAAATATACACAGCTTTAATGGGAAAATAGACTTACAGAACCATGGTTCCCGCTGAGAACAGGAAGCAGAAGGGAAGAGTTTGGCGCATGCCTGGCAGATTTGTAGGTAAACATTAGCCGCAGGCGAACCCGCCCCCAATGGGCTGGGCTTAACCCTACAATTGATAACTGCTTTTTCTTGATTATCACTATGCATAGGTATGGAAATGTATAAATACAATCTGATTACTCAATTTTTTGTTTGTATGTTTACAGTTTCAGGGCTGACCACGTTGTATTGAATAACAAATAAAGGAACTTATCCTTGGGAGGGCTAATTCTCCTTCTCCCAGAAGTCATTACTTGCCTATAGTTCTTTGTTTAGGAGTAGGACACCATGACATTTTCACCCTTTCATGTTAGTATGACTAATTATATTGCCATTGTAACTGTATTATTTATATACCTAATTCTAGGAAAGACTATTTATTTCACTCTGTACTGTCTGGTATTATGTTTATTCTCCTATTTTACCCAAATTATAGATGTAGGAGCTATAAAGGAGATTTATCTATTGGGACTGGGCTCCCCATAATTGGTTGATCTCTGAATTGTGTCCAGTTGTGGTTGTCTGTGGTTGTTTCCATTTGATATAAAGAGATTCTTTGATAAATGTTGGTTGTTAGATTTATCTGTGTCTGGTAGAATAAGATTTTAGATTACAGTAAGAAATTGTGCTGGTCTAGCAAAGAGACTGAGGTAGAATCTTTTCTAAGTTTCAATACTTGACGAACCCTGGTTAGCTGGGTAAGTTTCTAATACCAGGCAAAATTTCCCTTTTTTTGAATAGGCCCTAAGTATGCTTAGGTACTCATTAGTGACCAACAATGTGAGTGTCATGTACTTTGCAGATATCTTACAATGTTTGTCATTGTTGCATTTCATAGGTGTTGTAGCTGGGTTAAATTATTAATTGCTTCCCTTCCGTGGTCACTTGCATGATATTCTTGGTACCCTGGAAGCTAGACTTCAGGAAGGATGCTTAGATCCAGCTTGAATAAAATCACGTGACTTCTGTATCCTAAGTGTATGATATCTTCAGCAACTGGGATTTACCTTTACCCTCTAAGAGACAACTAAGGGTTACATCAACAGTCTATATTTCTTTTGGAGTACTTTGGTTTTTTGGACTAATCTGACTAAACATTCAAAATAAAGTTTCTTGTGTCTGGTACTATTTTTTTTCTTTTTAAGTCCTTAATTCTATTTTAATGGGTGGCATTGTCATCTCAATAATATAGCTTCCTTTAATATACTTTATATACATTGTGTATAATTTTTGGTACCTAGAATATAATCCTTTCAGGTTTTCATCAAGCAACCTTGGTGTTATTTGTCCATATTCTTTCTATATTCTCGTCCTATCTTCATCCCTAGTTGGAGGTCCCTTCCCATAATTCTATTTCTCACTTTATGTGATTTGTAATCTGCTGTTAACACTCTCAAACCTCTTCCACAAACCTTCAGCCCCTTTGTATTCTCTGTGGTTTTATGTGGTAACTTCCTGTTATATACTGACATTGAAACCTTTAGGGTAGGCTCCATGTCCAGCACAAAATAAATTCAATATTTTACTTGCAGATTTTTTTCATAAATTTCTTTGTTTGTTGGTGTGGGATGTCCTGTATATGTGTTGCTCTTATTTATTAATGAATAAAGCTGGTTCAGTCAATGACTTAGCAGAGTACAGCTATGTGGGAAATCTGGACAGAGATATAGATGAATAGGCTGAATTAGGGAGATGTTATGCAGCTGCTGAAGGAGAAAGATGTCAGCCAGACATCTTATCTAATAAGCCATAGACTCGTGGAGATACACAGATTAATAGAGATGGTTTAATTTAAGATGAAAGAGTTAGCTAGATGTAAGAGCTAGCCTGAGTCATTGGCTGAACAGTGTAATTAACATAGTTTCTGTGTGATTATTCAGATCTACGTTGCTGGGGGACAAAAGAGCAGTCTCTGCCTACAGTTTATGGTTTCTATATTTATGTTACTATTCTTTTGCTTGTATGTTATTGCTTCTGATTTTATATTTTCATGAATTTTTGTGCATGTATATCTGTATAATTTATATGTGTGTTCATGTGCTGTTTCTTTTTTCTTTTTAGTTGCCTCTTTATTTTCTTTTTTTTTTTTTCGAGACAAGGTTTCTCTGTGGTTGTGGAGCCTGTCCTGGAACTAGCTCTGTAGACCAGGCTGGTCTTGAACTCACAGAGATCCGCCTGCCTCTGTCTCCCGAGTGCTGGGATTACAGGCGTGCGCCACCACCGCCCGGCGCCTCGCCTCTTTATTTTCTAAAGAAAGAGAGAAAGAAATAATGGAGTTATATGGGTAGGGAGATTGGGAGGATCTTGGAGGAAACAGGAAAAGGAAAACCATTACCAGAATATATTGTAGGAATTTTCAATAAAAACAAAATAAAAAAGAAAAAAGAAAGATGTGGACTAGAAATAACTGATGAAAGAAAACATGTTGCATTTGTCTTTCTGAGGTTGGGTTATATCTCAATGTAATCTTTTCTAGACTTATTCCTTTACCTGTAACTTTCATGACTTCCTTTTACTTTTAAGTTCTGTTGTATTCCATAATATATATGGTCCACATTTTTACTATCTATTCATCTGTTGACGGACATTAAGTTGTCTCCATTACTTTTCTATTGTATATGAAGTGGCAAAGAATATTGTTAAGCAAGTATCTGTGGAGTAGGAAATTGAGTAGTCATTCAGGGCCATTATAAGGAGTAGTAAAGTTAGATAGACATAATAGATTTATTTTTAGTTTTTCTTTTCTTTTTTTTTTTTTTTGCGGATATTTCCTACTGATTTCCAGAATAGCTGCACCAACAGGCAATGCCACCATGACTGAGATGATTCTTTTTCCTTCAAACTTGGCCTGCATTTCTTGCTGTTTGTTTTGCTGATCTTTGTCATTCTGACTTGAGTGAGATGAACTCTTAAGATTTTTTAAATTTGAATTCCTCTTATTTTAAGAATAAAGAATACTTTTGAATTTTTGTGATATTTCTCAAACATGGTTCCTTCTCCCCATGTGAGTCTTCTCTTGAATCTTTAAAATAATTTTTCAGTTGATTTATGTTAATTTTTGCTCCATAATTTCTATTTCTTCTTTTTGAAATAAATGTTTCTTCTTGATATTTTATCTTTGTTCATTTGCTATTTTCCCTATTCTTCGAATTTTTTGGTCTATGTCTATACATTTATTTTCTATGTTCAAGTTATTTAATGCACTGTTGTTTTCACATTCAGTAAGTATGAATCCTGCTCTTATTTCAGTGGCATCTGGCGATTTATTTTATTCTTTAGAATTTGTTATATTTTCTAATATATGTGATTTTGGGTAGTTGTTAATTGTTAAAAGTTGTCTGTTGCAAATAAAACATATTTTTCTTCTCTAAGACTCTACAGACTTTTTTCTTTCCTTCATATTTTATTCTTACACCTGAGTTAACAAGGAGTAAAAGTTTGCTCAAGAAATCTCTGAGCACATATGTCACTAATGTTTATCTATGTATTCACCTGAACACATGCTTATTTTGAATATTTTCTTTTGAATATTTTTATTTCCTGGTGTCTCTTTTTACATATTTCTCAATTCATGGTGCTTAGACTATAGGCCTATGTCTTCTATCTATTTCCCCAGGTATATGGTAGTATTCTTTATGAAAGTTTAATGAGTGACAGCTGCTAATTTTTCATAGCTTATTTCATAGAAGGAACAATGTGACACATGAATTAGTTAAAATGAGATGGAGTTTATAAAATGTGGTTTTTTAACATTGGACCTTTTGTTTTCTTTCTTGAACATTGTCAGATGGACTGTGATTTTTTTTATACAGTTGTTCATGGTATGTCTACATGAATGAGGGTGTATGTGTAAGGCAATAAGGACTTGAAATTTCCAAATATACCATTTTGTACATTAAATTTCCCCTGAAGCTTTGATTCTTTGGTCACATAAATAGGTGATTCAACCCTGCAATTCAAACAAGCCTAGATGATGTTTGAAATATTATGGAAATTTCTTTTCCATGTCAGAAAGAATCAATTTCAAGATAAGCAGGTGTTTTCAACTATTTCCCTCAGTTAGGATTATTTTTTCTTGTTCAAACAAACTGAACATATAAATCTTTAAATACAAGTGGTATGTGAACATACCTGAGCTCAGTGTTATACCTTGTATGGAACCCAGGCTCTTTCTTTTTTTTTTTTCATTTCTTTCCCATTGAAAGCAATGACTGGCAAATGACGTGAGAATTGTTGTGGGC
Source organism: Microtus oregoni (assembly GCF_018167655.1). NCBI lineage: Eukaryota > Metazoa > Chordata > Mammalia > Rodentia > Cricetidae > Microtus > Microtus oregoni. Next base: position 2,047,025 of record NW_024544769.1, read on the forward strand.
TGCAGCAAATCTTTGTGATTCATGCTGTTTGGCTATTTTTATACTCTAATGATATATCTTACTTTCTCCATATTATATAAAATATTTATCTTTTAAAATATTTTCATCAAATCACTTTTATAACAGAAGATATTTTTATATAATAAAATTCAACCATTTTGCCACATATCAAAATCTTTTATTACCCACTTTTATCCTATGCTCATTAGACATCAGAGACCAAAACTATGCTGATTCTGTTATACTTCTCTTTAAACTGTATTAATTTCCATAGTATCAAGAGCTCCAACTTTCTTGACGACAATTTATAGAACTTGGTCTCTATGATTTATATTTTGAAAATATTAGCTTGTGTAATACAAACACTTTGAAGGCAAACACTTTGAAATAAAAGGTTTGTATATTTATTTTTAAATATTTGCTTTTAAACTTATAACTACAATTAAAATGGACTTCCCCAATCAATCTCTGTCATTATTTATATGTTTTATTTTTAAAGAAATCCAAAGGAAAATTGAGAAGCTAGAACATGTAATATCAACACAGATGCTGACATGCATTTGCAAAAATAATGGAACACATGAACAAAGGAATTCCCACAAGAAAAAGATATTAGCTGCTGTTCAGATAAAGAAAAATTTATCCTGGGGAGAAATAGAAATTTATAAGTAAATAAGAGACAAATTTGTCCTTATGCACTCACTGGCTTGGTGGTAAAGAAAAAATATATTTATCATTAATCAAATATGTATAAAATATTAAAATGCAAATCATGCAATCTAATTCATTTTTTAGTTTTTGAAAAATAATGTTAATCCTGACAACATTTTAATTGTCTCATATTGACTTGATAATCACTTGACAATTTGTAACTTGCATATAAGTAAACAAATTTCTTTAACAATGGAGATATGTTAGTTGTTTGTCACTGTTAACAATACCTTTGATTTCTTAAAACCTAAGAGAATAGTTTTGGCCCATGGTTTCAGATATTTTATTTCATGTGTGTTTAGCAACTTTATTTTGGACTTTTGAAAGCCTCTTATAACAAAAATGCACAATAAAGCAAAACAGTTCACCTAATGACAAGGAAACAATAGAGGAAACTGGTCTAGGATCTTCCTGTTCCATTTAGCAACAAAACCACAATGGCACGAGGACATCTTGCTAAAACTAGATATAGGGAGGATGGCCTTGGTCCTGCCTCAAGTGCTGTGAAAAGCTTTGTTGACTCCCCAGGGGAGGTCTCATCCTCTCTGAGGAGTGGAAGGAGAGTGGGGTGATGAGAAGGTGGGAATAGTGGGAGGAAGGGAAGGAGAGGTAAATAGGGAAGGTATGTAAAATAAAAAAGATTGCTTTTAAAATATAATAAAATAAGGTTCCAGTAAATCCCAATGGCAGAAAGCTATAAACCAATCTTGCAGCACATACGAGGTTTAAAAATATTACAAATTCAAATGGAAGTGGGCCATCAAGCAAAACTTCAACAGAGTGACATGATATTTTACTAAGACAGTAATAGGCATTTTCACTGATAAAATAATATCAACCCAATAAAATCAAGCTGTTGAACTATTTTCTGTAACATAGCAAAAAATATTGTCTGGATTATTAATAGATGTTTGTCTCATGTTTAGACATTTCTTTTTCATATTTTATACAAAAATAGTCGTAAACATATATCTGTATATTAAAGGTTTTTGTGTTAAAATAAGTGGTTCTTCATGTTTAATATATTTCCTTTGAGAAATATAGTTTTTCTTCAACCAATGTAGTTAGATCACTAAAAACTTCTACATTTAGATCCCATGATAGTTAGGGTTTTAATCCAGCATATAAATAAACTGAAAGAAAAAAAAAACTATATGATCATTTCATTAGATGCTGAAAAAGCATTTGACAAAATTCAACATCCCTTTATGATAAAAGTATTGGAGAGATTAGGGATACAAGGGTCATACCTAAATATAATAAAAGCTATATACAGCAAGCCAACAGCTAACATCAAATTAAATGGAGAGAAACTTAAAGCCATCCCACTAAACTCAGGAATACAACAAGGCTGTCCACTCTCGCCATACCTCTTCAATATAGTGCTTGAAGTTCTAGCAATAGCAATAAGACAACATAAGGGGATCAAGGGGATTCGAATTGGAAAGGAAGAAGTGAAACTTTCGTTATTTGTAGATGATATGATAGTGTACATAAGCGACCCCCAAAACTCCACCAAAGAACTTTTACAGCTGATAAACACCTTTAGTAATGTGGCAGGATACAAGATCAACTCCAAAAAATCAGTCGCCCTCTTATACACAAAGGATATGGAAGCAGAGAGGGAAATCAGAGAAGCTTCACCTTTCACGATAGCCACAAACAGCATAAAATATCTTGGGGTAACTCTAACCAAGGAAGTGAAAGATCTATTTGACAAGAACTTTAAGGCATTGAAGAAAGAAACTGAGGAGTATACCACAAAATGGAAGGACCTCCCTTGCTCTTGGATTGGGAGGATCAACATAGTAAAAATGGCAATTCTACCAAAGGCAATTTATAGATTCAATGCAATCCCCATCAAGGTCCCATCAAAATTCTTCACAGATCTGGAGACGACAATAATCAACTTTATATGGAAAAACAAAAAACCCAGGATAGCCAAAACAATCCTATACAATAAAGGATGGTCTGGAGGCATTACCATCCCTGACTTCAAACTCTATTACAGAGCTACAGTGATGAAAACAGTGTGGTACTGGCATAAAAACAGAGAAGTCGACCAATGGAATCGTATAGAAGACCCGAATTTTAACCCACAAACCTATGAACACCTCATTTTTGATTAAGGAGCCAAAAGTATACAATGGAAGAAAGAAAGCATCTTCAACAAATGGTGCTGGCACAACTGGATGTCAACCTGTAGAAGAATGAAAATAGACCCATATCTATCACCATGCACAAAATTCAAGTCCAAATGGATAAAAGACCTCAATATCAGCCCGAACACACTGAAAAGGATAGAAGAGAAAGTGGGAAGTACCCTACAGGAGATGGGCACAGGAGATCGCTTCCTATGTGTAACCCCAACAGCACAGACATTAAGGGCAACATTGAATAAATGGGACCTACTAAAACTGAGAAGCTTCTGTAAAGCAAAGGACACTGTTACCAAGACAAAAAGGCAACCTACTGACTGGGAGAAGATCTTCACCAACCCCGCAACAGACAAAGGTCTGATCTCCAAAATACATAGAGAACTCAGGAAACTAGACTTTAAAATGCTAATTAACCCAATTAAAAAATGGGGCACTGAACTGAACAGAGAATTCTCAGCAGAGGAAGTTTAAATGGCCAAAAGACACTTAAGGTCATGCTCAACCTCCTTAGCGATCAGGGAAATGCAAATCAAAACAACTTTGAGATATCATCTTACACCTGTCAGAATGGCTAAAAAAAAAACTCCAATGATAGCCTTTGCTGGAGAGGCTGTGGAGGAAGGGGTACCCTCATCCATTGCTGGTGGGAATGCAATCTTGTGCAACCACTTTGGAAATCAGTGTTTCGGTTTCTCAGGAAATTCAGGATCAACCTACCCCTGGACCCAGCAATACCACTCCTGGGGATATACCCAAGAGATGCCCGATCATATGACAAGAGCATTTGTTCAACTATATACATAGCAGTATTATTTGTAATAGCCAGAACCAGGAAACAACCTAGATGCCCTTCAATGGAAGAATGTATGAAGAAAGTGTGGAATATATACACATTAGAATACTACGCTGCGGTAAAAAACAATGACTTCTCGAATTTTGCATGCAAATGGATGGAAATAGAAAACACTATCCTGAGTGAGGTAACCCAGACCCTAAAAGATGAATATGGGATGTACTCACTCATAATTGGTTTCTAGCCATAAACAAGGGTCACGGAGTCTACAATTGGTGATCCCAAAGAAGCTAAGTAAGAAGGTGAACCAAAGGAAAAACATATAGTTGTCCTCTTGGCTATGGGAAGTAGGCAAAATGGCCGGGGAGAAAACTGAGATCTTGGGGGTGGGGTGGGATGGGGGTAAGAGGAGATGGGGAGAGAAAAGGGAGAAGGGGAGAATGGGGTGAACTTGGGGAAAAAGGAGGATTGGGATAAAGAAAGGTTGGATAGGGGAGCACGGAAGCACAATTCTTAGTTAAGGGAGCCACCTTAGAGTTGGCAAGAGACTTGAACCTAGAGTGGCTCCCAGATGCCTAAGCCAAGGTCCCCAGTTAGTTCCTTGTGCAGCTGAGGATAGGGAACCTGAAATGACCCTATCCTATAGCAATACTGACAAATATCTTGCATATCATCATAGAACCTTCATCTGGTGATGGATGGAGATAGAGACAGAGACCCACACTGGAGCACTGGACTGAGCTCCCAAGGTCCCAATGAGGAGCAGAAGGAGGGAGAACATGAGCAAAGAAGTCGGGACCACGTGGGGTGCACCTACCCACTGAGACAGTGGGGCTGATCTATTGAGAGCTCACCAAGTCCAGCTGGACTGTGATTGAAAAAGCATGGGATAAAACGGGACTCTCTGAGCATGGCGAACAATGAGGGCTGATGAGAAGCCAAGGACAATGGCACGGGGTTTTGATCCTATGTAATGTGCTGGCTTTGTGGGAGCCTAGCCAGTTCGGATGTTCACCTTCCTAGATATGGACGGAGGGGGGAGGACCTTGAACTTTCCACAGGGCAGGGAACCCTGAATGCTCTTTGGACTGGAGAGGGAGGGGGAGAGGAGTGGGGGGAGGGGGAGATGGGTGGGAGGAGGGGGGAAGGTTGGGAGGAGGGGGAGGGAAATGGGAGGCTGGGAGGAGGTGGAAACTTGTTTTTTTTCTCCTTTTCTCCATAAAAAAATGGAAAAAAAAACAAAAACATTACACAAGCTAGGTTCATCTGAGAAGAGAGAACTTTAACTGAACAGTTGTCTCCATTAGATTTCCTGTAGGTAAATCTATGACATAGTTTCTTAATTAAAGATTTATGTTTGAGTCACTAGCAAATAATGGCCATACCATGTCTGGCCAGTTGACCCTGGGTTGTATATAAAGGCATGCCTTGCAAACTATGGATAACAAGCCAGGAAGCACTATTCCTAAATGGCCTCTGTTTCAGCTCCTGCTTTCTGGTTTATGTATTGAATTCTCGCCTAACATCCCTCAGTGATGGAGTATAATTTAGAAACTAAAATAAAGCCTTTCTTCCTAAATTTGCTTTTGTTATGGTGACCATCACAGTAATAGAAGGTAAGCTAGAACAAACCTTCATCAATTATTAAAAGCTAACTTTAGCTTTCTATTTTTGTTTAAATGATAAACACTTAACCTAATAGTCATCTGATATTATGTACCCAGGTTTAGTGACACATCTGAAATCAATGTTGTTATTTTTGCCTAGGCAGAAATCTGAGAAAATATTGGGAGCCTAACACTAAAAATTACTAATTTCATAGAGCATGCTTTAGTTAACGTTAACTTAGCCAAAAAAGTCAAATTATGCAGATTAAATGAGTCTTTATGGTATTACCGACAGTTGTAAGATGCCATGTGGGTGCTGAGAAATGAACCTTGGTCCTCTAGAAGAGCAGTCAGTGATTTCATTTTATCCCAAATTTATTTCTCATATAATGCAGATTAGCGATTTTAATTGTAACCCCAACATGAGTTGGATATAATGTCAGTGTTATGCAAAAAGCCCTTGGCTAGATTCCAAGCATAGGAAAAATCTAAATATATTTTAATATTTATTTTATAATATGTCTGATATATGTTATATTAGAACTACAAGAACTACAATATTTCACATAAGAAAAACTTTACAGGCAGGATTATATACACCATATATAAAACCTGAAAAATCACCATATTGTCTTCTATTAAAGCTTGAGACTTTAATGTGTGTCAGGTTCAAGAAGTGAATAAAGTATTTATTAGTTACTTGTATCACTGCTGCAGCAAAATACAAGGCGAAATCAAATTTTAAAATGTATGGTTTATTTAGTTTTATGATTCAAGTGGCAGCAGTCCATTATGACATCATCAGAAGGAGGCAGAGTGACACAATGTATCTCAGTCAGTAATAGAGATAGGGGAGTGCTAAGTCCAGATCATTTTATACTGTTGGTGTGCCAGGGCCCTGGCCCACGTTTTACCTTGTTTAGGATGGATTTTCTCACCACAATTAGTCTAATAAAGGATACAACCGAAATCAGATTCCCAAATTTGTTTCCATTGTGGTTCTAAAATCCATCAAGTTTACAATCCAAATTAAGCATTACAAACTGGTTTAAGAGTTTTGAATTATTATTACAGTCAATATTCATTCATTAAAAGTAGTATTAGTTACTTGGTAATCGTCTATCTTCATTCATTAATCAACATCAATAAGTGATCTCTATGAAGGATTTAATTATTTTAGATATATCATTCATTATGTAAATTCTATATCCATTTTCAAAATTTGTTTTGGCATCAGCAACACTACACTAATTAACAGCTTCTATGTGTCAGATATTTGTTATTTGTTATGTCCCTTGAAATAAGTATAGATGCATATGTACAATAAATTGTTGTCATAGACACATATCTAAAAAGTGAAGTAAATTTAAACAATTTGGTAATAAAGAAATCCATTTTAGATTTTCTTCAATTTCATGTCTAGTCCTTAAATCATTAGGCCAAAAATTGCAGTCCACATTCTTAAGAGTTGTTTCCAGTTGTTTATAAGCAAATGACAAAAATAAATGAATAAACAAGTTATTAGTATAAAACTATGAGCAGAAAAATTTGACAATAATGATGGAACAGAATGACAAGGAAAAATTACAAAAGAAAAATCATGGTTATATAATTTGTGCAAGATTTGGAACTCTCTGTTTTTGTGTCCAAATTATTTTATATAAAATTACATAATATATACTGTATATAAATACATTATATAAAATATTTGCAATTATATACAAGTATATAAATTATCCTGACATCACAGTTTGAGGTTAAAATTAACTTTGAAGTATATTCTCATAAATCATGACATATTTTACTAGAGTTACCTAGGGAGATAACATCTCAGAGACATATGTTAGACTGTATAGAATAAACCAACAATTACAATAAAGGGCAATTTTCTAAAACAGGTTTTGGCACAATTCTCATGAGACTCCTTAAACTTATGTTACCACATTCACATTCTTCTTGATAATACATTTTAATTTTAAAATTTGTAAATTTATACTTAGGTCACAATAGATTTTTGCATGACAGCAAAGACAGTATTAGCAGTGAGTGATTTTCACATATGAATTTAAAATGACAGTGATATCAAACACTATAACTTGTGGAATTAAATTACCCAATACAGTTGCAAATAATGGTAGAGTTATTTAGATGCACTGAATTTCTACAAATTTATCCACTGACTTTCTGCAAATTTATGTGACTAATATGGCTGTGTCTTCTTGTAAGAGTTTTATTCTGTGCAAATATGATTTATCTTAATCTATTTCTCTAATACTTCAAGGATTAAAGAAAGAATCTAACTCAATTATAATAGGGTCATATACCAGCCTTCATCATAAGAATCCGACTGAAGTGTGCTATCAATGATTCTGGTTTGATGATATTTTGAGTTTAATACAATTGCTGGCATTCAATCTATAGATCAAGAAGTAAATTGAATAAGGATGGTCTATATGTACCCCAGTGTATAAGAGATAGCATGACTCTGATGTTCTACATAAGTTAAAAATCTATTTAACTCATAGATAATGAACAATTTCTTATGTACTATTAAACCTAAGTTAGTAAATTATTTTTGTTCTCTTGAATTGAATCAACCTAAACAAAGACCAATTTAAATTGTAAAACAAATATTCATTCAAAAATTATTTCTATCATGATAGTCATTCAGTCATCTTTGTGAGATCATACTACACAGAAAGTGGTTATTGATGGTTAATGAGACTATAATTATACCTCAAAGCATGCTGAACCCTTATGTTAATGTGGGAAACATTTGGGAACATCTCCATGGACATCTGGGTACACCTCTAGAGTCAAGTCTCTTGTCTGGCTCATTCCACATCATCTTCAGCCATGCTCTGAGCACTGCAATTCTCTGACTAACGGTTGGAAGCTTGGTCAGAAGCATCTGGAACACTGGTGGTGGGAGAATCTGCTGTAACACTTGTAGCAGCTGCTGAGGCTGCCCACACACAGCAATCGCATTTGTCATGTGGTCTACACCGTTCTCGTAGTCACCGTGTGCTAATAAGCCTTCACCAAGCTGTATCTCCTCAAGGAAGAACTTCTGAACAGCTTCAACATCCTTTAAGTTAGGTAACTTTGAAAGCCCAGCTCTCTCCAGCTTCTGTTTCTTTCTTTGTTCTCGCAGCCTGTTCTTGAAGTTGGGGTCACTCCTCCTTTTGCGGTCGAAGTAGATGCAGTAGCCCATGAAGAGGGTGCCACACACACCGGTGGCAATGGCACTGTTGCGGCCCACCATCTTTGCTCCACTAGCTCGCTCAACGGGGCAAGTGGGAGCCAGGGCCTGGGCGGGCCACCTAGGGCTGCCCTGCGTCCAGACAGAAGAGCTAATCATTATTCTTATCAATGTTAGCCAAATGGCTCGGTACCTTTTTCAGCAAGGCAGTCATATCTTCCTTCCCCTGTGTTTTGGCCAGGACTGTGTCCTCTTCCCAGAATTCTCCTATTTTCATTGACATGCCTCTATTTGCTGTCTAGTTGTCCTGCCTGGCTACTGGAAAGTCAACATTTAGTTAAAATACAACTGACAGAATACAGACCACTGTCCCACACCACTTACCCCTCGTGTTTTTAAACAAAGGAAAATATCCATAGTCCATTTTGGGGGGAATGTGGGTGTAGTTTCCTAGTCTAATTCCTGCTGGTTGGGGGTACTGATAATATTATGGGGACCTTAAGAAAAATTAGAATTATGACCAAGTCCTGACTGGAGTATCCTGTGAGGTGAGGCTTGATCATATCAGGCAGCATCTTGAATCTGTTCTGGATGTAGAACTCTGATAATCTGAGCCATGTGATCCTACAGGAGATTTCTCAGATGGTCTTCCTTGAACAAACCTGATTTTTCTTAACTTAGAATGAATTCATAGCCTATCATTTTCTGTGGAAACAAAAATAAAAGCTCTTCTCCAAAATAACACATCTTTTAGCTTCAATTTTGAAGTCAAGGTGTTTTCAAAATGCCTATCATTGATTAGTTTTGCAGCATTTATAAACAAATATCTTTTAGCAGCTGTTGCTCCTTCCTCAGCATTCAAACAATTCAAAGAGAACATAATATACAGTATCGAGACTCTCTGTGTATTTTTCATCTATATGTGGCTTTATTTTAACCTCTATTTCTTTTTTCTTATTTTTTATTTTTTTTGCTTTATAAATAATACCATTCAAAATTTCTACATCCTTCCCTTCTCCCATTTCCCTCCCACTCCCCTACTCACCCTTCCCTCTCCCCCTCCAGTCCTAAGAAAGGGCAGGGTACCTTGCCTTGTGGGAAGTCCAAAGCCCTTCCCCCTCCATCCAGGCCTAGGAAGGTGTATATTCAAACAGACTAGGATCCCAAAAGGCCAGTACATGCAGTAGAATCAAATCCCAGTGCCATTATCATTGGCTTCTCAGTCAGCCCCCATTGTCAGCCACATTCAGAGAGTCCAGTTTGATCACATGCTCATTCAGTCCCAGTCCAGCTGGCTTTGGTGAGCTCCCATTAGACCAGTTACTCTGTCTCAGTGGGTGGCCCAAGCCCTCACGGTCCTGACTCCCTTGTTCATCTTTTCCCTCCTTCTGCTCTTCAACTGGACCTTGGGAGCTCAGTCCAGTGCTCTGATGTGGGTCTCTGACTCTATCTCCATCCATCGCCAGATGAAGGTTCTATGGTGATATTAGAGATATTCATCAGTGTGGCTATGGAACAAGGCCAGGTCAGGCACCCTCTCCTCTACTGCCCAAGGACCTAGCTGGGGACATCCTGTGGACACTTGAGAACCCCTCTAGAGCCAAGTCTCTTGCCAACTCTAAAATGGCTCCCTTAATTAATATATCTTTCCCCTGCTCCCATATCTGCCCTTCCTCAATCTCAACCATCCCACTCTCCCAAGGTCTCTATAATCCTACCCTTCTCTCTCCTCCACTACCCTTCCCCCCACCCCACCCCACCCAGCTTCTGCCTGGCAATCTTGTCTGCTTCCAATTTCCCGGAGGATTTATGTATGTTTTTCTTTGGGTACACCTTATTATTTAGCTTCTCTAGGATTGCAAACTATAGGCTTAATGTTCTTTGTTTATGGCTAGAACCCACTAATGAGTGAGTACATACTATATTCATCTTTGGGGGTCTGGGTTATCTCACTCAGGATAGTGTTTTCCATTTCCATCCATTTGCATGCAAAATTCAAGATGTCAATTTTTTTATTGCCAAGTAGTGTTCTAATGGGTATATGTGCCACACTTTCTTTGTCCATTCTTCCATTGAGGGGCACCTAAGTTGTTTTCAGGTTCTAGGTATTACAAACAGTGCTGCTATTAACATAGTTGAAAAAAATGCTTTTGCAGTATGATTGAGCATCTCTTGGGTATATTTCCAAGAGTGGTATAAAAACACACATGTATATTTCTTTTATTTTTACTTTTAATTTTTGGCTTTTTGAGAAAGGTTCTCTGTGTATCTTTGTCTTTGAACTCACAGAGATCCACCTGCCTCTGCCTCCCAAGTTTTGGGATTAAAGATGGGTGCCACCACACCTTCAAATCACAGAGGTCTCCCTGCCTCTCTCTTCCAAGTGTTGGGATTAAAAGCGTGTGCCACCACACCCAACTACTCTCTTTTATTTTATTTTAAGGACTTTAACATTTTTCTTTTCTCTCCCAAACTTGCATATATTTTTAACACACCGTAAAACATTTAGAGGTTTTCTTTGTCTTTGAATCTCTCTTTACTGTATCTCTCTCTCTCTCTCTCTCTCTCTCTCTCTCTCTCTCTCTCTCTCTCTCTGACCACATGAGTCTTTAATTTGCTAAGCAATATGGGTCGGATTAAAGCCATGGCTTTCTGAGATTCCAGCCTCATGGCAGAGGTACCATGTTTATTGCCACAACTCTATGGCATTTCAATGTCCCTGCCACCACCAAAAATCATGCAGTCAGCTTTTAATCAACACCATTTAAATGTTTTATGGCAGGACCTCTTAAAAGATCCTCAAGGTTTTGCAGCTAAAGCTGAGTCAGGAAGCCTCTCTTAAATGAAAGTGCTTGCCTCTAGTTAGCCAAGCCCAACTGAGAAAATGCTGCTATTAAGAAGCTGTGTTTAACTCTATTCTTTTTTATCTAGAATAACTTCCCAAGCTCACAGGCTTTATGAGGATGCAGTTGTCCACACCTTGGGCACCATTCTGTTGTCTGGGGTTCTGTCCTGCCAGGTTCATGCAATCATTAAGTCCCAAAGAAATTACACAGAGGTCTACATTAACTAGAAATCGATTGGCTCATTGGCTCAAGCTTCTTATTTACTCTTACAACTTATATTATCCCATTATTCTTATCTATGTTAATCTGATAATCTTATGGGGACCTAAAGAAAGTTTAGAATTATCATCAAGTCCTGACTGGAGTATTCGCTACATATGCAATTAATATAAAATAAAATGTATATTCTCTCAGAAAGGTGAAACATCTGACAAGCTGGACAAACTTATTCCTCTTCCAAGCTGAGAAAAATATTTCTAGATTTACTGAAAGTGTGATCCTTTATGCACTATAGTACAAAATATTACTTTGAAAGCAATAAAGCCTCAGGCAAGTTTCAGGATAGATGTGAAAGCAGGTAACACAATGTGCATGATACAAAAATGTTTTGATAACATTAGATAAGAAACCTAAGTTAGAAAAAATGTTGCATATCAAGTTATCTCTGAAGTTGAACATTTTCAACTACTAGACTTCCAATATCGTCAAAATCAAAAGGTGATGATAGGATACTGAGAACCTCTACTAACACCTGAAAGTGTGGATCATGTTCTCATTTGGCAAGGCCAAGACCAGGGCTAATCAGGTGTGGCTCTCAGCAAGGTGCTCCCGTGGAAGAATCAGGTAGTTGAAACATCTGGCCACAGCTGGATGAAAATCAATTTGCTATAAAGAACATTTTATTTGTAGCTAGTTGTGTTGTTTTCTTTGTTTATTTTTATTTTTAGTTCATAAATACTAAGATTATTTATCATAAAAGTGACATTATGTTAAAAATCATAAAATATGAAGAAAAAATTAAACAACTAACTAAATCAATTACATGTGGAACAACTTAGTTGTGGCATTTTTGATTCTAGGGAGTATTTTTCCCCGAGAAAACAGGAATGTGGCTAACAAAGAAGACTTATAACAAAGAAGACTTATAAAAGATTTAATTGACACCTTCAAAATTATGAAGGGCTCCAATTAAATCTTCCCAGGCTTTCCTTATAGTTCTATGCAGTAACATGAAAATCAAAGTGTCATTTGAAATTAATAGCTGACAAATTTGAGTATAATAAAATTACTCTTGCTCTGGTCAATGGAAAATGGGCTACAGGACTATTGAAGGTCAGTGAGGCCAATTCTGTAGTCAGTTGCAAGAAGGGTTTGGCAATTATATGAGCAGTAATAATGTTTGTAGATTTCCCATTAGCTAAGCTAATGAAGAGTATTCAAAGGCATGCTGCAGTATTTAAATAGCACATCCCCATATGTTAACTAAATAATTTGATTTTTCACCTTGCATCATTAAACTCAGATTTAAAAAATCACTTTCTTCTGTAAAATTTTAGTTTGCAGTGAAATCTCAACTTTAGACTTCATTCACAGAATTAGCAAACATATGACACATTTGCGGAACAACTAATGCTTTTGCAAACTATTATACACTGATATTAGCTTACTTCTCATAGTTTTTTTTCATATTGGTCTGTTTCCTTTTTCCTGAGGAAAATACCCAAAACTGGTTAGCTTGCAAAGAAAAGATGTTTATTTGCTTCACCGATTTTGAAATTCCAAAACTATTTGGAATATACTATATTCTGTCTGGGTTGTCGGCTCTAGAGTATTTACTATTTCACTAAAAAACAAAAGATTACATTATAAAAGAAAATAAAAACCAACAATCAGCAAATAAGGAGGGCATATTTTTATAACCACTTCATAATAACGGATTAAGAAAACTACATTAACTCCTACTTAGATTAGTGACTTCATTTGAGTATTAATTTTTTGCTAAGAAGTATATTTTATGCATTATTTTATTCTTTGTTTGATTCTTGGGTCTTGATACTTGACTTGAGTAATTTCAAATGTCTCACCTTTCTGCCTCAGCCCTCTGAGTTCTGGAATTGAAATATTATACATATGTATCACCATATACAGTAAGATTCACTTTTAAAGTTTTCACCATCTCTTAATATCATCACAATGAGAATCAAATTTCTACAACTGGATTTGTTGATAATATGTTTCCAATTGATATTCCCAAAATAAATAATAATTGTATGAGATAATACTCAGATTCTGTTTCATAAGCTTAATTTAGCATGCATATAATATAAATGACACATTTTCCATAATTCAACTAAACTACATCACTATAAATAGCTACAATTCACAAAAGTGTTATTGAATCACATACCTAAAGTTCCCTACTCTTAGCAGTATGAACAGATGTTGAGTCTTTTACTGCTCCTTGTACCCTTTTCCTTCTATTAGGTTACCTTGTCCAACCTAGATTTGAGGGCCTTTGCTTTCTCTTTATCTTATTTTTTCCTGTTTGGATGTTGTATTTTTGAGGTTTACTACTTTCTGATGGGAAATGGAGGGTAATCTCAGTAAGAGAGGAGGTAGGGTAATTTGGAGAGGAGGAAGGAGGATAAAGTGTGGCCAGAGTATATTATATGAATGAAAAATCTACATTCAATTTTGAAAAAAGGAAAAAGAAAAAAGGGTCAGTGATTTCATTTCTCTATATCTCAGTTTTTTCATATGTAATCCAAAGAATAATCCTAAAGATACCCTAAGCTCTGGTTTTCTCTAAAGTTATGAATGTAGCTTACCTGTCATGGTTAACCTCATTTGCACAAGCAATCCTCCCAGTGTCTATGTTTAATAAGACTGTACCATATGTGCAATGTTGACTAAAATGTATGTAGACTGTTAAGAGTCAATGCACTCATTTTCTGAGGCACTAGATTTGAAACTCTTTTCTATTTTCTAACTTAATTTTATTCTTTGTAAAAATAAAATCTTACATACCACACTGTTACTGTGTTTCAACTTTACACTACTGTGAATTTAGATGTGTAAATACAAAATATATTTTAGTTAAAATTAAATTAATACCTACTTCAACAACTATTTTGTGCGAGATGGAAAAAATGCAAACAAAGGACATATCCAATTATTTTCACTATTTTACTCAATCATTTAAATTTCATTGTGATCAACTTGATTGTATTCTTCTATCCCTTCTTTCTGTAATATGGTCAATGCTTACAAGTGATCAGGCTAATGCCATATTATTCTCTGTATGGAAGGCATATAATTGATCATGATTTGTTCTGTTTTCTATGATGAAATTAATTTTTCATGCTGAGTTATATTCCTGTACTGACTGGCACCACAAATGAACAATCCATTTTTTACTTCTGTTGCCCTCTTTCTTATTATTTACAAGAGTCTCTGGAGCCCTCTTAAATCTTTAGCTAATTTATGGCCTCATGTACTAATTACAATGGGAAAATTTTTGTAGCCACCCTAGTTATTTTAGAGGTTCAGCAAGTCAAAGAGTCTCTCTCCAGTATTCCTATTATTAGATAGTCACTTTCTATCACTATCTAATCATTTATCTCATGATTATGCTATAAAATACTGTGACATAATATTAAGAATGATTTTTTTTTTCATGAAGTTGGCTGGTATTATCTCCCCAGAGAGCAATATTTTTATTTTCCCTTTGAAAAATATGAATTTAATTAGAATTAAAAATGCCAATTTTCTCAATATTGTAGACTCAATTTTACAGTATAACTTTTACATTTTATATTGTTTATAAATAGATATTTTCTCTCACAGGTCTTACTGAGTGTTCTCAAGCTCAGGTCTCATTTTTCCTTCTATGACAAGGAGCTAAGTAATGATATAAAGTATGTATGATAAAAAATAAGTATTATAATGTATGATAAAAATAAGTATGATAGCTAAGTAATTTGTTTAAATCTGATGTAGCGGCGTAAACGAATGCAGACAGATTGTAAAAATATATATAGTTTTAATGTAGAAATAGACTTACAGAACCACCATTCCCGCGGAGACCAGGAAAGCAGAAGAGAAGAGCTCGGAGCACACTTGCCAAATTTATAGGCAGACATTAGCCCGAGGCGAACACGCCCCTTAAGGGGCGGGACTTATCCCTACATCTCCCCTTTTTGTCTAAATAAGACAGAACTAAACCAAATACAACTACATACAATAACAACAAATAATAAATATAACAAACAATATTGAGAACAAAAGCTTTGCTAAACTTTCTATCTCAAGGAGTCCAAATAATGTAGAGTAACTACAATTATATGATAAAAAATAAGTATCATAATGTATGATAAAAATAAGTATGATAGCTAAGTAATTTGTTTAAATCTGAGATATATGATAGGCCTTATTACCTTGGAATTCCTACTCAGTAATATTTTTGTGTTGTTTTTCTGTGAATTAATATGGAGCCAAAGTCTGAAGTAACATGGATGCAAATGTAATTTTAAATTCTACAGGAGATGGGCACAGGAGATTGCTTCCTATGTATAACCCCAGAAGCAAAGACATTAAGGGCAACATTGAATAAATGGGACCTACTAAAACTGAGAAGCTTCTGTAAAGCAAAGGACATAGTCACTAAGACACAAAGGCAACCTACTGACTGGGAGAAGATCTTCACCAACCCCACAACAGACAAAGGTCTGATCTCCAAAATATATAAAGAACTCAAGAAACTAGACTTTAAAATGCTAATTAACCCAATTAAAAAATGGGGCACTGAACTGAACAGAGAATTCTCAGCAGAGGAAGTTCAAATGGCCAAAAGACACTTAAAGTCGTGCTCAACCTCCTTAGCAATCAGGGAAATGCAAATCAAAACAACTTTGAGATATCATCTTACACCTGTCAGAATGGCTAAAGTCAAAAACACCAAGGATAACCTTTGCTGGAGAGGCTGTGGAGGAACGGGTACCCTCATCCATTGCTGGTGGGAATGCAACCTTGTGCAACCACTGTGGAAGTCAGTGTTTCGGTTTCTCAGGAAATTCGGGATCAACTTACCCCTGGACCCAGCAATACCACTCCTGGGAATATACCCAAGAGATGCTCTATCATATGACAAAAGCATTTGTTCAACTATGTTCATAGCAGTATTATTTGTAATAGCCAGAACCTGGAAACAACCTAGATGCCCTTCAATGGAAGAATGGATGAAGAAAGTATGGAATATATACACGCTAGAGTACTACGCTGCGGTAAAAAACAATGACTTCTCGAATTTTGCATGCAAATGGATGGAAATAAATTTTAAATTTAAATGTTATTTTAAATAGAAGGAAATAAAAAGAACCAATCACAGAGGCACATGATGTAGATATTTTTAAAAAATTATTACCAAGATTTTCCAAGGTATAATACATATTTTAATAGAGAAAAAAATATTCACACACATTTAAACATTACCTATCAAGCTGTATATCTACTTACCAGCTATTTATACAGATTGTAATTATCTTCTTTCGATTTCTATTTACCTTCCACATTAAATGTCTATGGATGCATTAACAGTAATTTCCATGTTGGAAACTATCTTGTGCCAAAACTGTGAAGTTACTTTAGAATGTTTAGGATTTTCATTGTTAAAATTTGCTACATACATCTTCGACAACAATATCCAAATAAACATATTTTGTCTAAGTTTTTCATCTTCACTTTCTTCATAAAGCTACCATTCCTTCAGACTTTTAATCTCTGATGTTTATTTCATTTGTTATCTTATCAAACGTTGGGCCAAAATTATCTCAGGGTCTGTACCTCGAGTTCTATAGGACAGAAAAAGCCCAGCTGGAGTTCAGGGCCTAAACTCCGAGGCCTGTAGGACTGAGAAAAGTCTGGCTCAAGTTTGAGTGAAGATTCGAAGCCTCTCAATGGAAGATCATCTATAGACACTAATACAGTTTAGGATGGTAACTGTTCCTGTGAAAAATCAATACTGTTTACTACACAAGTCTGTTGCAGAAAGTTATTTGAAAAAGTTATTCTGAGTTATTTGAAAAACTCAGAAACGAAAGTAAAAGGAGAGAAATTTTCTTTGGCTGTGATATGAATGATGAAAAAAACTCAGGAAATAACAGTTTTATTTGGTTTATATTTCAATGCCATTGCCATCAGTGAGCAGAGTCAGCATAAGAATTCAAGGGAGGAGCTTGAAGCAGAAACTGAAAGACCCGGATAAATTCAGACCCCACTAGCAGAAAGAGTAGAGCCCCCAAAAAAATCTAGCACAGAGAGAGGAGCCAAAAATCTAGGCTAGCCAGTTCAGTGACTCTGTTCCAGGAACTAGCTGACCATAAAGTTAGATTATAATCTTGAGAAACAGGGAGTTACCCCCTTGTGATTATCACTGGTATTTTTGAAATGTTCCAATGATCACTGGTATTTTCGGAATTTTCCAATGATGCCTTTCCTACCTCCTTTGAGTTATTGGGTTATGGTTTCTTCCCTTAAGTATCCCTTCTCCCAGTTACTCGGGGCCAGTAAACTATAACCCTGCCTGGGAATTGAGTTTTGGCCTCAGTGCACTGGTTCCTGTCCTGTCAATAAACCTCGTGTGATTGCAGCAAGCACAGTCTCTCGTGAGTTCCTGGGGGATCATGTTGTCCCAAGACTTGTGTGAGAGTCTCCCCGTTCTGGGGGTCTTTTGAAACTATGGAGAAATGCTGGATATTGACTTATTCTCTAGTTTGGTGCCTAGCTTTCTTATATAGTTCATGTTTACCTGTCTATAAATGGTGCCATTTATGGTGTGGCTAAGACATACCACATTGATCCTCAATCAAGACATATCCAGAGAAATACAGAGTCATATCAAGAGAAAAACCAGATTAACGAAATTCTTTAGCCTCTGAGTTGACAGTAGACTATATCTAGCTGACAAGCAACGCTAACCAGGACATTAATCATACTAAATTTTAATTAATTGTGATTCATTGAATACTGAAAACATATGGAGTAGGTCAGAAAAATTTTTCCTCTAAAATCTTGAATCTGCATCATCAGGATAGATATTGGTATGTATGCATAAGTCTTTTGTACATCAACTACAAATTAGAAGAAAGATATTCTGAATATTTTGTCATCAACATTTATTTATTCTTAATTCAGGGAAAATTCTTGAAACATTTAACTGAACAAGGGCAATCGGTTAAGGGACATGCAAAGAATAAAATAATGATACTGAACTGTAAAATGAAAATCATTCTGGAGCATGTCCTTATTTGTATCTATCATTTCTTGTCTCTGTGTCTGGAGTCTCACATACAGAATAAAAATATCTCTGGATGAAAGTTCTTAGCTGTTTTATGCTTTAGATAGACAAAACATTATTCAGTGGAGATATGGACCTTTGACTATATGTATGTATGTATGAACATATATCCATATATTTCAATGCCTATAATATATATATATATTCTTAATGTATATAAACAATATATATTATAATAGTCATTCCATCACTTTTGTTGTGCGTTTCAAAAGTCATTCTAGATGATGAAACTACCTTTTGTGATAGATAGTTCAAAAATTTTTAACCAAGTCTTCACAAGTTCCTCCTTTCTCCAAATCCAATATTCTAAAGATTAGACAGTATATCAGGATTCAAGGTTTAAAATTATCTCAATAGGCTAGTGACATCATATTTGGGCAACATCTGTCAGGGTCCAGCCTCGATAGATTCATATGTTTCAGGTTATGGGTGTG
Source organism: Microtus oregoni (assembly GCF_018167655.1). Classification (NCBI taxonomy): domain Eukaryota; kingdom Metazoa; phylum Chordata; class Mammalia; order Rodentia; family Cricetidae; genus Microtus; species Microtus oregoni. The sequence goes on from NW_024544769.1 coordinate 2,066,131, forward strand.
TGAATTAGAAATATTAGGCAGAAAGAAGGGAGATACAAAAGAAAAGCACAGAGACACAGAATAGAGTGAGCAGAGCAACCCAGTGAATACTGAATTTGGTCACATTTCTCGGGTTTTATGAGGATTTAACTGGCACAAGTTGGAGTGCCAATTTGTAATAAGGAGGGCCACTTGTTTGTTTCTGGCTGCCCAGAGCTCAAGATAATCATACAGAAGCCATATTATTTGCAATATTGTTTGGCTAATAGCTTAAATATATTTCTGGCCAACTCATATCTTAAATTAACCCATCTCCATTAATCTGTGTATCTCCATGAGGATGTGGCTTACTGGGTAAAGTTTTAATATCTGTCTCCAGAGAGGCTACATGGCTTCTCTTTACTCTGCCCTCTTTGTCCCAGTATCCAGTTTAGTTTTCCCTGACTAACTCTGCTCTACCCTATCATAGGCCCCAAATAGCTTTTTTTATTAACCAACGATATTTACAGAATAGAGAGGGGACTCCCATATCAACTATTCATGAAAAACTAGAACTTAAAAATCAATTAATTTATAATCTTTTTCAAATCTCATGACTGTTACCTGCATTCAGTTATTATGGGATAATTAATTTATAATCTTATATCATTAATATTCACAATGATGAGTTGTATAGTTGCTATCATATATGCAATTGCTGTTTCCTGTTTTTAGCTGTATTTTTTCTCTTTTATTCTCAACTTCCCAATTTTTCTTTTTTGTTTTTTACTGAGAATTCAACATGATTCATTTATCTCTTACTTTGTTTTTTTTTCTTTATTTGATTCTTTGTGGGTTTCACATCATGAATTATGCTCTATCCCATCTGTGCTGTGGTATAATGCTCTTGTACATCATAAAGATTGTTTATTTCTTGGTTTAATAAAATGCTGATTGCCTAGTAGCAAGGTAGGAAGTGTAGGTGGAGCAACCAGACCAGGAGAATACTAGAAAGAGAAAGGCAGAGACACAGTCACCAGCAAGATACAGAGGAAGGAAGGCGATAATACCTTACTGAGAAAAGGTACTAATCCATGTGGCTAAAAATAGATGATAATTATGGGTTAATTTAAGTTGTAAGAGCTATTTAGTAATAGTCTGAACAATAGGCCAAACAGTACATAATTAATATAAATGTATGTATGATTATTTGGGGCTAAACATCTGGGAAACAATGTGGTAATAAAACTTCTATCTACAAATGGAACACAACCAGGGGCACATTTAACCACATAAAACCTGAGAGAGTTTGGTAAGGAATTCTAGACACAAAAGCTTGGCTTTTGGCAGCAGCATTTTCTTGGGTGGGCTGTTTGCTAGAGGCAATCAGAGGCATGAGTCCTTTAAGAGAGTCTTCTTAACTCAGTGCTAGTGGTCAAAAATGCATGCCTCTTTTAAGAGGACCTGTTACTTGACACTTAAATGGTGGTTATGAGCATGTTTCTTCATGGTGGCATGAACATAGAAACTCTACAGAGTTGTGGCAAAAAATATAGCCTCTGCCAATATCTCCACCATGAAGCTAGACTCTCAGGAAGCCAAGAAATTGGGTAGAGCCATCCACCAAAGCCACAGCTTTAATCCTAGCCATGCTTCTTAGCAGATTAAAGACTCACATGGTCAGAAAAAATAGTGATAAAATAAAGACAGACCTAGACACAAAAAGCACTAAACTGTTTACAGTGTGTTCAAAAATATCTGTAGGATTGGGAGAGAAAAGAAGGATAGAAAAAAGCCTTTAAAAAGAAATAGAAAAAATAAAAAAGTCAAATAAAGATGGAAAATGCACAGAGTCTGGTTAATGTGTGTTATTCTGCTATCTTTGAATTGTTTGACTGCTGAGAAAGGAACAACAGCTGCTATAAAACATTTTATTATAATCCTAATGAATTAAAACAACCCATGTATTTTAATATCTTGACTTCAAAATTTAAGTCAAAAGATACATTACTTTGAGAAAAAGGTTTTGCTTTTATTTACATAGGAAATAAAAGGCTATGGATTTATTCTGGGTTGTGAAAAGTTAGGTTTAATTGAGAAAGAACCTTTGAAATATCTCTGATAGTAGCAGATAGCCTAGATGATCCAATGTCTCAGAGTACCTCTGTTGTAGCTTCCTCCGTGTTGTACAAACAGAAGAGCTTCAAGATGACTGGTTGAGGTTTTCTAGCCTAACTGAATACTCCAATCAGGACTTGACCATAATCCTAAATTTACTCAGAGTCCCTCAAAGATTACCAGTGACCATAATCAGCAGGAAATAGCATAGAAAACCATGCCCACTTTCCCAAAATGTATACTATGGATGTTTGTCTTTGTTTAGAGTGTTGGTTACAAGTTGTTAAGAATAATGGGCAGGAAATAAAGCAAACAAAGGGAATTAGATTCATGATTCTTGTTTTGGAAAGAAAAAAGGGAGAAATGGTCTAGGATAATGTACTTGTACACTACAAAGCTTTGTCACTAATGTTGTTTTAATAAAACAATGATTGGTCAGTAGCCAGACAGGAAGTACAGGCAGGGCAACCAGACTAGGAGAATACTGGGAAGAGAAAGGCAGAGACACAGTCACAAGTTAGAAACATAGGAAGCAAGATGAGAATGCCTTACTGATAAAAGGTTCCAAGCCATGTGGCTAAACATAGATAAGAAATATGGGTTAAAATAAATTGTAAGAGCTAGATAATAATAAACCTGCACAACAGGCCAAACAGTTTCTAATTAATATAAGCCACTGTGTTTTAATTTATGACTTAATGGCTTTAGGACCAGGTGGGGCAGAAACTTCTGTCTACACATCTGCCCTCTGCCCTTCCAAACTCTCCCTAAAGCAAAACCAAATTTAAAAGAAAAACTAAATATCTAACAAAACAAAGAAGCAAAACAAAAATAAAAACAGAAAAAAGAATATTGTCATGGAAGTTATAGTGTTACTGGATGAGTCACAAAGTTTATCTTTTAGTCCATTCATCTTTCTTGCAAATGTTTATTCCAATGATCTGGTTTGAGGCCTCCAGTTTCTGCTGCACCACAGATAATGGGCTTTATTTACTTGGCGATCCTCTTGAATATCCTGTTGTCCTGTGTCATGGAGATACTGCTGTTTTGGATTTGTATGTATGTCTCCTTCATATGCTTCAACAGTTCATAGATTCAGAGGATGTTGGTTTGGAACAACTCATAGTCCTGGTTTTGGGCCTGGATAATAGCTAGGTTGGACAGCTCACTAGTTTTCCCTCATCATCGCTATCCACATAAGCTGTCCAGCATAGTCTTGGCTAGATCACCCAGTGCATGCCAAAGCAAGGAACCAAACCAGGTCTCCTGCTCTCAGGGTCCACCACAATCATATATCCAGAGCCAAATCTACTGTTTTGTCTATGCAAGATACAGGGCCTCTTCCTCCAATTGTTGGAGGGAGTTATTCCTATTTAGTTTTACATGTCCATAGGTGTCATTCTGGTTTAGTTCAGGTTTGGATAGTCATGTTGATGAGACTTCATGATTGTATCTTTTGATGTTACTATGAGAAACAATTTCACAACAAACTCTCCAATCCTCTGGCTTTTACAATATGTCTGCTTTCCTCTTCTATAGTGTTCTCTGAGCCTTAGGGATGGTAGTGTTTTATATATGTATCCATTGGGACTCAGTTTCAGTAATTACATTTCTTTGGTTTTATGTTTCTTATAGGTTTGTAGAGAATGTGTGCTATTGTCACAGTCACCTACCTTATTTCATGAACGTGCATGGTTAGAGAAGATCTGCCTTACATAGTAGATCCAGGAGCACAGGCTACACAGAGTTTAGTGTTTTAGATTCTGAGTACTCAAATGCTGTGGTGTGGTTTTCAAATAGCATTTTGTTTAACAAAACCAAACACCTGAATGGTGTGGTGATCCCCAACCATAAAATTACTTTTACTGCTACTTTATAACTGTAATTTTTTGCTGTTATGGATTTCCATGCAAATAAAGGTTCTTTTTGATGTTAGGTGATGCTTAAAGGGGTAAACACTCATAGGTTGAGATCCTCTATGTTATAGAGCTATAATAATAAAAAGAGCATGGTATTGCCATGAAAATGGAAACAGTGATCAATAAAATTAAATTGAAAATCCAGACAAGAATCTATACATATACAGACACCTGGATTTTGATAAAGAAGCAAGAAATATACACTGGAAAAATAAAACAGCATCTTCAAGAATTGGTGCTGGTCAAATTGGATGCATTCATATAAAAGAATGCAAATAGATCTAATCTTATCACACTGCATTAAACTTGTCTAAATGGTTCAAAGACCTCAACATAAAACATGATACATTGAACTTGATAGAAGAGAAAATGAAGACTACCCTTGAACATATTGTCAGAGGAGAAGACTTTATAAACAAATTATTGACAGGATAGGTACTAACATCAACATTTAATAAGTGTGAACCCATGAAACTGAAAGCTTCTGAAAAAAAAAGGACACCATTAATAAGACAATGTGCTAGCATGCAGAATGGCAAAAGCTCTTCACCTACCACATATCTGTCAGTGAGTTAATATCCAAAATATATAATGAATTCAAGAAACTATATATCAAAAACAAAGTGATCCAATTCAAAATGGGGCACAGAATTAAGTAGGGAATTCTAAATAGAGGATCTCAAATGGCTGAGAAACACTTAAATATCTAACATCTTTAGCCATCAAGGAAATGAAAATCAAACTACTTTGAGATTTCATCTTATACCTTTCAGTATAGCTAAGATCAATAACACAAGTGACAGTTTATGCCTTGGTAGGGGCAGTGCAAACTTGTATAGCCACTATGGAAATTAATATGGTGGTTCTTCAGAAAGCTGGGTATTGATCTCCCTCAAGACACGATTCTATGACTAATGGTTATATACCCAAAGAATGCTCTCTCCTACTACAAGGTCATTTGCTCAACCATGTCCATTATATCTTTTTTCATAATAGCCAGAAACTAGAAACAACCTAGATGTTCCTCAACAGAAAAAAATGGATAAAGGAAATTTGGTACTTTTATACAGTAGAGAATTTCTCAACTGTTTAAAAACGGCATCATGAAATTCATAGGCAAACAGAGGAAATTAGAAAAATAATAACATGAGTGAGATAACAAACTCAGAAAGACAAGTATGATACATATTCAGTTATAAGTGGATATTAGATGTTGACTAAATACTAACCAAGCTACAATACAAAGACCTAGAGTGGTTAGGTAAAAAGGGATGTGTCTGGGGAAAGGCATGTATATACTTGGGTTGGGGAAATAGAAGAGATTTTATGTGTTGACTGAGGACAGGTATGGATTGTAGTAGTAGGATCATTTGGGGTTGAGATGGGTGGGATGAAAGAGTATGGGGAAAGACAATTTGATTTGGAAGTATTATGTTGTTGTAGAAAGCTAGTGCAGTATAAGGTTTCTGGAATCCTTTAAGATGATCCAAATGAGGACTCAATAGTGGATTTGGAGTCTCAATTGGCCATCTCTTGTAGCCAGGTGAAGCCAGTTAAAGATACTGGGTTGCATTTAATTGAGTTATGGGCCAAAGGGATCCCATGAAAATCCCCAAACAACTCAGGATGTTGATAAGGTGAAGTGTTGCTCTTTCCAAACTGACAGCTACTACCCAATGCTGACAATAGAAGACATACAACTTGTGAAGATGGAGAAGTCCAGCTGGTCCCTACATGGAGCTTTCATCTCTACTTTCTAGTCTTTTTGGTGGGGGACAGTACTCTGGAAGATACAGAAAGAGAAACGTGGACACCAAGCTAGCAACAAACCCTTTGACTTATAATAATTCTACCATGCAAAACATGCTAGAGCAATAATGGCACAGAATTTTTAGGGCTAGCTAACTAATGTAGGATTTGACTTAAGATCCAATACACAAGCGGGACCCCATACCTTGACGTAGGTGGACCTTCTGTCTAAGTGTTACTTTCATTGGTGAATAAAGAGACTGCCTTGGCCTTTTCATAGGGCAGAAAATTAGGTGGGTGGAGTAGACAGAACAGCATGCTGGGAAGAAGGCAATGAGGCATAGGCCATGATTCTCCAACCCGAGACGGATGTAGGCTAGAATCTTTCCCAGTAAGCCACCACCTTGTGGTGCTACACAGATTATTAGAAATGGGTTAATCAAGATGTGAGAGTTAGCCTATAAGAGGCTAGAACTAACGGGCTATGCAGTGTTTAAATGAATACAGTTTCTGTGTTATTATTTCCGGGGCTAAGTTAGATGAGCAGGAGCCAGGTGGAATAAAAAGCAGGCCTTCTCACCTCATCACTACCTGACACTACCTTAGTAACAAAAATGCAAAATATAGAAAGCCCAGGGACCTAAGGCCAAACCAAACACTAATAAATCAATAAAATGACTTCAAATGACACTCTTCTCTACTCATATATCAGTGGTCTATTTAGTCATTATCAGAGAGGCTTACTCTGACAGCAGATGGTAACAGATGCAGAGACCCCCAGCTAGACATTATGCAGAGAGAGAATATAAATTGAAGGTTTCCTTCAAATGCCTCCCTAATATATCAGGGAATCCAGTGGAACAGGAGTGGGAATATTGTAAGAGCCAGAAAAGATAGAGGAGCAGGAGAATAAGGCCTGGTGGATTAACTGAGCAAGTTATACATGAGTTTATAGAGACTAAAATAGAAAGCATAGAACCTACATGGCTTTGCAATTGATCCTCTGGATATATATATTATAGAGTTTAATTTTATCATTTTATAGAATTCCTTACTGAATGAATGAATGAACAAATGGGTCTCTGACTCTTGTGCCTGTTCTTGGGACACTTTTCGTCCTGTTGTGTTGCTGGGTCCATCTTTGATAAGATAGTTTTTGCTTCACCTTACCAAATTTTATTTGTCCTGTTTGGTTTTTATCTCATAGAAGCCTGATCTTTTCTCATTAGAGAAAGAAAGGGAAATGGCACTCACATGGACAAATGCATCCACATAAAAACCGAGAGAGCAGCAGAAGTAATTCTAGAAAGAAGAGAATAGAGTGAAGCATGGCTTCTTGGTAGCAACAATTTCTCAGATCTGCTCTGCTTGTTAGAGGCAAGTACTCTCATTTAAGAGAGGTTTCCTGACTCAGCTTTAGCTGCAAAACCTTGCATCTCTTTTAAGAGGTCCTGCCACAAAACACTTAAGTGGTGTTGATGAAAAGCTGACAGCATGCTTATTGGTGGTGGCAGGGACCTTGAAACTCCATAGCATTGTGGCAATAAACATGGCTCCCTCCAGTACCTTTGCCATGAGACTGGAATCTCAGAGAGCTAAGGAATTGGCTGGATCCAGCCATCAAAGCCACAGCTTTAGTCCTACCCATAATCTTAGCGAATTAAAGACTAATGTGCTCAGAAAAAGAGAGATATACAGTAAAGGGAGATACAAAGATGAAGAAAACCTCTAAATGCTTTACAGTGTGTTTTTAAAATATATGCAGGCTTGGGAGAAAAAAAAAAGGTTAAAGTCCTTAAAATAAAAAAGAAAGAAAATAGTTGGGTTTGGTGGCACACACCTTTAATCCCAAAACTTGGGAGACAGAGGCAGACAGACCTCTGTGAGTTCAAGGTGTGGTGGCATATACCTTTAATCCCAACATTTGGGAGGCAGAGAGATAGAGCTCTGTGAGTTCAAAGTGTTTGTAGCACACATCTTTAATCCCAAGGCCTGGGAGGCAGAGACAGAAAGACCTCTGTGAATTCAAGGTGTGTTGGCATAAACCTTTAATCCCAGCACTTGGAAGGCAGAGGCAGGTAGATCTCTGTGAATTCAAAGACAGCATGGTCTATAGAAGGAGTTCCAGAACAGTTAGAGTTATACAGAGAACCTGTCTTAAAAAGTAAAAGTAAAAATAAAAGAAATAGAGGTTAAAGTAAAGCTACATAAAGATGGAAAATACACAGAGAATCTGGATACTGTATGTTATTATTCTCTTTTTAATTTTTTGAATGCTGAAGAATGAACAACAGCTGATAAAAAGAATATTTGTTTATAAATGCTGCTAAATTAATCCACGATAGGCATTTTGAAAATGACCTGACTTCAAAATTGAAGTCAAAATGTATGTTACTTTGGAGAAGAAATTTTGCTTTTGTTTCCACAGGAAATAAGAGGCTGTGGATACACTTTGTGTTAAGAAAAATCAGGTTTGATCATTGAAGACCATCTGACAAATCTCCAGTAGGAACAAATGAGCTGGATGTCTGAATTCTACATCCAGAACAGACTCAAGAATGCTGCCTGAGAGGATCGAGACTCATAGGATACTCCTGTCAGGACTTGATCATAATTCAAAATTTTCTTTAGGTCCCCATAAAATTATCAGTGTCCCCAAACAGCAGGAAGTAGCCTGGAAAACTATGCCCACATTCCCCAAAAATGGACTATGGATGTCTTTTTTTTTAAAAAAAAAAAAAAGAGAGGGACACGGTATGGGACAATTTTCTATATTTGGAGTAAAGGTAAGGAAGAACTGAGAAGAGTAGTGTAGAAAAACAAAAACCAGGATATATTGTAAAAGAAAATAGTCTATTTTTAATAAAAAAGACTAACTTTAAAAAGGTATTACAAAATGGATAAAGAACATACTAATCAGTCAGAGGGGAATCTGACTATTGTAGAATTTATCCATGGACTAGAAAAAGGATAACGATATTAACTCATGCTTAAAGTATAATGATTCAAAGAGTTATATCCACTAAGTACTAAAAAATTTTAAATCAATATACTTGTTTTAGTATTGAAGTCCTGACCAAATTATATAATCAAAAACACTAAGTTTCCTGAAGTATACTATGTGTAGTTATGGAACTAACATTTTATGAATTCACATGATGCCAAGTGACTCAGAGCCCTATATGTGTTTTAAATTAGGAAAATTCTCTTTAACATTACCTGACACACACATTTTATTTTGCATTTTATACACTGTGATAAGTGATAGATACTTTTGACACTCTTGCTGCCCACATTAGTTTTAGCAACTCAACTGTTGAAGTTGTTTTATAGCCTAGGGATCTTAATTTCACCATGTTCATTCTCTCCCTAAGTATTCTTTAACAAGTTTAATGAAACACATTTTTAATTAGCAATGCACGAATGAATAATTGTAAACAGATCTATGCCCCATGAAAAACCCTTCTAGAGGAGTCTACAAGCATGAAAAAAACTTTAAAATTTTAGATGCAGGATGGGAACTATTAATAAATAGGTATTGGGCAGTAAAAATATATAAAAACCACAGTAAAATGATTTCTTACTAAGTGATTTCAAGGGTTCATAACTTTAGGTGCTTCTGTTTCTACTTCAAAGATATTTTAAAGTTAAAATATATCATTTTCAATTTTCTTTTCTTTTCTCACTCTCATATTAATAGAGCCATTGCTATCTCTTAAATTCTTGGCTTCTGGATTATTTTTCATTCATTATTACTACAAAAACATTTGTTGCAAATATATATATTGTATAATATTATATATGCTGAACATATATATGTTTATAAGACTTCAGGGCTGATTGGTATTGGGTATCTGTGAAACTGACTATTCTAGAATTTTTGGGAAGATATACCTATGCAGTGTCACCAAAAAGCTACATGAAGAGAAATAATACAAATATAAATATTAACATAGACTGGGGAAATCTTATGGGCCTGGGGCTCCAACACAGGTAACTAAGGAAGGCAGACATGATAGATAGATAGATAGATAGATAGATAGATAGATAGATAGATAGATAGATAGATAGAAAAATAGAAATATTGAGATATTAGTTCCTTTTTATAAATCAATTTTAAGGACTTCTATACGAGAAAATACTAACAAAGAACTAATTTTCTGAAATACATTAACTATGATAAATAAAGTATAGAATATGTTCTGATAAGTATTTTGGTTAGTAAAATAAGCAAAATGTATCAATTTATTATTTCAAGTCATTATTTTGGGACTAATATTCATGTGATATATATGTATATGTGTGTGTGTCTTTCTTTTTATATACAGAGTATATTTCTTGTAAAATGCTTAGTGTTTTTAAAATTATATTTGAAAAAAAAATTGTATATATTTAAAGTACAGAGTGTGATGATTTTATATAAGTATTCAACAGAAACAATAATGTCAACAAATTTCAGGGAAATAGTAAATGTAGTGGTATTTTCTTAGAGCTGTGAGCCAGTTAGATGGGGAGATGGCAATATAGTCCAAATTTGCAGCTGTATTAAAATCTGAGTATCTATTTAACTTTCAAGTAGTTTTGTTTTCTGGTTTATACAGTGAATTCATTTTGTGCATGTTTTAGTAAGAAATTTCCTCTCAAAAAATAATGCTTGAAGATGACAGCGCATTACACAGAAAAGCTGTTTGTCTATTGTACTTTTTATTTCTGTCCAAACGTATTTCAATTATTATTTCCCTAATATTTAGACTTATAACACAGGTTTTAATTATGGAAAATAGTCTCAGTGTCCATGCCATTAATCATTGCTTTTACTGCCCTCCTTTTCTCTTACTCGGAGCAACCAAGAATCTTCTACATCTACATAGCTTATCTATTCTAGAATCCAATCTAAATAGAATCATACAGTATGTAGCATTTTGGTCACATTGGTTTCTCTCAGTACAAGATATTCAAGAGTCATCCATGTTCTTACACGTATCTACAGTTTATTTTTATTGTTGGGCAATACACAGGCTGGTTAAGACCATCTAAATTGTTTTCTCCTTGTTGTCATTATGATAAAAGCTGTTATAAACAGCAGCATGCAGGGTGTTTTGTGCTAATATGTTGGTTAAATACATGATTAAGATTGCTGGAACTTACAACAATATTCTGAGTGTTTGCCAAAGTGTTTTCCCAAGTGATAGTACTACTTTGCACTCTTACAATCATGAAAGAGTTTCAGCTTTAGCTTTCCTCAATTGTATTATCAGTTTTTATTCTATCCATCTTAATGAAGCTGCAGTGTTGTTGCATTGCAGTTTCCTGTTAGATTCATACTAGGTTTTATATTCATTTCTCACTCTTATAACTTCTTTCATAAAATGTCTACTTAGATCTTTGAATTTGGATTGTGTTCTTTTCAAGTTTTATTGTGATAAAAAGCTTTTGTAATTTTATTAACAAATATTGATTTGGTATATTCCTGTTATCTTTGTTATTATTTCCATTTGTGTATGTCAAATCCTGTAAGAGTTTAACAAGTCTAAATGTGAGTACAATATGAAAGACGATCTTCAAAAAATAATATTTTAGGTGATTTTTTGACTTTTTGTTTTAATTTTTCTGAAACACAAACTATTATTTTTTTAACTTTATATTAATAAATCTGCTTATCCATCTTGTATATGTGTATAATACCATTTGAAAACTCTTTCCCACATCACTCTTATCTCTCTTCCATCCAAATCAACTACACCTCCTTCCTCATAGTTTTTTTTTCCCAGATGGCATTTTATTTTGTGACTCATTATTTAACCTCATCCATCTGCATAATCATTAAAATTTAAACTATCCCCTGGAACCTGGTGCAGTCACCAATGTGGACACAACTGAAGACAGTGACTCACACAGTCAGCACCCCCCCCCCCGAATTCATCTGTAAAATACACACCAGTAGTGAAAGTTAAGACACCTGTCCCACTCATATTTCTATTTTTGACTTTTGACAAACCCATTTTTGCACATACCCAGTGCAAATATCTGGAGTGGCTATGATCTTATCATTTCGATGGCGGTATCTTGCCAGAATATGGGCCTCCTAACCATTTTCTAGTATTCTTATTGTCATTGAGCATCCTTCTTGGATGTTTCCTGAACAATAGAAAGGATTCTTCTTCCATCAATTCTTCTTAGCACCATGTAGAAACATAAATTCAGCATAAGAAGCATTTATGAATGATTCTTAGAAAAATATTTGTCTATATGTATCAATGTAAATATTTAGCATAGATTTGTGCTGCACTCAAATTTTGTCAGAAGAGCTTAGTACAGAGACTAATGACCGTTCATAAGTATTGAGAATAAGCAACTATGTCTTTTCACCTGGAGTTGGATCTTTATATTAACTGTCCACTTTCAAGGCTGAGAAAACATCAATGCAAGCAGGGGTAGAAGAATGCAAGAGACAGATGACATGGAAGAATACTGTGAAATTCTACTACAGTACATGACCACAGCTGATTGTGTGGATGCCAAGCAGCTGTGGCTATCTGCATATGTCCTGCAAAAATCAAGCCAGATCAAAGTTCTAGCATGGTTGAGGAAAGGTCTATCGATGTACTACATATACTTTAGGAGGTATAGCTCCAGTGGATAGCTGCTGGGAAGAACAGAAACATTTCTTTTAGTGAGTATAGCTCCCGATATTTGCCTATGCCCACAACCATATGATTATGGATGACACTAATTTTATTCATTGGCTTGTAATTTAAAGGGAGATAAACATTTTTAAAGGGAAGTGAACTTGGAAAGGAGATCCATCGGGACAGAAGGGCAAGAAAGAAAGAGGTAGTGAGAATTGAATATAATCAAGATACTTTGAAGACATGTATGAAATTCCCAAAATTTGAAAAGAAATTATAAGTATTTACAAGCAGTTTAATACTGTGTCCTCTGCCATGGGATTTGATCAGGTTTACAGTTCCTGGCATATATAATCTTCTTTTAGAGAATCCTCAGATTTAGTAAGTGAGTGATTGTTAACCCATAACAGTAGTACCACGATCATAAGATTGCATACATTATGAATGGCTGGTTGGTCATGCTGTTCACAGAGTACACAAGCCACTAAGGTTATTATTGCTGCCTTTTCTCTACCAGCTGTCTGAACAGTACCTTCTGGATATGAAAGGTAGGCATGGAGAAAGCCTCCAGTTTCCTTCTAAATTGATTTCTCAATAGCATATAAATGGTATGTGTAGTACCTTTACCAATAGAGCCTTTCCATTTAATTCTGGGTAACCAAATGAAATTGCAAAAGTCTATATTCTTTGAAGGCGGCTCTAAGTTCTTGATCAACAATGCAAGAAAAAATATTTTTCTTTAAAAATCCCCATGGTTTTTCATCAACCCTCATTGTTCGCCATGTTCAGAGAGTCCGGTTTTATCCCATGCTTTTTCAGTCACAGTCCAGCTGGCCTTGGTGAGCTCCCAATAGATCAGCTCTACTGTCTCAGTGGGTGGGTGCACCCCTCATGGTCCCGACTTCTTTGCTCATCTTCTCCCTCCTTCTGCTCCTCATTGGGACCTTGGGAGCTCAGTCCAGTGCTCCAGTGTGGGTCTCTGTCTCTATCTCCATCCATCACCAGATGAAGGTTCTATGGTGATATGCAAGATATTCGTCAGTATTGCTATAGGATAGGGTCATTTCAGGTTCCCTATCCTCAGCTGCCCAAGGAACTAACTGGGGACATCGTCTTGGGCTCCTGGGAGCCACTCAAGGACAATTGCACGGGGTTTTGATCCTACTTAATGTGCTGGCTTTGTGGGAGCCTAGCCATTTTGGATGTTCACCTTCCTAGATGTGGACGGAGCGGGGAGGACCTTGGATTTTCCACAGGACAGGGAACCCTGACTGTTCTTTGGACTGGAGAGGGAGGGGGAGAGGATTAGGGGGAGGGGGAGAAGGGTGGGAGGAGGGGGAGAAGGGTGGGAGGAGGGGGAGAAGGGTGGGAGGAGGGGGAGGGAAATGAGAGCCTGGGAGCAGGCAGAAACTTGTTTTTTTCCTTTTCTCAATAAAAAAAAAAATCCCATGGCTTGCAGGAATAGGTTGTTTGTCTCTACAAAGTATTTCTTATCGATGCTCTTCTTTTATAAATTACAATTTTAATTTAGTTAGACAAGGCTTCTTTCCTTTTAATACATGGATATGATTTATTCTGTTCACCATTTGTCTGACCTCGACCTACCTCTTCACACCTTGAACATTTCCAAGCCCAGCATCCCACATTTTGACTTTCACTTGCATTCTATCATCACATTTCCTCATTTCTTTAAGGCATCCATGCTCATCAGTGTCCTTAGAGTTTTTTGGTGCCCAGAGGTTAGTCCAGGTAGAACAATAGTTATGGGTTTAAAGCCAGGATCAAAATATAAAAGAGAACATGAGGTGTTTGTCTATGTCTGTGTTTTCTTGCTCATATAATTCTTCCAGTTTCATTCATTTACCCACAAATTTTATAATTTCGTTTTTCTTAAAAGCCTAACAAACTTTCATTATATGTACTACAGCAACCATTCATCATTTGAAGGACAACAAGACAGCTTACCCTTCTAAGCTTTTGTGAAAAAAATAAGACAGTGAACATGGATGAGATAGTCATGTATGTCTAGCATCTTGAGTACTTTCTGCTTTAATTTCTGCACTGGTTGTACCTGGCTACACTCCAAACAATACTGAATAAGGAAGGATTCTTCTTTTATATAAGATCACCATCATTTGATGTCATTTAAGTTCTTTTAGGTAGACATTCTGAAAGATTTTCCATTTCAAAGTAGTCTTAATTTGTATATCTCATTCAAATAATAATATTAAATACTTTAAAAGTGCTTATTTTTGGAGTTCTCCTTTTGGAATTCTGTGTTCAGATCTATAGTCATTACTACAGTCATTATTTGATTAGGTGTTTTTGAAATTTTTTGAGTTTTTGTATGTATTAATTCTTTGTCATACATAAACACACACACACACACACACACACACACACACATATATATATATATATATGGCAAAGATTTTTTCTAGCATTATGTAGTCAGGTTCTTCAACCAGTTGACTGTTTTCTTTGCTATAACAGAAGCCTTTTTCATTTCATGAGGTCCCATTTGTATATTATTGGCCTAATATCCTAAGTGATCAGTCTTCTTTCGAAGGCCCTTACACATATCTATATGCTTTAGGGTATTTTCTATTTTCTAGCAATTTCAGAATTTTAGGTCTTATGTTGACATCTTCAATCAATTGTGAGATTATTTTCATATGGGGTCAGAGGCAATGGTCTGAGTATAAATTTTGGCATGTGACTATCCAGTTTTTTCGTGGTGATTTGTTGGGGAATGCTGCCTTTGTTCCAGTATATAGTTTTTGTATCTTTGTCTAAAATCAGGTGGCTATGATTACTTGAGGTAAAACCTGGGTCCTCTAGTCTATTCAACAGATCTGTGGATCTCGGTTTTGTTTGTTTGTTCACTTGGTTGTTGTTGGTGTATTTTTTTTTCCTTTGGTTTTTTGAGACAGGTTTTTTCTGTAGGCTTGGAGCCTGTCCTAGAACTAGCTCTTGTAGGCCAGGCTGGCCTCTAACTCACAGGGACCTGCTTACCTCTGCCTTCTGAAGGCTAGAATTAAAGGCATGTGCCACCACCACCAGGCTTGAATTGAGTTTTGTACCTAGGTCATGTTGTTTTGATTCCCAAGCCACAGTCGTATAACTTGAAATTTGAAAGGGTAAAACCTCTAGCATTTTGCTTTTTTTGCTGAGCATTTCTATAGTTGTCTTGGGTCAGTTGCTTTTCCATATTAGTTTTAAGATTAGTTACTCTATTTCTAGGAAGAATAACATTCATACTTTGTTTGTATTTCAATGAACCTGTAAATTACTTTTGGTAGGATGGTCATTTAACAATATCCATTAGACAGCTCATGAATATGGGGTATATTTTCATCTTTTCCTGTCTTCTTCCTTTCCCCCTGCTAGTGTGTGAATGCTTTCATTATGAAGGTCTGTCTTAGTTTAATTTCTTTTTCACTGAAAAAATATTGTGATCAAAAGCAACATACAGGAAAAAGGACTTATTTCAGTTTAAAATTCTAGGTTAAAAATCTATCTATGGTATAAAGCCAACCTGGTGAAGGTGAATGATCCTATTAATTTGTACCTATCTTTGGTTTTCAAGGATTTTGTTGAAAGTTTTATGTCTATGTTAATCAAAGAGTTTATTCTATAGTTACATTTTTATTGTGTCTTTACCTGGGTTTGATATGAGAGTAATATTTCCTTCATTTTATTTTATGGAATAATTTGAAAATCTTTAGTTGTAATTTTTTTCTTAATGGTGCTTATTTTATGAAATACAGCATACCTGAGTTTGGTGCATATATACTTTGAATTTGCATGTTATCCTGGGAAGATTCTTTTCTTGATCAGAATGAAATAGTTTCCTTATCTCTTTTGATTAGTTTCAGCTTCAGGTCTGTTTCGTCAGATGTTAGAATAATGAGAACTGCTTGTTTCCTGGTCCAGTTCCTTTGGAATACTTGTTTCCCCATCATGTCTTTCTAAGGCACTATTGAAGTTTTACTTTTGAGATTAAAATTTTATTACATTTCTTACTTCTTTCTCTAACCAAGGTTTCACATATATTCCTACTCTCCTTCAAATTCATGGACTCTTTTTTTTTGTTTTTAAAGTTGTTTTTACTTTCATGTGTGTAAATACATTTTTATTTCTAAATAAAAACTGTTGAGTATATAGAATTCTACCTACATGTATGTTTAAAAGGGCTGGTTCTCTGTTGACTTGTGTCTAGTCCAAATCTTTAAAAATCTTAAATCATATTTATAATTGTTTTTATTTTAAATCTTTTCCTTGGGATTCCTTACTATGGAATTGGTGACTTCTGGGGAAGACATTTTTCTAGGTTTTTTTCCTCATTGTTTATTTTGTTCCCCCAAAACTTAGCATTGGAAGTAAGTGATTGGTTGTACCTTTAAATATATTTTCTTAGTCTACTATAGGCCTACTAGGGCAGTAGAATGTTAGGCTTGGAGGTTTGAAGATATACAAAAGAGAGGGAGCTGAACTAAGTGTTTCTCTTCCGAGGGTCACTTGGGCCACTAAAATGAATGCAAGGTCTAGATAGAGGACTGGACAGCTTGAGTATAGTATTCATGAAGACAGAAAAGATGAAGTAAAGTAGAAGAGACCAATATGGTACAAAAATAATTAAAGAAAAAGATGCCATCAATTTAAATGGATGGTATGAGAGGAATGGAATGTTGATAGGAAAAAAAATTATGGAATTATACCTAAATAAATAACAATAATCTTCCTAAATGTATTGGAAAATAATTGCAATATTGAATTTTCCTAAAGATATATTTTTTGTGTTACAGTATAAACTTAAGACTATGCTCTTGTTACAAAGTTTGAAAAGTTCAGAAATAAGGACAACTAATCAACTAAAACTCATCATAAATCATTACTAATAATACTACTTCTGCTTCTTTCCTCCCAAATTTTGCTAAAACTTTAATTTCTTTTTCTGTTATCATAATAGTCTAAGGAATATATATATATGAGTTTAGCAATTATCTTTCCCAAATTCTTATCAATATAATTCTCTATTATGCTCTCCAATGAATAAACTGTCATTTTCCTTTTCTGCTGAATTCTCAAAATACTTATTTCTGTCATTCAAAGACTCCAAGTTTTAAATATCTAAACTAAGATGGTGTACATTTTTCTTTACATGAAATAGACCTTTATGAAAAGTTACCAGATTTGGTACAACTGCCTTTACCAATTGAGTCATCTTCCCTACCCCATTCTCTGTTATTTCTTACTTAAAAACTAAACATTTGGGAACTAAATCCAGGAACACATCAAAAAGACTACGTAGACTTTATCTTAATGATGCAGAGATGGTTCAATATACCTGACCTGAATTTCTTCTCCTTCTACTCCTATTATTCTTTGATTTGGATTTTTAATACTGTGATCGAGTTAGTGGATGTTTTGTGTCAGGATTTTTAAGATATAACATTTTCTTTGACCAAAGTATTCATTTATCCTTTCATGTCTTCAATGCATGAGATTCTATCCTCTATACCTTATATTCTGTTAGCAAGCCTTGCCTCTGAAATTCCTGTTCAAGTTTCTAAATTTTTTATTTTCAGATTTCTCTGAGCTGTCTTATTGATTCCATTTTCACTTTCAGTTCTGAAACTGTTTTATTCATTTCTTCCCACTACTTTCTTGGTTTTTGTAAATTTCTTCAGGTATCTGTTCATTTCCTCTTTAAGAATCTCAAGCAGATTCATAAAGCTTATATTATGAACTTTGTCTTGTACTTCAGCTATGTCACAATCCTCAGGACCAATAGTGTTAGTGTTGCTGGGCTCTAGTGGAGGCTTATTGTCCTGGCTGATATTGATTGTGTTTTGATTTTAGTGTCTAGATATCTAGGTTTTGAGTGATTATCATTCTAGATGCTGTTATCTGGTCTCTTTTTTTTGGGGTGGGTATTTCGTTCTTTGCTTTCTGTTGCCTTCTCTTCTTCATAGGAGTTTGTGCTGACTGTTTGTTGCTAG
Source organism: Microtus oregoni (assembly GCF_018167655.1). Classification (NCBI taxonomy): domain Eukaryota; kingdom Metazoa; phylum Chordata; class Mammalia; order Rodentia; family Cricetidae; genus Microtus; species Microtus oregoni. The sequence continues at coordinate 2,084,509 of NW_024544769.1, forward strand.
GCCATTGTGAGTTTGTGTAAACTGTGTTTCTGGGTATTTGGAGCTGACATTTAAAAATAGTCATTACCTAAGATAGGAAAATGGTTGGGTTGTCAGGAACGAGGATAGTACTATATTCCACCAGGATCTACTTAGCTCTCTCGGAATGGGGCAGAGAGTGAGGAGAGGACACAGCAGGTATTCTGCTAATAATCTAGGAATTAGACTGGGGAGTTATGTTATGAGAAAAGGAAGGACAGTGTAGATCTGAAACATGTCTAATTCTTCCCCCTGGCCTGTGTCCTTTTCTGGCTGAACTGGACGATGGGTTACTAGGAATGCCTGTTGGAGATTTTGGCTGAGACAAAGGGATTAGTGGAGAGGAAGTTTTGATGTATGATCTAGTGGAGATGGGAAGAGAAGAAAGGGAAGCTGTGGTGGGTAGTCCACTACAGAGTTGGAGGTGAGAGTGGAGACTAAATTTGGAGGAGTAGTGGGAGAGATGAAGATATTCAGTTAGTCCATCTGATTCCTTGTAATATTATAGTACTCATATATTTGATTCCTAAAAAAATAACTAATATTTCTTTAAGTTTTGGTTTGTTTTATAACCTTAATCTGCATCTCAAGTCTTGACATTTATCTACATGATTTCTCTTAACTCACTATCTTCAGGGTACTTGACTTTGTCATTTAATATATGCACTCACCAGATACAATTGATATATATCATATCTAGGCAATTTTTCTAGACTCTGAAATAACCAGCTCATTGCATATCACAATGGTTTGTGATGTGGGATTCTCCTTGTATGCTGTGAATATGTTTTAATGCCATTGGTTAATACAGAAGCTGTTTTAGCCTATAGCAGGGTAGAATAGAGTGAGGCAGGAAATCCAAGCAGAGATAGAGGAAGAAAGAAGTTGTAGACAGGTAGACACTATGTATGTGCCAAAAGAGAAAGATGCCAGAAACTTACCAGTAAGCCATAGCCTCATGGGGATACACAGAGTAAAGAAAATGGGTTAAGCTAGCTAGAAATACACCTTGGTCATTGACCAAACAATGTTGTAATTAATATAGTTTCTGTGTGATTATTCAATTCTGGGTGGCTAGAAAAGCACAGTCTCCATTTTACAGGTGTCCTTTCATATTTTTTTCATTGAGTGACTTATAAGATAAGTAATATTCTAGGCAGGGTTACCACAAGTCTTTATTTATTCTCTTCCGCTCAAACACATCCTCTTCTATTTTATTTTCATCTACTTAAAAAAACATCACATAATGAATGTATTTCAAATCATTCCTTTTAACCTATATTTTAGAAGCATTGTGAACTTTACTTTTCCATAACAGCAATGCTTGATGCATCACTCTTTACTTCCTATATGTCATGATGCTTTCTTCACTCCAATGGAATTGCACTTTTAACATAGTTAGGTTAAATGCATTATTCTTCTCCTAAGTACTTAAGGTAGGTATTTGTTTACAACCGTGATAAAAGCATTTAATACAGATGACTATATGAGAAAATTGCTTTTTCTTTCCTTCATTGTCTAGATATTTGATATTATAAAACTAGATGTGGGCTATCCTTCTGCATATGTGTTGCTTTTATTGGCTAATAAAGCTGCTTTGGCCTATGGCAGGACAGAACATAGCCAGACTGGAAGAGATATATAGAGAGAGGTGGCTGGTTCAGGGTGATGCCATGTAACTGCCAAAGGAGAAAGGTGTCCCAGAACCTTAACAGTAAGCCACATCCTCATGGTGACACACAGATTAGTAAATATGGGTTAATTTAAAGTGTAAGAACTAAATAAAAATGACATGAGACATTGACTAAACACTGTTGTAACTAATATAATTTCTATGTAATTATTCAGGTCAGGGTGGCAAAATAATGATAAAGAGTAATCTTTTTTACAAAATGGCGCCCACCATCTAGGGCATGAATCCACATGAGACCGGAAAATCCTTAAGAGAAAAGACAGTACTTCTAGACTCAGAAAAATGAGAGCCAAGTGCAGCTTCTTTGTAGTTGCATTTTTTTTAGATACACTATGTTTGTTAGCCACAAGCAAAGGCTAAACTTCTTTAAGAAAAGGCTTCCTGACTCACCATTAGCAGTAAAAGTTGCATGCTTCTTTAAGAGAAAGTGGCTCTGACTCTTTCAGGATGTCATGCACTGACATTGGGTTTGTGAGCAGCATGCTACTCATTGCTTAATGGCAAAATAGACCTGCTCCATCCCTGGAGCAGGGACAGTGAGCATGGATTCAGAGGCAAGGGACAAAACTCCACCATGTAGAGACAACAGACAGGTCTGTGGAGTTTGGTCCTAGACACACCTGCTTAGCATGAAAAAAAGACACTCCTGGTCAGAAAATGATTACAGGTATGTAATAGACAGCTTTAGACAAAATTAAACCTCCAAATGAGTCATAGTGTGTTTTAAAAATATACATAGTCTTGGAAGAGAGAGAAAAAAAAGAGGATAGGCAGTTATAAAAAGAAGTAAATCATTTTAAAAAATAAGAGTACACACAGATACAGATTAATATAGTAAAAAGGCATGCAAATATGGAAAATACATAGAAAGTATTTTGTATATTAATGTGTTTTCAAATTTTTTGACTGCAGAGAGACATTTGGTTCTGGAGGCTGCTAAGCTAAACCAACTTGGGCAGATGAGGATAGGGAACCTAAAACGACCCTATCCTATTGCAATACTGACGAATATCTTGCATATCATCATAGAACCTTCATCTGGTGATAGATGGAGATAGAGACAGAGACCCACACTGGAGCACTGGACTGAGCTCCCAAGGTCCCAATGAGGAGCAGAAGGAGGGAGAACATGAGCAAAGAAGTCGGGACCACGAGGGGTGCACCCACCCACTGAGACAGTGGAGCTGATCTATTGGGAGCTCACCAAGGCCAGCTGGACTGTGACTGAAAAAGCATGGGATAAACCTGGACTCTCTGAACATGGCAAACAATGAGGGCTGATGAGAAGCCAAGGACAATGGCACAAGGTTTTGGTCCTACTTCATGTTCTGGCTTTGTGGGAGCCTAGCCAGTATGGATGTTCACCTTCCTAGACCTGGATGGAGGGGGGAGGACCTTGGACTTTCCACAGGGCAGGGAATCCTGACTGCTCTTTGGACTAGAGAGGGAGGGGGAGAGGAGTGGGGGGAGGGGGAGAAGGGTGGGAGGAGGGGAAAACTTTTTTTTTCCTTTTCTCAATAAAAAAAATCAATAAAAAATAAATAAAAAATATTTAAAAAGCATCCTGATTTCAAAATTTGAGTCTAAGAATAAGATACTTTGGAAAAGACGTTCTGACTTTGTTTCTACAGAGGATGGGAACCTGTGGATTTATTCCAGGCTAATGTGGTTTGTTGGAGCAAGACCACCAAAAAGGTCTCCAGGAACCCTAAAAATATTTTTTCTAACAGAGCAAAAAGCAGTTTGGAGAAAACAATAGCCAAATTCACAAAATGTTTCTTTATGAATGTTTGTTTTCATTTAATGGAAATTGATTATAAATGGTTAAATGAGCACAGTCAATTGAGAAGACCCAGATACTGGGAGTGGCACTATACGAATGGAGGAAATAAAATGATCACAAGCCTGTCTGTACTGGAAAAAAAAAAACACCTATGAGTGAGTACATGTGATAATTGTCTTTCTGTGTCTGGGTTACCTTACTCAAAATGATGTTTTCTAGCTCCATCCGTTTGCCTGCAAAATTCAAGAGGTCTTTATTTTTTTCTATTATGTAGTACTCCATTGTGTAAATGTATCACATTTTCTTTATCCATTCTTCAGCTGAGGGGCATTTAGGTTGTTTCCAGCTTCTGTCTATGACAAACAATGCTGTTACGAACATAGTTGAGCTCCTGTTCTTGTGGCACAATTGAATATTGTATGCAAATAAAGGCAGTTTGATTTTTTGCCAAAAAAGGGGGGGAGAATATGATATAGAGATGAATATTTTGCATTCATATTTAAGGTCAATTTTGTTGACCTAATATATATTTCTACTCCTGTTTAAATTATTGTGTTTATGCAGCTCATTTAAAAGTATAATGTGTAGTTACATGAGTTAGGTTTTCTAAACATACAGAAATATATTTAACTTAGATAGATAATTTTTAATACTTCAAAGACCTACAGAAGATGGTATTTAAAAGGTTTTGAGAACTTAGACTTTTCTCAACAGTTAGACTTGTCTGCTTCTGACAGCACTAATTATTTCAAGGAAATTATGGGCATCAAAGAAACTCATTATGGAATTTGCCTTTAGTGTGACAAGGTTACTCATGTGAGAGTTAGCCAATAAGAGGATAGAGCTAATGGGCCAGGCAGTGTTTAAATGAATACAGTTTCTGTGTGGTTATTTGGGGGGTTAAGCTAGCCAGGCGGAGGGACACGGCCTTTGCCTCCATACAACATGGAAAATGGCATTTAAAATGTTTTAAGAACTTAGCCTTTTTTTTTTTAAGTGAGACACGTGTGCTTCTGGCAATACCAGTTACTTCAGAGATGATGGGCATTGAAGAAACTCATTATGGAATTTGATTTCAATATGACAAGTCTAGCCATTTGGAAAAGAAACTGCTCTTGCCTAGACTTTTGATGGTATGCTATATAAACTGGACTGCCGGACCCACAGAAAAGCGACTTCTGAACTTTGCGAAAGATGGAATTGTCCTTCCAAGTTCCTGTTTCCCAGAAGAAACTTCTAGACATTCTGCAAGACAAAGCAGGAAGAGACTGACAAACTGCCAATATAGGTGAAACAGTCTTTCAATTTTCACGCTTAATAGAAAAGTCTCCTAAATATTGTCGGCCTGTAGGATGAAGATAGAGGCATCAACATTATAGAAGAACTTTGGCTGTTGTCCAGGCAGCGAGATGTCTCTATCAATGCTAGAATTTTGGAAGTTGTTTACAATGTACTTCCTGTTTACTTAGGTAATATTATATCCTTCTGGGGTCTTTGATCGAACTGAAGACAGAAAGTAATAGTTATAGATTTCTTAGTTATGATAAAAGTTAAATTATATATAAAACTTTAGACTCATAAATAATGTAACTGTAAGTCTTGTTTGATACCATTTTGCTACATGTATTATAAGTTAAAACCTTCCCTTTTTTTAGACAGAAAGGGGGAGATGATGTGGGATTCCCCTTTGTATGCTGTGAATATATTTTACTACTATTTGTTAATAAAGAAGCTACTTTGGGCAATGATAGGACAGAATAGAGCAAGGAAAAGAAGACTAAACTGAATGCATGGAGAAAATAATGTGGAGTCATGGAGATGCCAAAGGAGAAAGACATCAAAATCTTACCAGTAGGCCACAGTCTCATGCTGATACATAGATGGATAAAAATGTGTTCATTTAAGATATATAAGAGCTAGGTAGTAATATGTCTAAGTCATTGACCAAGCAGTATTGTAATTAATATAGTTTCTGTGTGATTATTCAGGTCTGGGAAGCTGAGAAATAAAGTCATAATCTTTACGACATTCCTTCTTTGCCTAATTGTTCTCATCTTGCTAGCAAGTCCTTTTTTGCACTGGCATTGGAGCCTAAATTTTCAGGAATCCAGCGTATACCGAAGGCCAGGTGAGACAATTAGCCTCATGGACTGAACAACTGGATTCTTGGACCTTGTGTTCATAGGCTGCCATTGTTGGATTAGCTAGACCACAGCATGTATATGTGTGTGTGTATATGTGTGTGTGTGTGTGTGTGTGTGTGTGTTTGTGTGTATAATTATCACATATATTTATATGAGAGAGATTCTATACATTTGTTATTCTAGAGAATCCTAATATAATATTAAAGCATATAAAATAGGAAGAGCTGAATCCCCTATATTACCCTGTACTTAACAATCAAATGTAGTCATTCTTTTCTTTTGTACACACTTATTATCCTTGAAAATTGGGGAAAAATGAAATTTTCTGTGACTATCTGGAGTTAGTTTCAACTATACATAGTTAAACTCAACAATTTTCTGCTTTCAACTCGAATCTCTAAGTGACTCAGAATGTCCCTGAATACTCAGTGTACTTCAACAAGTTGCTGATTTGTTGAAGCCTCTGTAACTTTTTTCATGCTTTACTAATCAACCACAAGGAAAATGGTGATAATTTTGGATTTTTAGTTTTTTTTTTTGTCATCCTTTTAGTTTAGTTTAAGCTTATCTCATTTAGTATGAAATGCTTCCTCTTTCCCTAAGGTGTCATTAGGAAACTCTGGGTTCATACAATTAAAGCCGTACTCTCCCTCCATCTTTTTTAAGTTTATAGGTGGTTATGACATGCTTACTCATATGTTATTTTCCACTGTGATTTTTTTTTGTTGATTCCAGCCATTTATATTTACTTTCTTCTTTTCTTTGGTTCTTTCATAACATTCCTTATTAGAATAGGCTCCTTTTTATTTCTTTATATATTCTATACCAAATGTCTTTGATATTAAAATATATCAATAATAAAAGTATTTACCCCGTGGATACAATATTGTATATTTTTCTATTTGCTTCTCAATAATTCTTTTAATGTCATAATTAGGAAGTGGTTAAGTCAAAAGTTTATTCATCATATTATTGTGAAAATACATTGAAATTCTAATGGTCAGTACATTTCAGTCAGTGACACTAAATTTCAGGTGCTTTCATTACATGTAATTTCTATATTATTCAGAAAACTTTTCAAGCAAGACAGATAAACTGAAGAGTAAAATGGTGCAAGATAACTCTATCAACTCAGTGTTGTTGCGTTAGGTTTTTTTTTCTTTTGATCTAATAAAAGTATGCTGAAGAAAGAAACTTCAGGAAGAAAGAATTATTTCTCATAGTTCTAGGTTGTGGTCATCATTGTTGAGAAATTATGGTGGCAGTGACATGAGCAACTGTTGAAATTTTATCCAAAGTCAGAAGTAGAGAATGAATTCAAGTACTCACTTTACATTCTCCTTTTAATTTAGTCCAGGAACTCAGTTCATGGAAGAGAACTGCACACTGACTTGTTAACTTCTTAAAAACATGTAGAGAGACATAACTCTTTAGAGATTTAAGTTATTGTCAGGTTGATAATAAATACTAACCATCTTAATAATTCAACTCAAACTGTATTTATTATTCATCATAATTTGAATGTGTTCAGTATATGGGTGAACTATATTAAATCAATTTATCTTGATCTTAGCTCATTTTAAGAAATTTCTGTCACATTAACTGAACAAACTTTTACTTTGCAATTTCACTGCCAAACTAGACTATCAGGCTCTTGGCTTCCTCATTAAAGAACTGGTTTTGGTTGAAATAGAAAACTGTATAGCACGGCCATTTTCCCTACCACTTTATATAGACATGAAGAAAATTGTGCTAGTTGCTTGACAACTGGAATGTCATGATCTCAAACAGGAGTATGCACCCACTCCCCTTATTTGAAAATCCACATTTTGTTACTTTTAGCAGAATATTGCACTATTTTTCAGTTTGAAATAGCAATGACTCAAAAACTTGGCTTTGACTTGCATTTAAGCTGACCAGCCTACAATTTTGGAAGCTGAGTAGTCTTGGATGTCTGCCAATTCTGCTGCTGTGTGTGCATACTGTGACTGATTGGGTAGACACAAATTTCTGTCAATGCAATATTGGTGTTTAGTGTGTGCAGGTCTATTCGAAATATCCATGGTAGATATTGATATCTAAAATCCAGAGAAGTCCTATTGCTTCAACACTAAAAAGGCAATACCCAATAAACTTAAATCAGGATGAAAAAGCATGATATTATTTTTAAGAGCTCTAATGCCTTCTGCACTAGAATAAAGCCTCCAGTAATTTACCACTTTTCCCTGATGCCATTATTTTAATATCATAATAAGAATTCTCAAAAGCAACTTTCTAAAATTTTCCTAGTTTGCCTGAACACCAACAGAGAAAAAGAAGTATAATATTCCATTGGAGAAAACAATATTATTTTATTCTAGCATTTTACTATCAGTGAGATTTTGATGACATTGCAATAATAATTTTCTATCTTTAGTATACAAGGAGTGAACAGTTTAAACAGGCTAGTTTGTTACCTACCAGATAACAAAGAAATGTATTTTCATTTTTTTCAGATAACTATCTGGGCAGGTAATTATACTTCTTTACACATAATCAAAGTGAAGGTTGATTTTATTTCATTTTCTTATTAATAAAATTATCAAGTTAATATTGAACTAATTATTTTTGTAGTATACCACAATTTCAGATCCCTGTCATATTCCATTTAGCAAGTACAACATAGCTTTGAATTAGAGTTATCTCTGCCTGGTACTTTTATGTTACTAATTTGTAAAGGAAAAATCTTTACATGGATGTTATCCAAGCTGAAAATGAATTCTTTTGAAAGAATCCAATTGGTTTTTGTTTTGCTTCATCTTGTTCTAAAATCTCTTGCCCTTTCACAACCTCTGTTGTTGTTGGGTTTTCCTCTTTTAAATTCAAGGTTGTTCAATTTGTTCTACTTAAACACAAGTTTTTCTACCAGTGAGGTTGAGCAATATATCATTAATCATCAAGAGAAATGCCTAGTTTTGCAAGATTATCCATATCAAATAAGATACTCTTCTGCTGATACTGAACAGTCAAAATATGTGCATAGTTAGAAAAACATTTGATCAAGAAAATTAGTTCCCCATCATGCAGAACTTTATGCTCTATTTCTATGAGGTAGGGAACCATTATAAGATTATTTGCCTGACAAAGTAACCATTCCCGCTGAATTTTTTTAAGTGACACATATTGATAGTATATATTAAGCAATCTTCAATGGGAAAAATTAGCACCCACACTTTATTTTAGTATTAGGTCCCATACAATAATAGATTATCCTATATTCTTTTTTTCTGTGTATATACATGAATCTATATGAGTTTATGTGCACCACTTAAGTGCAGGGGCAGACAGATAACAGCAGAAGGCATCAATCTTTGGAACTGGAATTAGATACATGGTGTTGTGAGCTTCTAAGAGAGTACTTGGAACTGAACTTTGCTCTCCTAAAAGAACTGTAAATATTTTTCAGAGATGGACCATTTCTTCATCTCCTACTTCTTTATGTGTGCATTTTCAAATACCACAAGCATTTAGAGGTCAGAGGACAACACTGTGAAGAATGTTCTATCCTTCCACATTTTTTTAATTTTTTTTATTTTTTTGGTTTTTTGAGACAGGGTTTCTCTGTAGCTTTGGAGCCTATCCTAGAACTAGCTCTTGCAGACAAGGTAGGCCACAAGCTTACAGAGCTCTGCCTGCCTCTTCCTCCTGAGTTCTGGGATTAAAGTTGTGCAACACCACAACACACCTAATATGATAGGCTCTTACTATGTAACTATAGCTATATTAAAATATACAGTCCTATTGTCCTAAGCTCTGAAGTGCTAGAATGTTTACTGATAACTGACTTTACATATAGCTGTCAGTTGAAAGTTTTGTAAAGTTTGAAAAATACATTAATCCTTGTAGCCACTATAGAAAATATAGTTCTGTTATTCTTCTTGGCAGTTATTTTCCTCAATTTACACCAAGCAACCTTTGGTGTGATTTTTTTCCGACTATCAATTAGTTTTCACTCCACTTGACATTTGTATAATAGAATACTATTGTATGTGCTCCCTTGAATACAGCTTTTTTTCTTTTAGCTGAAAGCATCAATTTTTAAAATCTGTATCATTCTGTTTTGATTATTAAATGTTTGACACAGACCAAAATGTTCTTATGCACTTTGTGTGTTTTCCAATTTTTATTTGAATTTGCTCTGGCTCTTTTTAATTTATTTAAAATTGCATAAAATGAGAAAATACCCATGATATAGATCTGGTAAACTACAATTATTTTTTGGGAAATCGTATCTTTCCATAAAGTGTGTCTGATATCTTAAAAATATAATTGTAATCTGAGTTTTCTAAAGACGTATGAAGGATGAACAGGGAGAATGACTTTAGTATACAATGTCTTACTACTGACAGTACCATGTGAAGTTTTTTTTTTCTTTAAATTGTCCCGGTAATAGAGCTTGCATTATTTATATTTAAAATTTGAGAAATTGTTTTTAGGTATAATAGTCAGGGTGTTTGATAAAAATCTTCTTTCAACTGCATAAACTTGTTAGTAGAAATAGAATATATAGGAGCCACATGCTAGGGAAAATGCATGAAGAGTCTTCTCAAACAGTAGGAGCTCCAATACTAATTCAATCCAGTACCAGTCATACAAAGCATTTCCTATATGTTCTTCTCACTGTTGATTAAGGACTGGACATGAAGACATCATAAATAGCAGTAAATATTCTGTGAGATAAGCATGAAGAATTTAAAGAAAAATAATGGATAATAATAAATCATGTCCTTTGTTTGGACATAGCAAGATTATTTGTATTTAGCATTCCTCAGGTCTCAATAGTTCAATCCAATAAAATATATTTCTTACTACAACTCTGGTGCAGATGATCGTGGATTACATGTTCCTTGTGACTTTCTCTCTGATGATGTGTATATAAGTGAGACCCACTATATGCTGTTACTCTTTAATTTCAATATCTTCTAGTCCTAGAAATTACAGTTTATATAATTATTGTTATCAGTCTGTAGGGATTTCAGCCTAGATTCAAAGTGCAAAGGTGTTTTCTTTTTCTTTGATGTGCATGTGTGTGTAGTATGCCTTATTGCATTCAAAAGAGTATATTGAAGAATTGAATGTGGGAACATGAAATCAAGGTATAATAATCATAACTTTAACTGCATATGTAGCTTGCAACAGACCGAACTAAATTGGATTTAACATATAAAATACTGGGAGCTTTTGAGGAGATTCACTAAAGCAATCAGAGAATTTATTTTTGAAAAATGGCCCCAATGCAGGGCTGTCTTTCTTACACACGACCCCCCCCCCCACACACACACACACAAGCCTGCGTTTTCTGCTAGGTCCTCTGCTCAGGAACAGTTTTCTGCTCCTACACTAAGGTGACCCACCCAGAGCGGTGAGTGCCTGCCTACCCGGCAGGCCTCAAGGACCCCCTAAAGGGAGCCCTGGCACCTTCAGCTTGTGCTCCAGTGGTGCCTGTGCACTTCTGGATCTCGTCCCGCCTGCCCAGTTTCTTCCTTTTGTCCCTGGATCATCAGGCTACCAGGTGGCCCTGTTTACATACTGAGGAGTTCCAGCAGGACAGGTGAGTGTGTGCAATCCAGGGGCGGATTGACCCTGAAGAGACCACAAACCCCCCCTCCCCCAGCTCCTTCTGCAGGGCTGTCTTTCTTACACCAGACCCCCCCCCCCCAAGAGCCTGCGTTATCTGCTAGGTCCTTTGCTCAGGAAGAGTTTTCTGCTCCTACACTAAGGCTACCCACCCAGAGAGGTGAGTGCCTGTCTACCAGGCAGGCCTCAAGGACCCCCCCACCACACACACCTTGCAAAGGAAGCACGAGCCTTCAGCTTTTGTGGCAGGGTGTCCTGTGTTCTACTCGTCCCCGCCCTGCCCCCAAGTTCTCCCTTTTGTCCGCGGGTCATTGGACTACCAGACATCTATGTTTCCGTGCTGAGGAGTTCCATCTGGACTGGACGGTTCCTGCTTCTACGCTGAAGAGTTACAACCAGAGAGTCAGTCACAGCAAAGACTGGACCAAGACACCAGGCCTCTCCTGGCTCCATTTGAAGGAAGAGATTGGAAGGTGCCAAGGCAAGAATTCCTCCAAAAACCTGAAAGGCAACATGACATCACCAGAATCCAGAGATCCCGAAATAAGAAGAATTGTACACCCTAATCTAGAAGAATTAGAAGAAATTGAGTCAAAAGTGAATTATATGAAAATAATAGAAGACATTAAACAGGAGGTGAAAAACTGACATAAACAATTAGAGATCACAAACAAAAAGGTAGAGGAAATGAATAAAGCGCTGAAAGATACCCAAGAAAACCAAGAGAAACAAGAAAAAGCAATCAAACAGGTAAGGGAAGTGCTTCAAGACATGAAGAATGAGATGGAAGTAATGAAGAAAACACAAACCGAGGGAAGGATGGAGATGGAAAATCTGGGTAAACGAACAGGGAATACAGAGACAAGTACTACCAACAGATTACAAGAGATAGAAACAAGAATTTCAGACACTGAGGATACCATAGAGTAAATAAACACACTGATCAAAGAAAACAGCAAAGCCAACAAATTCTCATCACAAAACATTCAGGAAATCTGGGACACAATAAAAAGACCAAACCTAAGAATAATTGGAGTAGAAGAAGGAGAAGAAGTACAGCTCAACGGTCCAGAATATTTAATAAAATTATAGAAGAAAAATTTCCCAACCTAAAGAAAGATATTCCTTTGAAGGTTCAAGAAGCAAGAAGCATACAGAACACCAAATAGACTGGATCAAAAAAAAAAAAAAACATCTCCTCACCATATAATAATCAAAACACAAAACAAACAGAATAGAAAAAGAATATTAAGAGCTGCAAAGGAAAAAGGCTAAGTTACTTATAAAGGTAAACCTATCAGACTTACACCTGATTTCTCTATGGAAACAATGAAAGCCAGAAGGTAATGGAAAGATGTACTGCAGAAGCTGAGAGACCATGGATGCAAGCCCAGACTACTATACCCAGCCAAGCTTTCGTTCACTATAAATGGAGAAAACAAAATTTTCCAGGATAAAAACAAATTTAAACAATACGTAGCCACAAATCCAGCCTTACAGAAAGTAATAGAAGGAAAATCACAAACCAAGGAGTCCAACAATAACCACAATAACTCAGACATCTAGAAACCCTTCACCAGCACAACTCAAGAAAGGAAACACACAAAATCTACTACTAAAAACGTGACTGGAATTAACAACAACTGGTCATTAATATCACTTAATGTCAATGGGCTCAACTCACTTATAAAAAGGCACAGGCTAAGAGATTGGATACGAAAACAGGATCCAACATTCTTCTGTTTACAAGAAACACACCTTAACCACAAAGACAGGCACCTACTCAGAGTAAAGGGCTGGGAAAAGGTTTATCAAGCAAATGGACCTAAGAAACAAGTAAGTGTGGCCATACTAATTTCTAACAAAGTTGACTTCAAACTCAAATCAATCAGAAGAGATGGAGAGGGACATTTTATACTCATAACAGTAACAATTCATCAGGATGAAGTCTCAATCCTGAATATCTATGTCCCTAATATAAAAGCACCCACATACGTAAAAGAAACATTACTAAAACTCAAGGCTGCCATCAAACCACCCACAATAATAGTATGAGACTTCAACACTCCTCTCTCACCAATGGACAGGTCAATAAGACAGAAACCTAACAGAGAAATAAGAGCATTAATGGAGGTAATGAATCAAATGGGCTTAACAGACATCTATAGAACATTCCACCCAAATAGGAAAGAATATACCTTCTTCTCTGCAGCTCATGGAACCTTCTCGAACATTGACCACATACTTGGTAACAAAGCTAACTTACACAGTTACAAAAAAATATTAGTAACCACCTGTGTCTTATCAGATCACCATGGATTAAAGTTAGAATTCAACAACAATGCTACCCCCAGAAAGCCTACAAACTCATGGAAACTGAACAGTCAACTACTGAACCACACCTGGATCAAGGAAGAAATAAAGAAAGAAATTAAAGTCTTCCTGGAATTCAATGAAAATAAAGAAACAACCTACTCAAACTGATGGGACACTATGAAAGCAATCCTGAGAGGAAAGTTCATAGCACTAAGTGCCCACTTAAAGAAAATGGAAAAAGCACATATTGGAGACTTAACAGCCCACCTGAAAGCTCTAGAAAAAAAAAGAAGCAGACTACCTAGGAGAAGTAGAAGACTGGAAATAATCAAACTGAGGGCTGAAATCAACAAAATAGAAACACAGAATACAATCCAAAGAATCAATGAAACAAAAAGCTGGTTCCTGGAGAAAATCAACAAGATTGATAAACCGCTATCCAAACTAATCAAACGGCATAGAGAGAATTTGCAAATTAATAGGATCAGAAATGAAAAGGGGGACATAATCACAGATACAGAGGAAATACAGAGAGTCGTTAGATCTTACTACAAAAGCCTGTATGCCACAAAACTGGAAAATGTAAAAGAAACGGACACTTTTTAAGATAAATACCATATACCAAAGTTAAACCAGGACCAGGTGAACGACCTAAATAGACCTGTTAGTCGCGAAGAATTAGAAGCTGTTATCAAAAACCTCCCTACCAAAAAAAGCCCAGGACCATATGGTTTCAATGTGGAATTCTACCAGAACTTCCAAGCAGACCTAATACCTATACTCCTTAATGTATTTCACAATATAGAAACAGAAGAGTCATTGCCAAATTCCTTTTATGAAGCTACAGTCACTCTGATACCAAAACCGCACAAAAACTCAAACAAGAAAGATAATTACAGGCCAATATCACTCATGAATATCGACGCAAAAATCCTCAACAAAATACTGGCAAACCATATCCAAGAACACATTAGGAAAATTATCCATTATGATCAAGTAGGCTTCATTCCAGAGATGCAGGACTGGTACAACATACGAAAATCTATCAATGTAATCCAGCATATAAATAAACTGAAAGAAAAAAACCATATGATCATTTCATTAGATGCTGAAAAAGCATTTGACAAAATCCAACATCCCTTTATGATAAAAGTATTGGAGAGATTTGGGATACAAGGGTCAAACCTAAATATAATAAAAGCAATATACCGCAAGCCGACAGCTAACATCAAATTAAACGGAGAGAAACTCAAAGCCATTCCACTAAATTCAGGAACACGACAAGGCTGTCCACTCTCGCCATACCTCTTCAATATAGTGCTTGAAGTTCTCGCAATAGCAATAAGACAACATAAAGAGATCAAGGGGATTCAAATTGGAAAGAAAGAAGTGAAGCTTTAGTTATTTGCAGAAGATATGATAGTCTACATAAGCGAACCCCAAAACTACACCAAAGAACTTTTACACCTGATAAACACCTTTAGTAATGTGGCAGGATACAAGATCAACTCCAAGAAATCAGTCGCCCTCTTACACACAAAGGATATGGAAGCAGAGAGGGAAATCAGAGAAGCTTCACCTTTCACGATAGCCACAAACAGCATAAAATATCTTGGGGTAACTCTAACCAAGGAAGTAAAAGATCTATCTATTTGACAAGAACTTTAAGGCATTGAAGAAAGAAATTGAAGAGGATACCAGAAAATGGAAGGATCTCCCCTGCTCTTGGATTGGGAGGATCAATATAGTAAAAATGGCAATTCTACCAAAGGCAATTTATCGATTCAATGCAATCCCCACCAAGGTCCCATCAAAATTCTTCACAGATCTTGAGAGGACAACAACCAACTTTTATGGAAAAACAAAAAACCCAGGATAGCCAAAACAATCCTATACAATAAAGGATCTTCTGGATGCATTACCATCCCTGACTTCAAACTCTATTACAGAGCTACAGTAATGAAAACTGTGTGTTATTGGCATAAAAAACAGAGAAGTCGACCAATGGAATCGTATAGAAGACCCAGATTTTAACCCACAAACCTATGAACACCTCATTTTTGATAAAGGAGCTAAAAGTATACAATGAAAGAAAGAAAGCATCTTTAACAAATGGTGCTGGCACAACTGGACGTCAACCTGTAGAAGAATGAATATAGACCCATATCTATCAGCATGCACAAAACTCAAGTCCAAATGGATTAAACACCTCACTATCAGGCAGAACACATTGAACCTGATAGAAGAGAAAGTGGGAAGTACCCTGCAACAGATGGGCACAGGAGATCGCTTCCTAGGTTTAACCCCAGCAGCACAGACATTAAGGGCAACATTGAATAAATGGGACCTACTAAAACTGAGAAACTTCTGTAAAGCAAAGGACACTGTCACTAAGACAAAAGGGTAACCTACTGACTGGGATAAGATCTTCACCAACCCCGCATCAGACAAAAGTCTGATCTCCAAAATATATAGAGAACTCAAGAAACTAGACTTTAAAATGCTAATTAACCCAATTAAAAAATGGGGCACTGAACTGAACAGAGAATTCTCAACAGAAGAATTTCAAATGGCTAAAAGACACTTAAGGTCATGCTCAACCTCCTTAGCGATCAGGGAAATGCAAATCAAAACAACTTTGAGGTATCATCTTACACCTGTCAGAATGGCTAAAATCAAAAACACCAATGATAACCTTTGCTGGAGAGGCTGTGGAGGAAGGGTTACACTCATTCGTTGCTGGTGGGAATGCAATCTTGTGCAACCACTTTGGAAATCAGTGTTTCGGTTTCTCAGGAAATTCGGGATCAACCTACCCCTGGACATAACCATACCACTCTTGGGAAAATATCCAAGAGATGCCCGATCATATGACAAAAGCATTTGTTCAACAATGTTCATAGCAGTATTATTTGTAATAGCCAGATCCTGGAAACCACCTAGATGTTCTTCAATGGAAGAATGGATGAAGAATGTGTGGAATATATACACAGTAGAGTACTACGCTGCAGTAAAAAACGACTTCTCAAATTTTGCATGCAAATGGATGGAAATAGAAAACACTATCCTGAGTTAGGTAACCCAGACCCAAAAAGATGAACATGCGATGTCTCACTCATAATTGGTTTCTAGCCATAAATAAGGGTCACAGAGTCTACAATTGGTGAACCTAAAGAAGCTAAATAAGAAGAATTTTCATCTGGTGATCATGGAGATAGAAACAGAGACCCACACTGGAGCACTGGACTAAGCTCCCAAGGTCCCAATGAGGAGCAGAAGGAGGGAGAACATGAGCAAGGAAGTCAGGACTACGTGGGGTGCACCCACCC
Organism: Microtus oregoni; assembly: GCF_018167655.1. Lineage (NCBI taxonomy): Eukaryota > Metazoa > Chordata > Mammalia > Rodentia > Cricetidae > Microtus > Microtus oregoni. The sequence goes on from NW_024544769.1 coordinate 2,101,408, forward strand.
ACTGAGACAGTGGAGCTGTTCTATTGGGAACTCACCAAGGCTAGCTGGACTATGACTGAAAAGGCATGGGATAAAACCGGACTCTCTGAACATGGCAAACAATGAGGGCTGATGAGAAGCCAAGGACAATGGCATGGGGTTTTGATCCTACTTCATGTTCTGGCTTTGTGGGAGCCTAGCCAGTTTGGATGTTCACCTTCCTAGATATGGACGGAGAGGGGAGGACCTTGGACTTTCCACAGGGCAGGGAACCCTGACTGCTCTTTGGACTGGAGAGGTAGGGGGAGAGGAGTGGGGGGAGGGGGAGAAGGGTGTGAGGAGGGGGAGGGAAATGGGAGGCTGGGAGGAGGGGGAAACTTTTTTTTCCTTTTCTCAATAAAAAAAAAGAACTAGAAAAAAATAATAGAAAAAATGGCACCAAAATAATTTGAGACAAATTTGAGTAGAACAAAAATTTAATTAAACATACATAAACATGTACTTACAGTGATAATAAAATAACTATATTCAATTTATGATCCTTGATTCTTTCAAACAATGTATGTGACCACATTTACAGGATTTAAATATTCATACATAGACAAATGATTACATATAATTACAAATAATACAGCGAATTAATATGTACTACTACGGCATATATTTACTTTCAGTTCCTTAAATTGTTTTGAGAATTCTATATATGAGCTCTATATTAACATAATTTCCATACTTCTTTCTCCTACCTCCAAATATTCCCTTGTATCCCCAACTTCCCTTGTAAAATTATTACTTCTTTTATAAATATTATTTCACACACATGAGTGGGTAAAACCAACTGATTCCATTTATTTTGCTCTTATGTAGGGGTTAGGACTGTCAATTGGATATAAGAACCAGAGAAGCTTCTTCTTACAGTAGATGGTAATTAACAGAGACAATAGTGTGCAAAGAATAAGATACTTTGAGTATCTAACTGCTAAATGGAATGTCTTTACCAAAGCTTTCCCCTCAAGGCTCAGATATCAATGGGTAAGAGGAAGTAGAAAGATTATAAGAGCTTGAGGCGATGGATGACTCTAAGAAAACAGCATCACCCAGACACAACAGAACTGACACACATATGAACTAACAGTATGACAGCATGCACAAGACCTGCACAGGTACAAACCAGACCAAATCCCAACACTGATAAGGGGAGGAGGACACAAAGTCTACTCCTAACCAATAATGTCTTTATAACTGATAATTTCTGGGAAAGGGAAAATTTATTTTCTACAAGGTAGGGTCATAGCCAAGACATAATTGACTTCATGATTTTTTTGTATGCTTTTGTTTTGTTTTGCTATTTTTAATCTTACTAATTAATTTGTTTATTCTTTTTGTTGTTGTTGTTTTCCTTATTTTTAGTTTATTTGTTTGAGAGAAAACATGAAGTTGTTTTGGGAACAGGGGAGGATCTGGCAAGTTTGGAGAAGGTGAAAGAATATGTATATAATATATTGCCTTAAATTTAACTGTATTTTAAATGTAGTTATATACATTTATTCATGCTATTTTTGTTTCTCAGTTGATATATTGTTTGTTTATAGCTAAACATTTTCAGTTAAATATTTTTAGTTATTGTGCCATTTTCTTCTATTTGAAAATTATTTGATAGGTGAGCTTCAACTGCTCTTTTAAATATAAGAACACTAGTTTTGTATTTTTCTTTTATCATGTTTGTATTATTTTCATTTATTAATTGCTTAGTTTTTAATCTGGTTCTCTTGAATTCTTATTGCTTTCCTCTTAGAGTGATTGGTTGTATTTTAGCTTTAAAGTTCATAGATTTAAAAAGAAAACATGATTTTCTCCCCAGCAATTTTGTCTACTTCCCATAGCCAAGAGGACAACTATATGCGTTTCCTTTGGTTCACCTTCTTACTTAGCTTCTTTGGGATCACCAAGTGTAGACTCCGTGACCCTTGTTTATGGCTAGAAACCAATTATGAGTGAGTACATCCCATGTTCATCTTTTTGGCTCTGGGATACCTCACTCAGGATAGTGTTTTCTATTTCCATCCATTTGCATGCAAAATTCGAGAAGTCATTGTTTTTTACCGCAGCATAGTATTCTAATGTGTAGATATTCCACACTTTCTTCATCCATTCTTCCATTGAAGAACATCTAGGTGGTTTCCAGGATCTGGCTATTACAAATAATACTGCTATGAACATAGTTGAACAAATGCTCTTGTCATGTTATAGGGCATCTCTTGGGTATATTCCCAGGAGTGGTATTGCTGGGTCCAGGGGTAAGTTGATCCCGAATTTCCTGAGAAACCGAAACACCGATTTCCAAAGTGGTTGCACAAGATTGCATTCCCACCAGCAATGGATGAGTGTTCCCCTTCCTCCACAGGGTGGGATGGGGGTAAGGGGAGATGGGGAGAGAGGGGGGAGAGGAGGAGAATGGGGGGGAGCTTGGGAAAGGGGGAGGATTGGGATGAAGGAAGGTTGGATGGGGGAGCACGGAAGCACGGTTCTTAGTTAAGGGAGCCACCTTAGGGTTGGCAAGAGACTTGAACCTAGAGTGGCTCCCAGATACCCAAGCCGAGGTCCCCAGTTAGTTCCTTGGGCAGCTGAGGATGGGGAACCTGAAATGACCCTATCCTAGAGCAATACTGACGAATATCTTGCATATCATCATAGAACCTTCATCTGGTGATGGATGGAGACAGAGACAGAGACCCACACTGGAGCCCTGGACTGAGCTCCCAAGGTCCCGATGAGGAGCAGAAGGAGGGAGAACATGAGCAAAGAAGTCAGGACCACGAGGGGAGCACCCACCCACTGAGACAGTGGAGCTGATCTATTGGGAGCTCACCAAGGCCAGCTGGACTGTGACTGAAAAAGCATGGGATAAATCTGGACTCTCTGAGCATGGCCAACAATGAGGGCTGATGAGAACCCAAGGACAATGGCACGGGGTTTTGAACCTACGTAATGTGCTGGCTTTGTGGGAGCCTAGCCAGTTTGGATGTTCACCTTCCTAGAAATGCACGGAGGGGGGAGGACCTAGGACTTACCACAGGGCAGGGAAATCTGACTGCTCTTTGGGCTGGAGATGGTGGGGGAGAGGAGTGGGGGGAGTGGGAGAAGGGTGGGAGGAGGGGGAGGGAAATGGGAGGCTGGGAGGAGGAAGAAATTTGTTTTTTTTTCTCTTTTCTCAATAAAAAAAAGTTAAAAAATAAATAAAAAGAAAACATGTGTAACGATAATTTCTGGTTCTATTAGATTGTAGTCAAGAATTATTAATTAAAAATATGTGTGTCTGTTGAAGGCTCTTGGGCAAAACAGAATCAGTTTTCTTCAGGAAAGGAACTCACTTTTAGTTTGACCATGCTGTGTTTGAGTGGACTCATACACATGTAAAAATACTATTGCTGATTTAAATTTATTGGGGTATAAAAAATGACAGTAGGGTTTGGTAGTATTGGGTGGAGTTAGGGAGTGAATATGATAAAATAAATAAAATTCTACCACATGAACAAAACATTTCTTCCTGGATATCTACATTATTTATTTTCAACTTATCATAACAATTTTAATAATGATTGAAAAATAGTTGGCAGTGATGGCACAGGCCTTTGATTCCAGCAATTGGGAGGCAGAGGCAGGTGAAACTTTGTGAGTTTAGCTAGCCTGGCTACAAAGTGTGTTCCAGGACAGACAGTGATACATATAAAGACTTTGTCTCAAAAATACAAAACAAAATAAACAAATAAAAATTTATAAAAATTTGAAAAAATAATTTAGCTGTTGAAATGTGATATTTCAGGTAAAAATGCTGGTTATGCCTCACAAAACCCAATGTCTATTAACAATATTATAACTAGCCTATATAAAATGTTTTCTGCACAGGCACCAAAGTAGAGATGAGTCTGAATGAATTCACCAAAAATCAAGTAATAAGATAATATTCTTTTTGTGGAAAACATGAAATCAATAGGGCTTTCAACAAACTGTAGAATGTGACAATGAAAAAAATAGCTGGCATTAGAAGTACAGAATTTTGGACATAAAAAGATATAAAAATCATAATATGCTATATATTTATTTCCCTATTTATGTCTTCTCTTTCTCATCTGCCTGCTGTAAGCTCATAATGAGCTTATAGGCATGTACCACTGTCCAAGTTAATGCAGTACTTGTGCTTAAACATAGAGCTTTTCACATGCTTAGCAACTACTAAGTGAGCTACATCACCAGACTCTTTTAATTTTTTATGCATTCTTCTGTAATTCTTGCTTGATAACTACACAATCACAATACTTTAATCAAGAGCAGAAATATACATATAACAAGATTGAACTTAAATTTATATCAATAAAGCAAAATTTATACCAATGCAAATTATTCATTTCTATATCATACCCCCTTTAAATGTAAAAGAACATTTAAAAACAATATTTGGGAATATGGGTGCAGTTTTTTCTCTCCAAACTGCTTCGTACTGTATGGGGGTGCTGTTAATCAGGTCTTTTATGGTATATCCTATGTGCTAGGGTCATCTCAGTCAGCAGTTGAGCAAAGTAAGTTTTTGAGGGTGTTCACAGCAACCTTTCAGGAGGACATGTTCTATCATACATCTTCTGTGAAAACCAAACGAGAACATCTTTTCGAAAGCATCATATCCTTAGACCCAAATTTTGAAGTCAAGATATCTTTATAATATACATGCTTGTTTAGCTTGGCAGCCCATATAATGAAATGTTTCTCTGCATTTAGCTCCTTTACAGTCAAAAAATTAAAGAAAACACAATAATACACAGAATCCAGACTTTCTGTGAATTTTCCATTATTACGTGGCTTATTTTTCATTTTTTATCTATGATTATCTGTACTCTGTCTATTTAAAGACTTTACCCCTTTTTAAAGCATTAGCTTTATTTTATGAGTCTCTATACTCCTTATCTTTTCTCTTCCACGCCTATGTACATTTATTGAACACTAACACATTTAGAGGTCTTTTATGTCTGAATCTATCTTATTGTGAGTCTGTAATTCTTTACTATGCATGACCACTTCTTAAAATGCTAAGCACTTCTAAAAAACCTAAGTTGGGCCATGTAGGGGTAATATGGTACCACCTGTTTCCTGCCCAGTCTAAGCCTTAATTGTGCTGTTATTATGAAAATTACAATAGTTCCTGCCTGAGATCAGCACAGTTCAGCAAGGTGGAGCTGCTCCTGCCTCAGAGCCATTTGGTGCCCCTGAGCCTCACACAGTTCCAGACACACAGCAGTCCACATTGCCATCAAGCAAGCCATAGCACTTTACTCACAAACCCCATGCAAATGCTGTCTCCTGCAGAAGCCAGAGATTGTGCTGGCAGAAAGCCTGCATTTTAAAACTACCACAACTTTTTTTTCCCGTTATAGCTGAATTAGGAAAATCTCTTTTAAAGCAGCTGTACCACGTTGCCAGAAAACAGCAAGAGTCTGTATTAAACTCTGTATTTGTTTTCTGGTCTAGAATTTCTTTTTAAGCCCTCTTAGGTTTTACATGGAGTTAGTAGACCACGTTTAAGCCCCACTCTGTTGTAGAGGAGCCGGCTGCATCCTGCTGCCTGGCTAGCTTAAGCCCTGAAATTATCACACAGAAAACTGTATTCATTCAAATACTGACTGGCCCATTATCTCCTATCCCTTATCTATCTATCTATCTATCTATCTATCTATCTATCTATCTATCTATCTATCTATCTATCTATCTATTTAAAACAATCTTTCCTTATTTTATATACCAATGCCAGTTTCTACTCCCTCCCTTCCTCCTCTTCCCCTGAACTTCCCCCCAACCCACCCCTTAATCTCCTCATCAGAGAGGGTAAAGTATTTAAAAATTTAATAACTCATTACACTTGTTTTTGACAACTTCATACATGTATAGGTCGCATTTTGATTATGCTGTCCCTTCCCTCTTTTATCTCCTTGATAAAAGTCTCTTTCCCACATTCATATTTTATAAAAATTATTTCAATATTTTTTTAGAAATTTGTTCAATCTATTGTGATCATACACATTCCCTTCTTTCAACTATTTTTCAAATCTATCTCCACATTTTTTTTTTCGAGATAGGGTTTCACTGTGGCTTTGGAGCCTGTCCTGGAACTAGCTCTGTAGACCAGGCTGGTCTCGAACTCACAGAGATCCGCCTCCCTCTGCCTCCCGAGTGCTGGGATTAAAGGCATGTGCCACCATCGCCCGGCTCAAATCTATCTCCACATTATAAACATACACATTCAACATCATGTCTTTTAATTTTTTAAAGATATCATGTCCAGTTTCTGTTGCATATATATTCTTAGAAATGGGTATGTGGTCATCCACTGTAGCATGATGTACCTTCCAGTGTTCATATTCTTTAAAAAAACAACTCTTGGCAGGTGGTGCTGGTGCACGCCTTTAATCCCAGAGTCTGTGAGGCAGAGGCAGAGGCCAGCCTGATCTACAGAGTGAGTTCCAGGATATCCAGGGCTGTTACAAAAAGAAACTGTGTCTCAAAGCCTCCCTGTAAAACCCAACTCTCACTCTGTTAAAATCCATTAACTGTCACGAATTCCTCAGCTCATGGAAAAGACACACGATCCTCACACTCCCTTCATGCTGAATTGTTGACTGGCTTGATCTGAAGATCTTTTATAGACAACCACAGCATCTGTGTGTTCATGAGTGCAACATTCATGTTATATCCAGAAGAGACAGTTTTATTGTGGTTCAGATTCTCAAAGTCGTTTTTCCTCTTCTTCCTCCTCCATATCAACAGTTCCTAAGTCTTATGGAAAGGGTATAAAAGGGTGCAATATCAATTCTTCATTTGTGGCTGATTATTTTGTATATACTAATTCTCTACACTTTGGCTAATTGTGAGTTATTTTGTCAGTGGTCATGTTATTAAATCGCCTTCTAAATATTTATATTTATACTCATAGAATTTGGCTGTTCTAAACCCCTGTCAGAGGTACTGCATTTTTTTTTTCATGGGAAGAAGTCAGTGGAGAGATGCATGAGCAGTCAAAGTGTTCAGAGTAAAAGACTGAATCCTCAGCCCTAAATGAGATAGCTATATTAACTCCATCACCATATAGGTAGAGGAAAAAAGGTTCTAAAAACTGGAAGCAAAGTGTTATCAAATGCTGTCAAAGTATATAGCTATTCAGTAATGATCTCAATAGAACTGCAGTTATTTCCAGAAGACCTACATGAGAATAAATCAGTCAAAATATCAATACAAATGGGATAGATAGACTTCAGATCCCAAAACACATCTAAGGAGTTATTGGCAGTGGAAGTCTCTGGGTCAGAGTGGAGGAATCATTATTTATTGAGGACATGTCCATTAATAAGTTTCCCATGCTCTCATGCATGATTTCATACTCTACTTATGGGTAGTACTAACAGGTGTTAGTTAAGTCATAACAAAAGTGGAAACATGAAGTTAGGAGTAGGGCATATTGGGGAAGATACAGGTGAACTTGGAGGGAGAATGAGGGGAGATATCATATTTTATTGTATGTATGTATGTAATTTTCAAAACTGAATAAACACTTTAAAATAATTATTAAAAATATAAATTAATAATATTTTAAAGTGAAAATAAATATTCTTTTTAGAAGTATAATGAAATTCTTTTCATTAAAAGCAGATGCAGGGTATTCAGTACTAAGTGGTCAGTTCTAAAAGCATATACACACAAGCAACACTAAATAAACTCAGAAAGTTGTATTTATGTATTTGTTAATGTGTGTGTGCAATAAAATTAAAGAAAAACGTTCATGAATTTTAGAGAGAAATGAGAAATAAAGCTTTTCTAATTTCTTAAAATATATTTATTTAACTATGACAAAGTTCAAAATGACAAACTTGATAAGTCTATATAAAATTGGGCATCAAATACAATTATTGTTAGCATTTCACTTTTTACATAGCTGCATACTAGTTTTAGGAAAATAATTCATACCAATTTTCAGTGAAGTATTTTTGGATAACAAATGAAGTAGAGATACATATTTGATTAATCATATATTTGCTATTTCTATACCTGGCAAAACAGACTCATTATTTTGAAACATAACTTCTCTACATTTTAATCTTTATTATCTAGATTATCTTTATTGCCTTATTTGTCCAATCACTTTCTAAATTCTATCATTATTCTGTATGAGATAAAAGATTTTAGCACTATAAATGAAAAAAAAAACAACTACTATTTATCTTTCTGTGCCTAGATCATAAAATTTTGATGGTCTAAAACTGCCCATTTTCTAATTCTGTTCAATGTTGCCATGGTACTTGAAAAGACTTTAAGGTCTTTAACTTGTTATTGCACTTAATGATACTTTTTAGATATCTGCAAGAAGATTTCAAAATTGGAAGAAATGCTCTTCAATTCCTCAGTGCCACGCTGACAACTTTTTGTGTACATCCTCTCAGTGATGCCAAAAACTTAGCTTCAGTTCCTAAGAAAGAACCAAGTAATTGGTAGTTGTACTATTTAACTATCAGTCCAACCTCCTAAAACTAGAATATCCAGAAAGAAATGGAAAGATAACAAAACAAGAAAACTTACATATACTGTCAAACTATTTCTCTCCCTATCTTATTTACAACAATCAACTGAGAAAGCAGTTTAAAATTCTCAACTAGGAATAATCTAGTGATCAAGAAAGTCAAGTGTGTTTTAGTTTATAATCTCCAGGACAAAGGAAATATCACAACAGTAATCAATATCAGTGAGTAAAAAGTTTTAATCACTGCCAAGAAAAAAATGAAGGTGTTTCATAAATTCACATAAATTATATAAAATAGGTCAGTGGAGCATGCTTTAATTTTCAGTTTTATGGAAACAACAAATGCAACAAAAGTGTCATGAATATTGGTAATTTATTAGCTGTTTCTATATCCATATATTCTATAAGTGAAATCTTAACTATTTTCAGAAATCTGTTTCAAAAATTCTGACCAACAAGCCACATGTCAGTACTCCCACAAAATAAAATGAAAAATACAAGTTCTGCTAATCCACCAGGAAACACAATTATAAACACATGTTTTTCTGTCACTAAAACATAACTGAAATGGAATCTTTTCATAAAATGGGATCAAGTGAAAATTACAAAACTCAAGTGTTACCTACAAGATGGGACTCTGAGATAGATTCATATGCTCAAGATCCTGCCATAAAGCTTGATGACCTGAGTTTCATCCTCAAGTCTTACATGGTAGAAGGAGACAACCAGTGCTCACAAACTGTGTTTTTGAAAATCTGACATTTACTTGAATACTGTGGTGAACAGGCATGTGCATGTATACACAGAGATATGTGTGTATATGCATATGTACATATATTTGCATATATAAATGTGCATATATCTCTAAAACTATATATATGTATACATATATAGAGAGAGTTGTAGATATGTAGCTATACATTTAGATATATAGCTTTGAAATAGCTAATTCCACCTCGAACAACTGTCTCAAAAAATTCTTCCAAATAACCTCCATAATTAAATGGAAAGTAAATATTAAATATAATACTAGTACATTTAAAAGAATTAAGAGCAAAAGAAAATTTATGAAAAAAGTTAAAGAAAAAGGGAAAAAATTTCCTCAACCCATCAGACCATACATGAAAAAATTACAAATAAAAACAATAACAGATATTTAGATAAGAGGAATAATTGTAACTAATGGGAACAGCTTGGGGCAAAACAATGTAAAACATAACTTACAGAATTAAATGAATGCTATAATGCCTATAGATGTTTGTTAACTCTTTACATAATGCTATGCTCAATAGTTATCAGAGTTATGACCATAAAAATATGTATCTAAATCAACATAGAAATAATCATATGAATTTTTAATGTCTAGGTAAGCACAACTCTTTATAAACTGAATTGTATATCACAGGAAGCCTACAGTATTTATTAAAGATTGACAAAAAATTCACATATGAGGTAACTTGATATTTACCATACTTTATCTTACCTATATATTATTTTACCCTAATCATCAGAAAAGGTCTTCAACAATAACCATAATTAACTGAAAATTATATGAAGGTATATAATTTTGATAAGAAAGAAAAGAGAGTAAATAACATGAAAGGGATGTATAAACTTAATACAACTATAATCTCCATGAAATAGAAGTATGCATACAAACATTTCATGATAATTTCAGATAAATATGTAGAATAGAGGCCACAAGAGTGTGAACTAGTGAGAAAGTCAAAACAGAAAAAAATGTATTTCATTTCAAAGAGAGGAATAGAGGAATGAATTCAAAAATCTATTAAACAATTGAAAGCATGTGAAAACAGGGCATTTAACCTTACAGAACTGTCACCAGGATTATTTGCTGCAAAACCAGAGAATGAGGATACTTACCATCCCCAACATTCACTTTCACAACATTGGTTTCTTCCAACCCCGATATCATGGCCACAGAGGAAAGTGTGGTTAAGGATGCTACCATTCCTCTCAGCTGTAGCCAAATAAAAACAACTCTTTCTGCGGGAAACCCAAATTGAAGATTATATTCTGCCATAAAAGAGGGAATTGGTCTCTTCAGGTAAATACTAGATAAGTACAAGAATCTAAATTGAGAAATTTTCATCACTTCCAATTTTCTTTCTCCATTGTCTAGAAGAGCTGACCTCAAATCACTGAAATTCACTAACAAAAGAGACTACTTCAAAAACCCATGGGGAGAGCTACACAGAAAATAAAGAACCAAAACTTTGGGAAACTCATATTGCACAACATTATCTCACCACCATCTCTTGCCCTATAGGACTAGGTATCCACCAGAACATAAGAAAATATGACAGAATAATATGGGATGGAATGTTTTATCCATTTGGGAGCAATAGACTTCAAATCATCTCACACACCATGGAGATAACAGGTATGTGGTAAGGGAGTTTGGAGCTGAGATACTCTGAACTCTCCTACCACAGAACAAAGAATATAAGGAAGATTCAGGATTGAAGAAACAGATGACAAACTTTATAGGTAGTATAGATATCAGAACTATGATAAAGGACTCTCAAGTTGAGAGCTGCTTACAGCAGAGAGAAGTGATATGTTTGTGTGTGTGTGTGAGAGAGAGAGAGAGATGTATACATACAGATGCGTATATATGATATATATGTGTACATATACATATATATATATATATAATTGATGTCTGTTATCAAACTTGTATGGTAATATGATAAACTGGACTAAGGTAAATAAAGAGGTTGAAACTAGGAAGAAGCTAGGACTGAGAACATAATACATGTTTCAGCTTATAGCCTATAATAATTATTTTGATTTATTGTTCATTTTGGTCTATACTTTTTTGAAACTTTAATTTTACCTTTAAAATATTTTATTTCATCTAAACACATATATATTGTTTAAATCTCACAGATTTAAATTTACGTTTTTTCTTAATATACACACTGCTGTGTTTTCAATATACAGTTGATAGGTGGTAACTTGTATCTTGTTGGAAAAAAATCTTATATCTGTCTTCCTGCTTCAAACTTAATATTTATATTTTCTCTGCTGCTCTCCATACCTCTAATAAATATACTTTTTTCCTCACTCTTATTTTATTTTATTTTACCTTATACCCATTCTTTTACTGCTTATGCATACTACATTTTCCCAAATTAAAATTATCTTATTCATTTCCAAACCTTATAGATGACACAAGTTGGGAAGAATGTATCTTTCTTTACAGAAAACACTAGGAGTTCTGTCAACCCATTATAATTGAGGATACACAGGCAGTGATATATTTTTCTACTTTATTCTACCATATGAAGAATAAAGTAATATAAAATGTTCAAGATGAATTGAACCTTATGAAAATATTACATTTATTAAAAAAAAATAACAACTCATGAATCCAACAGATTCATACCACAGGAAGTCATGGGGTACTTTGGAAAATCAAAAGGGCAGAACTTTTATAGAGGAAATATAGAAGCAATGAAAACTGAAAATATTTGATTTATTGAAATAACAGTTTGAACTACAGCATGTAAATGGGATTTCTCCACTTACATGTCAACTGACAGTTTGGGGATCGATTCTTTAACCTTATTTCATTGTTTATACTAAATTGGGGTTTTGTTTGGTTTTAAAAAAAGAAATATATCTAAGAAACTGAAGTAGCCCCATCCTAATGGTCTCCTAATGAATAATTTTTATATATGTTCTGAAATGCTGACAAGAACTAAAAACATTCTACATAAATAAGTCATAGAAATGTCACATATGTCTCATGAATCCACCTTAATTAAGTATGTTGCATAAGTAAACACACAAACACAAAACATAAATTGGTGGCTGGTTGAGGCTAGATGAAAAAGACGATTTAGTGTAACTACATAATGAATTTGAGGTTTTTTTTTAGGATGTTATCATAGCAGTGTTTAAAACTAGTAAAGGGGCTTGCTAACATACATAACTGAAGTTGTTCATTTTAAAATATGATCTTTTTCGTGTTATGTAAATTCTACCTCAACACAAAAATTTATGAAGCAGATCTAATTACAGTGATGTTATATTACCATCTGACTTTTATTGTAAATACTAAATACCATTCCTTCCTACTTTAAAAAGAAAACACATAGATAATTATGAAATTATGAAAGCAAAATTTTAAGGTTTAGATAGAAAAAGTTTGAAAATATGTGTCACATAATCATCTTTACTGGATAGGAGATTGATAAAATAGTACATTCCACTTAGTCATCATTATTATATGAGAGGCATTGTATGGTTACTTCAGAACTGTAACTGATTGAAAAAAGGAGTCTAAAATGGTGAGCTGTTCAAATAACTGATAAAAATTCCATTCAAATTTCTATTTTAAATCTTTACCTACAAATTCATCTGTCATACCAGGAAGAAGGTCTTGTTTTTCTCTCCAGCATCCCTGATAGCTATTGCACTGTATTTTGAACAAATACTTAAGATACTACTAAATTTTCAAAATGACTGTGAATTTATAATTTGAAGTCAAATGAGGCATAATTGTGAATATTTTTCTGTAGATGGTGAAAATGAAATTCTTATTGTATAGCAACACTTTCCCAATTTCAGAAACACTCAAAAAATTGCAGTATAGAAAACCTAGTCAATGCAAACAAAATCTAGAAAAATAAAGTACAGCAGATAAAGGAGAAGAAGGAATAAAAAAAAGTTGGAGAACGCAGAAAGAAGGGACAGAGAGAAATAAGAAAGGTAAGAAGATAAAATATCTGCAAAATATGTACCATAAACACCAGGCACAGAAATATTAATAATTATTTTTGGCAAATGTCACAATACAAACATCAAATATTATGGTAAAATAAAAGTAAAGCATTTTATAACATAGGCAATTACCATAACTCTTATATTTCTGTACTCATGTTCATGCAAAATATAATAAATAATCTCAGTGGGCTTCATACACACAGAAAAAGACATGAAAATAGGGCATAGCTTATTGGGAAGGAATATTCAAGAGGAAGAGTTATGAGAGGGGTTACCTGGGAGTAAAGAACCAAATATTCATTACTTACATGTACTAAATTGTCAATTGATTAGAAGACTGTATTTTAAAATTGTAAACAGTGATGTGTGTTAATAGCTACATTTAGTGATGTACAATACATGTGATAGTAGTCTCATGGTCTATAATAGATAGAGTTGAGCTGAAAAATTGCAAGCTCCTCTGATAATGTAGCTCCTCTAATAATAGAAAGCTACATATTACTTTCATACCTTTGGTGATGCTAATGGAAACAAGAGTATTTCTTATCAATGTTATTATAAATTATATTATCTAATGAACAAGGGGAAGAAAAATATCCATTTAAATTGCTCTCCTAATTAAAAGAAAATCAGCCCTGAATTTGGAGTTTATTTAAAAGCAAGGTATTAATGCCATATGCTATGAATTCTGAAAATATAATTATATATACAGAGAAGATATTGTCAACATATTATGTATATCATTATAATATTTATATAGGATATATTATCATGTAAAATATATTACTATAAATGTATTTAATTGGTGTCGGATATCCTTCTGTTTATGCATTGCTTTTATTGGTTAATGAATAAAGAACTGCTTTGAGCCTATGGCAGGGAAGAGCAGAACTAGGTGGGAAAAGCTAGGCTATATGCTGGGAGAAAGAAGGGTGGAGTCAGAAAGAAGCCATGAACTCACCAGAGATAGACACAGAAACTTCACCTGGTAAGCCACAGCCATGTGACAGTACACAGATTAATAGAGGTTGGTTAGTTTAGGATATGAATTAGCCAGTAATGTACTTAAACTATTAGCCAAACAGAATTGCAAACAGTACAGTTTCTGTGTGATTATTTCAGATCTAAATGGCCGGGAACAAACAAGCACCCTCTTTATTACAAATTGGAACTCAAGTGGCCAACTAAAATACACCTAAAAACTAAGAGAGCTTGTAAAAATATTCTAGACACTAAAAAATAAAGTTTAGCAGCATTTTTTTCCTGAATGGGCTTTGCTCACTGGTGGCACACTACAGTTCCTTTAAGAGAGGTTTTACAGATTCAGCTGTAGCAGCCACATGGTTTCTAAATGGAAGCTTCCCAGCCATGGGCTGAGCTGCTAGCACAAACTCTGAGTCTTTCTGGAAACTGAGCATTTGGATGGGGTTGGTGAGCAGTATGCTATGTGCTTGGAAGTAAGCTTGGCTCAGAGGCACAGGCAACTCTGACATGCTCGACTGCACAGGGCAAGCAGGAAGTACCATATATACCATAGTGATGGCTCAGCTAAAGTTTCAAGAAGTGCTTAGCATTTTAATAAGTGCTCCTGGGCAGTAAAGAATTACAGATATGCAATATAGACAAATCCAGATGAGTCATAGTGTTGGATAGATGTATGTAGGCTTGAAAGAGAGAAGAAAAAGAGTATAGAGAGTCATAAAATAAAGTTAATGCTTAAAAAAGAATAAAGTTTTTAATGAGATAAAATACAGATAGTCATAGATAAAAAGGAGTAAAGAAAAATAAGCCATGCAAAAATGGAAAGTTCACAGAGAGTCTGCATTATGTATATTATTGTATTATCTTTGAATTTTTTAAATTTCTTTTTATTGAGAAAAGGAAAAAAAGAAGTTTCTGCCTCCTCCTAGCCTCCCATTTCCCTCCCCGTCCTCCCACCCTTCCCCCCTCCCCCCACTCCTCTCCCCCTCCCTCTCCAGTCCAAAGAGCAGTCAGGGTTCCCTGCCCTGTGGAAAGTCCAAGATCGCCCCCGCCCCTCCGTCCATGTCTAGGAAGGTGAACATCCAAACTGGCTAGGCTCCCACAAAGCCAGAACATGAATTAGGATCAAAACCCCGTGCCATTGTCCTTGGCTTCTCATCGGCCCTCATTGTTCGCCATGTTCAGAGAGTCCGATTTTACCCCATGCTTTTTCAGTCACAATCCAGCTGGCCTTGGTGAGCTCCCAATAGATCAGCTCTACTGTCTCAGTGGGTGGGTGCACCCCTCGTGGTCCTGACTTCCTTGCTGATGTTCTCCCTCCTTCTGCTCCTCATTGGGACCTTGGGAGCTCAGTCCAGTGCTCCAGTGTGGGTCTCTGTCTCTATCTCCATCCATCACCAGATGAAGGTTCTATGGTGATATGCAAGATATTCGTCAGTATTGCTATAGGATAGGGTCATTTCAGGTTCCCTATCCTCAGCTGCCCAAGGAACTAACTGGGGACATCGCTTTGGGATCCTGGGAGCCACTCTAGGTTCAAGTCTCTTGCCAACCCTAAGGTGGCTCCCTTAAATAAGAATTGTGCTTCTGTGCTCCCCTATCCAACCTTCCTTTATCCCACTCATCCTGTTTCCCCAAGTTCCCCCATCCTCCCCTTCTCACTTTTCTCTCCCCATCTCCCCTTACCCCCATCCCACCCCACCCCCAAGATCCCAATTTTCTCCCCGGCAATTTTTTTCTACTTCCCATAGCCAAGAGAATAACTATATGTTTTTCCTTGGGTTCACCTTCTTATTTAGCGTCTTTAGGTTCACCAATTATAGACTCCGTGACCTTTATTTATGGCTAGAAACCAATTATGAGTGAGTACATCCCATGTTCATCTTTTTGGGTCTGGGTTACCTCACTCAGGATAGTGTTTTCTATTTCCATCCATTTGCATGCAAAATTCGAGAAGTCATTGTTTTTTACCGCAGTGTAGTATTCTAATGTGTATATATTCCACACTTTCTTCATCCATTCTTCCATTGAAGGGCATCTGTGAATGAGCTAAGTACAGAGAAAGATTTTGGGCTGCCAAGCTAAACCAGCATGTATATTATAAAGGTATAATGACTTACAATTTGGGGGTCAAAGGATATGTTGCTTTGGAAAAGAAGTTCATCTCTTGTTTCCACAGAGGATGAGAACGTGCGGGTTGCTTCCAGACTGGTACGGTTTGAAGGAACAAGACTCTTACCCAAAGATTGCCTTGATATTGCCCAAAAATTACTATGCCCAACAATCTGGAGGAAGCAGTATGGAGAAAACTACCCATATTTCCACATATTGTCTATAAATATTTGTTTACATTTAAAGAGGGATAATATATAGGTATGAATAATTTGAATTAGTATGGATCTTGGTTTATTGATACAAATTTAAGGTCAATTTTGTTATATGTACATGTATTTTTGATCTTGATTAAGGTATTGTGTTTGTGTAGCTCATTTAAAAATGTAATGTATAATTAAGAAATATAAGTTAATAGATACTCATCTATAATAGTCAAGCTTGTATTTATGTTAGTTAGATTTTCTAGGTTTATAGAGATATATCTCAGTTAGATAGGTATTCTTCAAATCTTTCAGAGACCTTCAGAATATGGCATTTAAAATGTTTTAATAAATTAAGACCTTTTATTACAATGAGACATAGCTGCTCGTGGCAGCATAAGGTACTTCACGAAGAAGATGTGGAACAAAGAGGCTTCTTATGGAGTTGGTTAGTCATTTGGGCAAGAAACTGCAATTGCCTGGACTGTTTGTTAAATTGGATATGAAGGACCCACAAAGAAATGACTGCTGAATTTGCCTAAAGGTGAGACTGTTCTTTGAGATTCCTGCTACATGAAAGAGTCTGCCAGACATTGTGCAGGATACAGAAGAAAGTTACTGACAAACTTCCAATATAGGTGAAATTGTCTTTGAAATTTCTTGTTTCATGGAAAAGTCTCCTGGATATAATGGGCCAGTTGACTGAAGATGGATTACCCAATGGTACAGAAGAAATTTTGGGTGACTTTCCAAGTAGCAAAATATCTCTGTCAATTCTAGAGTTTTGTAAGTTTGTAGGCCCATATTTCTACATGATATGTCAGCCAGGTTCTCAAGCCATAGTTAACACCTGAGGTAGTCACATACCCTTCCAGACAGGTTGTTGATACCCTAACAAAAGTCAGGATGTTGCTCTTCTCCTCCTTTGTAACTTGGAGGATGCCTGAAAAGAAGTGCTAATTCAATCTATGTGACAGAGCTAGCATACAGAGCAGGAAGACATGACAGCAAGCATAGGTAGATGTGGATATGAATAAAAGCCATTCACCTGGTTCCCTAGGAAATAGAATGATAATGAATTTCCCCCTCAGTTTATGTTTTGGTATAAAGGCTGTATAAAAAATAAATGAGGAGAAATTTTTCAGGATGCAAACTCAGAATTTCATGAGGGATCACTAAAAATTTCCCTCCTGGTAAACCCATGTGAGTTGTGTCTTTATTCCTGTGCCTCCACACTGATCCAAAAAAAAAATTATGGGCCAGAATGCCACCCAACCACGACCTAATTGCGTCTAACATGGGGCTGATCCCCAAATGTCAAAAACGTGAAAAAAAGACCAAATATATAAAAAAATATTAAAACCCACAAAAATAAATTTCACCACAGATGGATACATGAAAATTTCCCTCCTGATAAAGCCATGTGAGTTGTGTCTTTATTCCTGTGCCTCCACACTGGTCCAAAAAATAATTTATGATCTGGGCTGCCACTAGACAATGACTTAAGTTGTTTACAATGCACTTACTGTTTACTTAGGTAATATTATATCCTTCTGGAGTCTTCAATGGAGTTGAAGAATTTATGGTTATAGTTTTACTTGGTTATGATAAAAGATAAAGCAGATATAATATTGTAACTGTAATTCTTGCTTGATACCTGTTTTCTTATATGTAATTTTACTATGGTAAAGTTAAAGACTTCCTTTTTGTTTAAACAGAAAAGGGGAAACCATGTAGGAGGTCCTTCTATGTGTTGCATTTATTGGTTATTGAATAAAGAACTGCTTTGAGCCCATGGCAGGGAAGAACAAAAGTAGGCAGGGAAATCTAGACTGTATGTTTGGAGAAAGAAGGGCAGAAAGCCATGGAGCGGCCATAGACAGATGGTGGGAACTTTACTCTGTAAGCCATAGTCATGTGACAATACACAGATTAGTGGAGATTGGTTAAATTAAGATGTAAGAGTTAGCCAATATACAATGAATCAGAGATTCTTCTAAGTATGGGCACAGATTTTTAAAATGAATATTACACAAGTACAATGCACTCACAGAAAATTGTATAGATTTAGATTTTAAATGTTAGATGAGTATTTATAAATATGCATGTGTATTTAACCACAGCCACAATAATGATAATATTTCTGTGATATAGTACAAAAAGCTTCATCAAGTTTCTCATTCACAATCTTTAATATTTCTGGATTAGGCAACCATGGCTCTGATTTTAACATCAAAGCCAAATTTTTTAAATATTTGACTTCTTATGAATAAAATCTGATAATATAAGTTTTTGCATCAATTTTAATTCTCAAACCATGTGTGTGAAATTCACCTAGCTTTTGCATGAATCAGATGTTAAATACAGAATACATAGCATACAAAATGCATTTTATAGATTCACTACAACGTATTTATTAATTTGCCTGCCAAAATACACCTATATTGTTTGCAATTTGTGTTACAAGAAAGATGCTAAGAATATTTATGTACAAGTGTCTGAGTTAGCACTTTGATTTTATTCTCTTTCTAAGGAATAGAAATAAATATCAAATCTACAAATACATAATTCAATATAAGTTCATAGGTAACGACACATGGTATTATCAAATATTCTTTGAACAAACTGATTATAATGGATCTTCTTCACTGTCAGCTAGGAAAGAATTATTCTGTATAGTAATAAGAAAAGGAGATAGAATACCCTATTGTATACATCTAGTGGTGAAATAGCAGCTAATTTGTTGGTGGTCACAATAGAACAAAGACACAAAGGAAATAAAAACTATTCACAATTATCTTTTGTTTTCTCTTTCCCACCTATAAGAAAAATGTTTTTCTGCTCTTTAACATCTAGACATTCATTTATTCAGCTTTAGTTATATATAACTTACATTAATTACCCCTCTGATTACTTAGTTCTTCAGCTTTTGAAAACATTACCATCAGATTCCTTTGTTCATGATTTAAAACTTAAATTGAGCCATAGTCCTGGCATTCGTGGGTCTCCAATCTATCTTGGGACATCTCATTCACAGCTTCCATAATTGTTTATGCCAATTCCCCTAATAATCACCCTCTCCGCTAAATACTTTCCTTCCTCGTTTTTCTTCCTTCCCTCTATCTCATTCTTCCCTCTCTTCTTTCTTGGGTAAAAAAAATAAACAGAAAGCAAATAAAAAGCATAGGGGTCAATTATAGAGACAAAGATTTCCTTAGATTGAAAAATGATACTAACTTTTAAATAAACATTATTGAGAAGAAATAGTAATTAATGCCTTGTTTCTCAGATGTATCTGGTAATTAACATTTTTTCAGTCCAATCTTAATATGAGGGTTTGTGCCTCGTATTATTGCAACTTCTTATGCTGTGTTCAGTGGATATCCATGTGAGGCCTGGGAGATGGGATGTTGGGGGACTTGGAGAAGTAGAGGAAGAGGAAGCTGACATAGGGATGTATTGTATGAGAGAAAAATAAATAAAAATTCAAATCAAATCTAATAAATTGACTGTCTTTTGTGAGATGGTAAAGAGGATGTTGATGAGAAAAACGAGATCCTCAAAGGCTAACCTTCCTAGAATGATTGGCATGAGTGCCAGAAAGAAGAGATAAACAGACAGAGAAACCCTCAAAAATGAAGATATTTCATTCTCAAATCTTCTCTTGGGTACATACCAGGCCATGCTTATTAAGAGTACATTCAATGGTATGGAAAATAATATGTAGTTGTGTTTGCTGCTCACACAGGGACAATAATAGTTCCTGCTTCTACCACAGCCTGGGAAATTCATTGATTCATGTAATTTTGGGTAGATTGTCCAAAGTGTTTTGCTTCAGTGGTTGAGAAAAGCTGTAGAGTGTGTGCTGTTATATTCAAACATTGCAAAACCAAAAACAAAAAAGAGGAAAAATAGTAGTTTCCAAGTTACTTAAGTAATTAACTATGTTACAGAGCACACCACCCAAATGATAATAATGGAATTATAAATGTATCAGAATACAGCAAAGTAAACATAAAAATATTTGAAATTATATCAGCAAGTTTTCTGTTACTATAAAAAATGCCTACAATAATAAACATATAAAGGTGAAAAGTCCACTTTTTCTCATGGAAGTTACAATCAATAATGATCTAATCTATTGTTTTTAGGCCTTTGGTGAGAGCACATTGTCATAAAAGTGTACGCATGCCTTTAATCCCAGCACTTGGGAGGCAGAGGCAGGCGGATCTCTGTGAGTTCGAGACCAGCCTGGTCTACAAGAGCTAGTTCCAGGACAGGCTCCAAAACCACAGAGAAACCCTGTCTTGAAAAACCAAAAAAAAGTGTAATATAACAAAATAACTTATTTCATACTAAAGAAAAAAAAAACAAGATGATAAAGGAGTAGCTATGGTCCCAATAGTCCCTTTGTGAGCATGTACTCCATGACTCCAAGTCCTCTCCCTAGGACTCACTTCTCTAAAAATTCTATCATTTCTTGAGAGCAAGGGTTATAACCAAAAATCTAATGCATGTTCCTTTGGAGTGCATTTATCTAAGCAATAATATTCTGCGTCTGAATCTGAAAGGATCACATCCATCTCACAATACAAAATGTATTTTGTATATTTCCAAGAGTCAGATAAAATTTTGCATACACCAATGTAATCTAAATTCCAAAGTCTTATGTAGAAGTCAAGGCAAACCCTTAACCATAAACTGCTGTAAATCCAAAAGACCAAGTTACCTATGTTAACATATAATGGTGGAGTAGACATGTAGTTAATGTTCCTAGCAAATGAACAGAATATTACTATCATCTTAAAAGTCAATATTATCCTTCTCACTCTATCTCTCCTCCTATTTTCATGTATTATATATCCTGTTTTCTTTTGTCTTTAACTAAATGTGTTATATGTGCATATACATACAAATATATAAATAGACCCAGGTAATTTAGTGATGCTTGTGTATATATTTTTTAGCACTAATCAGTTTATATTAGATAATCAATAAAGGGCTCATTACTAGGGAAGACTGATCCTAATTCTCTTAACAGTCAATAATCTCCTGTTTCTTCATTAGTAGTGGTACTGGAATGGTTAGTTTTATGCTAACTTGACACAAGCTAGAGTCATCAGAGAGGAGGTAGCTTAAATTATGAAAATGCTTCCATAAGATCAAGCTGTAGGCATGCCTGTGGGACATTTTCTTAGTGATTGATGGGGAAGGCCCAGCACACTGTGGTTGGGCCACCCTTGGGCTGTTGATTTTGGCTTCTATAAGATGGCTGAGAAAGCTATGAAGACCATGCCAGTAAGCAGTATCCTTCTATGGTCTCTACTTCAGCTTTCATGTCCAGAGTCCTACCCTGTTTAGGTTTCTGTCCTTACTTTCTTCAATAATGAACTATGGATGTGAAATAAGCAAAATAAACCTTTCCTCTAAAACTTGCTTTGGGTCATGGTATTTATCATAACAGTACTTACCCAAACTAAAACAGGAACCTTCTGAGTTTTCCCCCTTTTATGTTAGCATGTCAACTGCAATTGCTATTGTTTCGTTCTTGTTCATGATTGAGGATGACCAAGGAATATATGAAATGTCATAATAAAACCTATGTCTTTATATATTAATACATGCCAATAAAATAAAAATGTGGGAAATAAGAAAGCAACAAGTTATTATCCTAAAAAGAAATATCAGAATATATAATGAAAATTCTTAATTTTTATAGCTCTATGTCTGACTTTTTGATTGCAGATGGTGTGGCTAGAGATAAAGTACAAAGGGCTTTATCAATGCCACCTCTATCTTTGCTGTTTCTAACTGTCGTGGACATTCATTTGAACAGATTTTGCACATTTCTTTCTTCTCTCAAAGCTTATCTTATTTCTGGGATAAAAAAATGAAGCTTAAACCACATTATCATATATTCATGTGTCACTTTGTCTAGGGCTGCTTAAAAGACCTCCAGCACTACAATAGGTTGTGAGATTTCTAATGACTTCCTCTGAAATCTCAATGGAAGCATCTATGACCTTGTGACTTTTAGATATACGTATTGGAAAAAATATCATGCAGAAGGCTCCTAAATCTGTCGTCAGTGAAATTTGACCTTAGTCAGCTTGAATCATAGCTGTAGGCTTCTAGGAATGCTTTACTGGCTGAGTATAGAGAAATGATTTCACAGGGAGTCCTGGATTAGCAAGGCAATTGTATTGGTCTCATATCAAAATAAATAATTTGTCAAAATGAATGAGATATAATTGTAGCACATGTATAAGCTAGTTTCTCTAGTGGAACAGACCTGATATAACTAATGTATATTTAAATAGTATTTATTAGATTGATTTTTATGATGCAGTCTGAGTAGTCCAACAATGACCATATGTGCACTAGAGAAGCAGAGGACAGTACCTGGTTAACCAAAAAAAAGTTTCATGATTCAACAAGTTGAAACCAGTGCTGAGGGCCTAGGCAATTCTTGAAGAGGACTGATTTTTAGTTTACACTGGAATTCTGAGTATGTTGGGTTCTTATACCAGTGAAGGAATGCAGAAACAACAGCAGTGGTAATAACAACTAGATTGATGAATTCTCAGACAGGATAGATGACCCTCCAAAGAGACCCAAAGGTAATGAGGCAAATGAATGCAAAACTATGCCCATAGTCTTATTTTTATATGGATTGTCATCTGAAGTTGGAGGAGACATTTGGAGTTTCTCACTTTAAATAACCTCATCAAGAAAATCAGTCACAGGGACTAGAGAGATGGCTCAGTGGTTAAGGGCATTGCCTGATCTTCCAAAGGTCCTGAGTTCAATTCCCAGCAACCACATGGTGGCTCACAACCATCTGTAATGAGGTCTGGTGACCTCTTCTGGCCTGCAGATATACACACAGACAGAATAATGTATACATAATAAATAAATATTTTTTTAAAAAAAGAAAGAAAACCAGTCACAAGTGTCCCTCGCAGGTCATTTTTTAGTTGTTTCCAGATCTAGTCAAGTTCACAAACAAGATAATTTATTGGTACTGCAATTGTAATTTAATAAATAAAGACTGCCTGAAGATCTGAGACTAAAATAGTCCGACTTGTCAGCCTTATAGTCCAGGATATAGTAAAATACACATTTAATCCCAATAGCTAAAATGACACTTTTAATCCCAGTAGTCACCCCAGTTGCCATAGAAATCAGGTGGTGCATGCCTTTAATCCCAGAGGTGCATGCCTTTATCCCAGCCCTGAAGAGGAATATAAGATGGGGCAAGACAACTTTCAGATACAGTCTCCTTCTAAGATTCCAGGAAACAGAATCACCATTTCACTAAAGTCAAGGTAAGAATCAGGGTCTGGGTGTTTTGCTCTTCAATTCTTCAGGTTGAATCCCAATTTCTGACCCAGAATATTTTTTTTCATTGCCTTATTTTTTTTTATTGAGAAAAGGAAAAAAAAAGTTTTAGCCTCCTCCCAGCCTCCCATTTCCCTCCCCCTCCCCCACTCCTCTCCCCCTCCCTCTCCAGTCCAAAGAGCAGTCAGGGTTCCCTGCCCTGTGGAAAGTCCAAGGTCCTCCCCACTCCGTCCATGTCTAGGAAGGTGAACATCCAAACTGGCTAGACTCCCACAAAGCCAGAACATGAATTAGGATCAAAACCTTGTGCCATTGTCCTTGGCTTCTCATCAGCCCTCATTGTTCGCCATGTTCAGAGAGTCCGGGTTTATCCCATGCTTTTTCAGTCACAGTCCAGCTGGCCTTGGTGAGCTCCCAATAGATCAGCTCTACTGTCTCAGTGGGTGGGTGCACCCCTCGTGGTCCTGACTTCCTTGCTGATGTTCTCCCTCCTTCTGCTCCTCATTGGGACCTTGGGAGCTCAGTCCAGTGCTCCAGTGTGGGTC
The DNA here is from genome assembly GCF_018167655.1 of Microtus oregoni. Classification (NCBI taxonomy): domain Eukaryota; kingdom Metazoa; phylum Chordata; class Mammalia; order Rodentia; family Cricetidae; genus Microtus; species Microtus oregoni. The sequence goes on from NW_024544769.1 coordinate 2,125,881, forward strand.
TCTGTCTCTATCTCCATCCATCACCAGATGAAGGTTCTATGGTGATATGCAAGATATTCGTCAGTATTGCTATAGGATAGGGTCATTTCAGGTTCCCTATCCTCAGCTGCCCAAGGAACTAACTGGGGACATCACCTTGGGCTCCTGGGAGCCACTCTAGGTTCAAGTCTCTTGCCAACCCTAAGGTGGCTCCCTTAACTAAGAATTGTGCTTCCGTGCTCCCCTATCCAACCTTTCTTTATCCCAATCACCGTGTCTCCACAAGTTCCCCCATCCTCCCCTTCTCACTTTTCTCTCCCCATCTCCCCTTACCCCCATCCCACCCCGCCCCCAAGATCCCAATTTTCTCCCCAGCAATTTTGTCTACTTCCCATAGCCAAGAGAATAACTATATGTTTTTCCTTGGGTTCACCTTCTTATTTAGCTTCTTTAGGTTCACCAATAGTAGACTCCGTGACCCTTATTTATGGCTAGAAACCAATTATGAGTGAGTACATCCCATGGTCATCTTTTTGGGTCTGGGTTACCTCACTCAGGATAGTGTTTTCTATTTCCATCCATTTGCATGCAAAATTCAAGAAGTCATTGTTTTTTACCGCAGTGTAGTATTCTAATGTGTATATATTCCATACTTTCTTCATCCATTCTTCCATTGAAGGACATCTAGGTTGTTTCCAGGATCTGGCTATTACAAATAATGCTGCTACAGAATATTTTTTTTACATCATGCTTCAAGGTAAGGTATCACAAGAGTCTTAAAGAAACCACAAGAAAAAATCTTCAAAACTTGTATTTCTTGATGGATTCTTAGACATTATACCAAAAGTATGAGCAATAGAAAAATATAATATAAATATACCAAAATTTAAAAAATGTATGCAATGAAGTATATTATCTGGAAAGTGAACAACCTAGAAAAGGGGTATAAATAGTTATTAATTATATATTTGATAATGTTTTAGCATCCAGATATACAAATTTTAAAATTCAATGAACAAAGGTGAACAATCAATACAAATCAAGAAAGCACTAAAATGGAAAGCTTTTTAAAATGCACAATTATGTAATAAGCACAGGTGATATAGTTTTAACCTTAGTTAAAACTATATAATTAGGAATATGTAAATCTTAAACACATAGAGTGATTGCTTATACCAGTTAAGATAATTAAAATAATGTTAATATTTGAAAACAGAAAATTACATAATTGGTAAATAATGAGACCTTCATAACCTTAAGTGTTACTGGTGAGAATACAACATCCTTTAGCTGCTATAAATACTCTTGTGTTCAGAAATTCCCATATACGAGTGAAAATCAACCCACTTATACAATTGTAGGTCACATGTAATATATTGGCACCATAAAACTATAATAGAAATGACAGTTTTCTATTGCTGGTATGGTTGTAGTCATTACAACACAATCTAAAGCATAGCTTGTATATTTATGGGTGCTTGAACAAGCAAAACTACTATGCTGCATAACATAAAAGTATAGCACATATAATCATGCATAGTATCATATTTGATAACAGCAATGATAAATAATATTCCTGATTTATATGCTATATTATATTTTGAATATTATTTTAGATTACACTTTTGCTATTTTCTAAAAACTATAAAATAAACAGCACTTAAAGTAATAACAAGCAGCAAACAGCAGTCTAACACATCTGTATTACTCAGGGTTCTCTAAAGAACAAAGTTAGAGAATGAATTTGTGTGTGTATGTATGTTTGTGTGTGCAATGTGTTTATAAAACGAAAAGAAGAAAACTTGAAGTTAGATGGGTAGGGAAGAGAGAATGGAAATGAAAGGAGTAGAGAGATGGTGTAAATATAATCATAATGCATTGTACGATGCAAGGAATGGCTAATATTTAAAAATACATACATATATATTCATAAGTGTTGTCAGGAGGCCTCTTGTTGGTTCCCAGCTGCTCAGCTCTGAAATAATCACACAGAAATTGTAGTACTGAAATCACTGCTTGGCCCGTTAGCTCTAGCTTCTTATTGGCTAACTCTTACATATTAATTTAACCCATCTCCATTAGTCTGTGTATCACCAGGAGATCATGGCCTACTAGCAAGGTTTCAGCACATTTGTCTTTGGTGGTGGCTCCATGGCTTCTCTCTGACTCTTCCCTTTTTTCTCCCAGCATTCAGTTTAGTTTTCCCTGCCTACCTAAGTTCTGCTCTATCAACAGGCCAAGGCAGTTTCTTTATTCACCAATGGTATTCACAGCATACAGAGGGGCATCTCATATCACCTAAGAAGCCATAAATTTGATGGATAACAGGGAGTGATATATGGGAGTGTTTGGGGAAATGAAATGGGAGAAAGAAATGTTATATTTATATTATAATCTTAAAAATAAAATAAAATACATTGTACAAAATTCTCCACATATAATAGCATTATCATTTTTATTAAATAATAATTATCATTAAAATATATTCTTAAATGAAAAATAATGTCTCTCACAGATGCATCATTGTATAAACAATCAATTTCAATATACTTTTTAATTGTTTTAAAAACAATCTTTTCTTATTTAACATACCAATCCCAGTTTCTGCTCCTTCCCCTCCTCCCACTACCCCAAACTTCTATCCAGACCATTACCCATCCACTCCTCAGAGTGTGTAAAGCTTCCTGTGGGGAAGTCAACACGGTCTGGCATATCACTAAGGCAATACCAAGGCCTCTCCTCATATCTGGACTGATCAATGTATCCCTCCAAAGAGAATGGGCTCCAAAAAGTTAGTTCAAGCACTAAGGATAAATCTTGGTCCCACTGCCAGTGGCCCACAGACTGCCTCAGCCACACAACTGTCATCCACATTCAGAGGGCCTAGTTTGATCCTATGCAGGTTCCCCAGCTGCCAGTCCAGAGTCAGTGAGCTCCCACTTGCTCAAGTCACCTGTTTCTATGATTATCCCTACCATGGTCTTGATCCTTTGCTCATATTCACTCCTCCCTCCTTTTGAGTGAACCCTGGGAGCTCAGCTCAGTGTTATCTGTGGATGTCCAGATGCAGAGATAAATATACATATTTGACATCATTTTGAATGAAGTAACCCAGATACAGAAAGACAATTATCACATGTACTCACTCATAAGTGGTTTTTAAACATAAAGCAAAGAAAGCAAGCCAACAAATCACAATACCAGAGAACCTAGACAAAAATAAGGACCTTAAGAGAGACATACATAGATCTCATCTATATGGGAAGTAGAAAAAAACAAGATCTCCTGAGTAGATTGCGAGCATGGGACCTTGGGAGAGGTTTGCAGGGGAGAGGAGAGGCAGGGACGGGAGCAGAAAAAATGTAGAGCTCAATAAAAATCAAATATATATATATATATATATATATATATATATATATATATATATATTTGAGGTGTTATTAACAGTAAGTCCATATGGACCAGTAATTGAAGCAATCAGCTGCATTGAGCTAAATTAATATCAATGGCAGGAGCCAGAGAGATGGCTCAGAAGAAAAATCACAAGCTAAGAAAGGAGACAACTAAACTATTAAACTTGGATATAAATTTGGAAGAAGCTGGGCTCCAAAACCACAGAGAAACCCTGTCTCGAAAAACCAAAAAAGAAAAAAAAAATTAAATGTAGTAAGGATTTGTTCTGGTCTACCAAAATGGCTATAGTAGATTCTATTTTAAGACTCATGACCTCACAAGTCTTGGGAAGTTGGCTAGGTCCCTAGTAGAAGGTATAATTTTCCTACTATTGAAAGGATATCCAGGACAGGCATCAAACTACACAGAGAAACTCTGTCTCAAAAAAAAAAAAAAAAAAAAAGAAAGAAAGAAAAAGAAAAGGCATCAAGTTTATTTACACAGCTGT